>NC_091466.1:57076446-57429779 GCF_027789765.1 Dendropsophus ebraccatus | reverse complement strand
AAGTCTGATTGCTATCATCAGTTCAAATTATTAGTGTAAGGGTGTGCCGATTTATGCAAACACATTCCTGTACTCTTTTATTTTTAATTTTTCCATCCTTAAAAAATTGTAGTTTGTTTTTCAATTGAATTGCACATAATATAGGTGACATTGAGGCTATGTTCACATACAGTAATATAGAGGCAAACAAGGACAGTAAAATATCTGTAGGGAAACACATTAATGTTAAAAATGTTACAAAAACAGAGAAGTGCAGCAGCACGCTGCAAATGGCAAGGCATATGGTTAATATAGACATTTAGGGCCAGTTCACACTAAGCAAAATTGGCGGAATCCCGCCGCTCTCCGCTCAAAGAGTTGACATTAAGAGGTTCTTGGCGTGCCATCTGATCAAATGGTGTGTAACATCCTGCCATGCTAAGGGGACCTCAAATGAATGGAACCTACACTGTACTCTGGCCTCTCCTGGGCTAATTCTAAGCCTACACACTGGGCATGCAGGATCCATCTATTATCTGTCTAAATCATCTTTGGGATGCGATGGATGGAGTGCATGAGCCAAAAGGAGGTGCCCCCCCTCCCACACACACACACACATAACACAGACAAACAAGAAAATGGTCAGTTCATCCAGTATCACTTTGCAGGTTCATACTGCCACGGTGCCATGGCTTAAATACATACACCAAAACGGAAAAGTACAACAGCACACTGAAAATGCCAAGACATTTAGAATTGCAAAGCTGCTCTTGAACAAATGGGGGTAAAAATCATTGTTTTGTATACCATTTGATCAAGTAGTGTGTACCATCCCACCACATTAAGGTAACTTAGACAGATGGACCTACACTGTACACTGGTAAAAATGTTATTCTTTAAAACGTGCACACATTGTAAAATTTATTTTACGGTGTGTGAACATAGTCTTACATTGGAAAAAATCTGAACTGATTCTTTTTAGTCTGATTATTTTATATAAGACCGAAATCTGTCATTATAACCGAGTTGTGTATAGTCTATATATCCCTCTGTATATTGCTAGGTAAATTCCGAGAACCAGAACTTGGCACGATATCGTAATAATGTTTATAACAGAAAGTTTTGTCATCTGATTTATTTATTTTTTTTCTTCGTGAATTAAACACCTATTGTGCCAGATTCAGATGTAGACAAGACAGACATTGGAAAAAGGAATTCAGTCCTGAATGATAACTTCATCCTTCATCCCGCGAGCGCTGTTCCACCTAAGGGAACTGACTTCCGTGCTAAGCCCCCTTTGTTAATCTTCCTTTAAAGGAAATCTATAGTATCTATAATTTTGCTTATAACACATGTGGTTTGCTCTGTTCTCCTCAACATTTCCAGATGTTTTATATACCTTGTCAGCAAAGTCTACAGAAAATGCTCCGAGCCTTCGGCTTCTCTTTATTCCCCTATACATTTATTTAACTGTTTGCGACTGATAAGCTGAAAAGTTTCTTCTTCAAAGTTTCCCTCATTAGCTGTTCAGTTATCATAGAGACTTTATACTATAGAAAGACGGATGAGATCTCGGAATTTACTTTCATTGATGTGATGGGAGACATTGGGTACTTGTTTGGGTCCTTTGTAGACGCCTGAGAAGTTCTAAAAACATCTAAGTACGTGTCGGAGGACAAAGTTTTTTCTTAAGTATCTTGACTTTTGGTGAATAGTGCTCTGTGTTAGTAGCACTCTCTTCAGTGACTTACCATGTTATGTATCCGCTCCATAAAATGTTATTAATTGTGCGCTTCACTGTGTGAATGAAGACCACTGCCTGTTTAGTCAGTTTTTCACGCAGGCACTTTCACACAGCAATGTGCTTGTCGGTTCTTTGGCCAGGACTCTGAAGTCTTCATATTCTGCTCAGGATATGTGATCTCTGTCCCTGCTGCTCATATTCCATCTGCATTTAGCATCGTCCTAAGGAAACTGACCATCAATCAGCTCCTCCGGTGCGCCCTGGCAGCTCGCTGGCACGTAGGGTGATTAAGTCAGTGCTTTGACTCTATGTCTGTGTCTCATAACACTCGGGCAGGTTGAAATATTTCAACAAACAGCCCCTGTCTTTATCCTTGGCTGAGACGACTGCTAGTGTTCACCAGCATCTTCTCCACCAAAAACATAGGAGGACCAGCCAACCCAGCCTTGTCCAGAGACCAATGCACCATCGCACATCAGCCAGGAGATTGATTTATCAGTCTTTGCATCTAAAGCTTATCATCTTCTTCCTGTTTGTTACCCAATGTCATAGTATGGGTAAAGGGACAAGAAGGAACTGTATGTGATATTCCAGTTGCCGGTTTTCCTATGCAGATTTCAGGTTTATCAGAGACAGCCCTGCTTGCTAGTCTGTGGTTTCTGCATTAGCATTTTGTTGTGGACGGCTTTTACTACAGGAATGAAAAGTAAATTGTCCAGCCCTAGATCCTATCATACAGCTGCCCTGTTTTGGTATCTGTATTGCATATTCATCGCAGAATTTGTTCCCGTTGAAGGCCACACAAACACTTTTCATGCAATGTAAGAGGCATATGCCACTAAAATGCTTGGTTTTGTATTTTTTAATACATACAATATTTACAGTGAAATAATAAATGCAGAATATTTTTATGTATAAAACCTGCTCACTTAAAGGGGTACTCAAGGCAAACACAAAAAAACAGGGCACGGGGTTGTGGGAACATAATAAAAAAAAAAAGCCTCAGCACAACCACTCACTGTGATCCTCTGGTCTTTTGTTCACTACACCACAGAAACTACCTGCCCAGCCAGTCAGTGACTACAAAGGTGTCCCGACTCAGTCGCTGATTGTCTGGGCAGGCATCTCTGAGCAGGGTAGTTACAGATTCCTTGTTTTCCAAAATGCCCCCAAATACACTTCTGAACCACAATGAACATGTCTTGGTCAAAGCAAAGTCTAAAAGCTATATACCCCTTAAACCAAAGCACAAGGTCCTTTGGTGCTGTTTTACTATGTGTTTGTACCATTGTGGATGTAGACAGCATATACTGTATATTGTGTATAAATGTTAGGGTGCATATTGTACCCACATAGCTCTTTTGTTAGCAATTCCATAATTTACCTGCATAGTACCCAGTTTGCTCACATAGTCATATGGTACCCGTAGTGTAATTTTGTTCTTGGTTTTGTCTGCATAGATTTGTTCATAGTGCCACTATCCACAACAGCAACTAGAGTACTGTCCTGTAGTCACTGTAGTTATAAATCTGTGCCCCTGGTGTACGTCACGGAAAAAGGGCAGCTTTTTCCCTTTTCCTTGGTGTACGCCCCAGCCTCACCATGCGTCAAGGTGGGGAAGAGGCGTGGCCACCACCGCACCTACTCTTACATGGTTTATTCCTGGAAACAGGCATAGACCATGTCAGAAATCTACACCCGCTCCGATGTAAGTCCTGCAACAGAAGCAGGTCCAGCCGGATTTACTAAGAGGCATGCACCTCTTAGTAAATCTGGCCAGGCGAATGGGAACGGGGCTTCGTTTAAAACCAGCATACTCATCCCCCCATTGTCTACAGTAGGCTATACTTTACCAAAATAAACAATAGGCCCTACCTAACATTGCTGCATGTGACAGTGCCGTATGCACAATATTTGCAGCTGATTATGCAAGGGTAGGGCACACAGCTTGGTAAGGCTAGGGCTTTGGGATCAACAGACTCCGCCTCTTTGACACTTTTTATAATCCAAATAAAGGTGTTTTATTTTATAAAAAGAAAAACACTGACACCGGTTATAAAAAGGGTGCATTCTGAATGCTTTTATTGATCTCTATCCAGTGGTGTCTTGAGCTTGGTAGGTGTTAAGGGGGTGATTGACTCATTGTTACAGAATTGTCTGTAATGTACTATGACATAACATGGTTTTTTTTTTGTTTGTTTGTTTTTAAACATATATGATATTAAATTAGCTTTTTTAAGTAACTGTATTTCTTCTGAAAGGTCTGCGTTTTAGTGCTCGCAATTAAAATATTTATTGGATCAGAGAGAACAAAAGTCATGTGTTAGCTATTATGAGTTCTGCTCTCTTGGGTTTAATACATCTTTGTTTTCTATTCCTTTACCACCAGAACTATTACTTTTTCCCGTTCCTTTAGTGTTCTGTTCCCAGCTAAAGTTACCAGTTGCATGCAAAAGCACGAATTGAAGTGGTTCTACATTTCCTAATAAATGATCTTTGGCATCTAAAGGTGGCCAGGCACATTAGATAGAAGTAGGTTGATGGTTCAAAAAGCAGTGACTGAACAATCATCTGGCAAAGATCATTTACACATTTAAGTCCATATTAGCTGTTAGGACTGGCCATATCTATATACAGTGATACCACGCAAAGTTTCTGAGAACATTCGCTTCTTTTTTTTGGGGGGGGGGGGGAGACCAAAAGTCTATTTATCTGATACTAATGCTTTAGGCATAGAAAAAGCTGGGATTTCAGTCAAAAAGTTATACTGATTTTTCCTACAAATCTGTACATTTAATGGCTCAGGCCCTTTTGCTCTTGAGTTTTTGGTTCCATTTATTTACATATTGTTTCTCCTGTGTTTTAGACTCGGAAGTTGGATGTTTATTTTGAATATGAAGAGAAGTTGATGAGTAAATCTACTTTGGACAAATCTCTTCTAGACATCATCTCTGACCCAGATGGTGAGTGTACCATCAGAAAATAACCTATTGTTTAAATTAACTTTTTATGGTAATCATATTTTTTAAGAATTTTTTTTTTGCTTTTTGTTTCTAATTTTCATTTTACTACCTGTATTATAAAATCCTGAAATTTTGCCGTTTTCTTTCTTGCCACTAAGTCTTAAACGAAGCAGACGACGACAATATGTCATTGTATACTTACACATATTAGCAACACATTATGTACAGAATATTTGTAATGAACATACTCATTAAAGTGAAAGCTTAAGTTTCATTTGACTAGACAACAGATTTCCTGGTCTCCAGAACTGGACACAGTGTTCCAGATGTGGTCTTACTAGAGCTCTATACAGCGGGATCCCAATCTCCCTCTTCCTACTGGTTATACCTCTAGCTATACAGCGCACCATACAATTGACTTTCACCTGGTTGCACTGGTGACTCATTTTAAGGCTGACAGAATTCACTACCCCTAAATCCTTCTCTTCTGAAGTCTTTTTCAAAACAGAACTGCTAATATAATGCTCAGATAGAGTATTCCTTCTCCCCAAGTACTTTGCTTTTTACATTTGTAAAATTGAGCTGCAGTTTCTTTTGTTTAGACCACATACCTAGTAATGCCAGTGTATGCCATCTGTTTTCCATATCTGTTAATATATATGTTTTTATACTATAAAATGTATATGCTAAACATAAACTCAGTGTAAACCTAGCCTTAGGAGTGAATGTAAAGTGCTCAACAGTGAGGGAGCACAATATAAGCTGCACAATAGTGTGGGGTAAAGATGAGCGAACTTAGGATAGTAATACAATGGACAATTTTTCATTGATTAATGTTCTTAAATGACCGCTATAACAAACGATCATTTTTGCACTCGTCCTTTCCTGGCTGATAGATCAGCAAACAATGTGTTATTACACCCAACGATGTTCGAACGATTCGTGAACGATCAGTGATGAAAATAGGTCCAGATTCTATCAAATGATCAACAATTTCTCGTTGATCGTTTAATCGTTGCCTGCTATTACACTAAACAATTATCGTTTAAATCCGAATGATCTAACAATTTTTTGAACGATAATCGTCCTGTGTAATACTGCCCTTGCAGTAAGTTCGGGTTTGTGGGAACCCAATCGCTCGGCATTCGAATCCAGCCTGTGGCTGTATCATTGCTTTTGCGGCGGCCCCAGGGCTGCATCCATCTTTTCCAGGCTGCAGGATTTAAATATCAAAGGATCAAAACCCAAACTTACGTTAAATTCGCTCATCTCTAGTGTGGAGACCAGCTCTTCAATAGGGAAATACAAGTGAGAGAAGACGTCCTGGAGTAGATGTAAGCAATGGCATCTGTAGTCTGCTACCCACACAAACTTCTGTTGAAGCCATGCCTAGTCAGTTGTACTGAGAATGAGCATACAGGGAGTAGTAGTGTGGCAAAAAAAAGTCATTATAAATGATACATGTTTGGGATGTAGGATTGGTTAGCTTTATATGTAATATCCCATCTGTCAAGTTTTTTTTATCCAATCTCCGGAATACCTCTTTAACATTAGCCAATTTGGGCCAGCTTTTTTTTTTAATAAGGTCAGAAAATGTAGTTCATAATATGCTTAGTGTGACTAGAGGATACATCATTTTCATTAACACATCTTATTTAGACCTTTTCCTGTCTTGTATGGGCTGTCTGTTAATGCCAGGAAATGCTTGGCACCCATCGAGCCAGTCATACATCATTAGCACTTCCACGCCCCGATCTCCATGTCAAGTCTCACTCTTCTGGCCCTTGCAATGTTTCTCTCAGTTCAGGTCTTTTCAGAAAGGACTTCTGTATAGGAGGAACTCTTGGGGATGACAGCAGATTGCACTCCTGATGACATTATGCCAGGGTGTGAAGGGCGACAAGAGTGTCAACCTGCATTACATATAGAATAAATGGATGGTGTTTCCGAAACGCCCATCTAGCAGTGTGTCGGACCTTCTTTGTCCTTTAAAACCACACCAGTTTGTTGTGACATAGATTCCACTAGGTGTCAAAAACATTTTGAAGGAATATTGGCCCATGCAGACAGGATAGCTTCTCACAGTTGCCGCAGATTAGATGACATGCTCTAAAAAGCCTGTTCTACCCCATCCCAGATATAGGATTAAGAAATGGGAACTGTGAAGGCAAAAAAAAGGAAAGGAAAAATTGCTGTCATGTTCCTGGAACCAACAAGAACCTATATATAGTATGCAGAGTTCCACCAAACAGACATAATAGTAGAGCACTGTAAGGTGGATTATAAATTGTGGCATGGTAGCCAAAAGGGCTTTGGCAGCAAATATAACACCTATCAAAAGAACAAGCCAAACCTCTAAAGTAATGAGCTCAAAATAATATTTTATTAATGAAAATATCCATAAAATAAATACAGCAATACAAAAAAGTGAATGAACCACAGGTGAAAACAAGGGGGCCAGCAAGACTGGAGCATAAAGATGGCGGATGATAAGTTATAATGATAAACAATGGCTAACACGTGTATAAGTCATCCATAAATGCCTATTTACGAAAGTGCAGAAATATTGTATACCTGTAGCCCATACATATATATATATATATATATATATTCAAACACACAGACAGTGGGGGAAAAGTATTTGAAACACTGCTGATTTTGCAAGTTTCCTCACCTACAAAGAATGGAAAGGTCTGTAATTGTATTGTAGTTACACTTCAACTGTAGAGACCAAACAGAATCTTAAAAAAATTGCAGAAAATTAAACTGTATAATTTTTTCAATAGTTAATTAATTTGCATTTTATTGCATGAAATAAGTATCACCTACCAACCAGCAAGAATTCTGTCTCTCTCCTACTTTGCATTCATTACCTGGATTAACTGCACCTGTATAAAAAAAAAAATACCTGTCCACACACTCAATCAATTACACTCCAGCCTTTCTTCCATAGCCAAGACCAAAGAGCTGTCTAAGGACACCAGTGACAAAATTGTAGACCTGCACAAGGCAGGGATGGGCTACAGGACAATAAGCGCAATTATTACAAAATGGAAGAAACAGAAGATGACTGTCAGTCTTCTTTGGTTTGGGACTCTATATGAGATTTTGCTTCGTGGGGTAAGGAGCATTCTGAAAAAGGTCATGAATCAGCCCAGAACTACACAAAAGGACCTGGTGTCAATGACCTGAAGAAAGCTAGAACCACAGTCTCAAAGATTACCATTAGTAGCCCACTACACCGTCATGGATAACAATCCTGCAGGGCATGCAAAGTCCCCCTGCTCACTCAACCACATGTTCGCCATCGACCATCTGCATGACCCAGAGGAGGCATGGGAGAAGGTCACCTGATCAGATTACACCAAAATAGAACTCCACTTGCCGTGTTTGGAGGAAGAAGAAGGATGAATGCAACCCCAGGAACACAGTGCCAACAGTGAAGCATGAGGAGGGGGGGGAGGCATTTTACTTTTGGGGGTGCTTTTCTGCAAAGGGGACAGGACAACTGCACCGCATTGTATGGAGGAAGGATGGGACCATGTATCATGAGATTTTGGCCAACAGTGGCTTCTTCCTTCAGTAAAAGCCTTGAAGATGGGTTGTGGCTGTGTATTCCAGCATGGCAATGACCCGAAACACACAGCCAGGGTAACTAAGGTCTGGCCCCGTAAGAAGCATTTCAAGGTCCTGGAGTGGCCTAGACAGTCTCCACACCTGAACCCTATAGAAAATTTTTGGAGGGAGCTAAAACTCAATGTTGCCCAGAGACAGTCCCCAAGACCTGAAAGACTTGGAGAAGATGTGTGTGGAGGATGGGAACACATTCCCTATTGCAGTGTGTGGGAACCTGGTCAAGAACTACAGAAAACGTATGACCTCTGTAATTGCAAACAAAGGTGTTTTTTTTGGTGGTTTATTTGCTTTTTTACAAATTTGTATTTACTAGTTGGTGTTTTTTTATATTTGCGATTCTATGGTATTTCCATTATAATGGCCACAAGGTAAAAGAATATACTTTTTAATAAATACGAAAGGTTTCAGAAGAGCTTTTATTAGCATTTTGTATCTTTTATATTATCATTGTTAGATTATTTCAAGTAGTAACACGTGGGAAACAGCAGCCTTCAAGAACAAAGACTATTCTTAGTTAGATTTAGTTCCTGTCTCTGCTTTTTCCTAAAGCGCATTTGCTTAATTGTCCGGAATCCCACAAGCCAGAGCATCTGATACATGGTACAGTACCTTGGACAAGCCTGCGTAGGCAGGGACGTGAAACCCAGAGGATACTGGAGATTTTTACGTAATTGTTAACATTTAGCTGGTAAATCACATTATGACTTGGGGCGAGTTATAATATTATATCTAGAGATAAAAGCAAAGCTAATGTGTTATTTCCCCTTATGAAGCAAAGCTATTAGAGCAGGATGCTGATTGGTAATGACGCAGTTTATTAGGCATTTGTATCTGTACACGTCGCAGGGTCTCGGAAGTAATTACAGAATACTTGAATCTTTGTCAGGATTGTACAATATTGTTTTACCTTGATCATGTAGCTGTTATACAAAGCTGTGACGAAATCTTACACACAAAGCAAGCCATACAGTTTTCTAATACACAGTAAAACCTTGGATTACGAGCATAATTTGTTCCAGGAATTTACTTGTAATGCAAATCAATCAGATGTCAAAGCAAATCTTCCCATTAGAAATAATTAAAATGCGGACGATTCTTTCCATAAATTAAAAATGAGGTTGGTAAGGTGTTCTGTATCAATAAGGAACACTGTATCAGTAAAGAAGGGGTTAATCTGTTAACTCTCCCTCCGCTCACAACTCCCTAAACCTGCTGGTACTGGTGCAGCTATCTGTGAAGGAGTTAATTCAGTGGTCAGAGTGAAGACTATAATCTATTTCCATGTTATAATGTTTCAAGGTCCATTTTGTTCCTTCTCCTGTGGGAAAGAACATCAATCGTAGTTAGTGGCCAATAATAGGGGGGGGGGGGAGGAGCGGTGTTCTGATGTTAGTAGATGTATTCTGTGAAGTTTGTCTAGATGAGATCAGTAATCTGACAGCACATTTAATGAAGTACAAACTTCATGGAAATAACTACACTCAAGCTACTCAAACATGCACAAAGTACCGTAAATAAGGAAACTGCTTAAAATGTCATCCTTGTGGCAGCCATTTACCTAATTTGTCCAAAATTCAATAACCCCTCTGAAAGTTGCAGAACTGACAGCGGCTTTTGAAAACATGAGCTACAACCACCTGGAGTGGAATATCTGTTCTTGGGTGGACAGTGATGATACCTAGCTTTTAGACTATTAACTATTGTCAGTCAGCTAGAAAATTCTACATTAATTGTACATTTCTATTCTGTATCTGTTGGACGCGTATACAAGTAATCTTAGATATTAGGTACCTGTTCATTCTACATCTTTTCAAGTAACCACCTTCTATAGGTTTCAGTTGGCCAACATTCATTTATCACAGTGGAAGTTTAAAGAAACTAGTTTAAATGTTTTGCAGGTTTTTTTTACAGAAATTTAAAGGGGTTCTCTAGAGAAAAAGTTGTCTTCAATTGGTGGCAGAAAGTTTAAGATTTGCAGGTTACCCCTTCAGGTCTGGAATCATTTTCATTTTCTTCTACTCACAAGGGCCATAACTCTTTAATTTTTTAATTCTATCTACAGAGACATATTAGGGCATTTGTTTTTGAACTCTGCTCTTTCTGGTGGCTCCATAGAGAATAAATGGAGCTGCGGGGCAAGCGCCAACCCACAGCTCAGTTCAAAACAAATGCTGATTTAGAGATCCCGGGGGTCACAGAGATCTCCTACTTGTTCTCTATCCTGTAGATAGGGAACAAGTAATGTTAAATTGGAAAAAACCCTTTAACCCGTGTATAGACCAACTGTCTGCAAGTGGAGAAAATTCCGGACTTTTGCTGCTGTTCCTTAGAGCAGGCATCGCGTTAAGATCATTCTAAGAGTATAAGATACAATCCTGAAAGCAGTGAGAAAGAACCCAAGGGTGACAGCAAAAGAACTACAGAACACTGCAGATGGCAAAAACAGCTGTTCATGTGGCCACTAAATAAGAAAAATGCTAAGTAAAAAAAAAAAACACTTTAAAAACGGTCACAAGTTTACCGAAGACCACCCTGATGTTCCACAATGCTTTTGAAAGATGCTAGTGAAAAATGTGGGCTTCTAAGCAACTGTGTTTGGAGCATAAAGGTTAGCCATGTTGTGGGAGGCACAGAGGTTAGCCATGTTGTGGGGGGCACACTGAGGTTAGCCATGTTGTGGGGGGCACACTGAGGTTAGCCATGTTGTGGGGGGCACAGAGGTTAGCCATGTTGTGGGGGTCACAGAGGTAAGCCATGTTGTAGGGGGCACAGAGGTTAGCCATGTTGTTGGGGGCACAGAGGTTAGCCATGTTGTGGGGGGCACAGAGGTTAGCCATGTTGTGGGGGGCACAGAGGTTAGCCATGTTGTGGGGGGCACACTGAGGTTAGCCATGTTGTGGGGGGCACACTGAGGTTAGCCATGTTGTGGGGGGCACAGAGGTTAGCCATGTTGTGGGGGGCACACTGTGGTTAGCCATGTTGTGGGGGTACAGAGGTTAGCCATGTTGTGGGGAGCACAGAGGTTAGCCATGTTGTAGGGGGCACACTGAGGTTAGCCATGTTGTGGGGGGCACAGAGGTTAGCCATGTTGTGGGGGGCACAGAGGTTAGCCATGTTGCTTTGTAGTGTTGGAATCCTGGGATCAAATACCACCAAGGATAACTTGTATTGTACTGTAAAGATGTACAGTGGCTAGGCAGTGTAATATGGAAAGTAGAGATGCTACTTAAGCTCATGTCAGGTACTGTTCCATTTATTGCTGAGGTAAACTTGCAACACAATCCTAACTCATTTAAGACTCTCCCCACTGAAACTCCACCCACCTGCAGGTTGCTGACCCCTCTGACCTGGAAGTTTATGTAAATAAACACAAATCTAAAAGCAGCAACAGGGGGGTGGGGCATGGTCACATGCTCCTCCATATTGGCCATCTTATGGACAGAATCACCACAGAGCAGGACAGCACAGCCTGGAGGAGGGGAGTCTGTTATTGGCTATATAAGGTACACAGGGAGCTGCTGTCAGTAAGTGAATACACTTACTAATATTGTACACTGAATATTTTTGCTATAAGGTGGCCAACCCCTTTAATTTTTCTTACACATGCAGCACCTATTGCTTTTTCTTTTATATGTATGAATAAGGAGAAATGGTTGGACAACCTCTGTACATTTTTGTAGCCCACCATGTGTGGGTACACTGGAAGACCTGCTTAGTACATTATTTACTGATGAGAATTCAGTAGTTTTTAAGTCTATAACAAATAGACATTTCCCTTTGCGGTCCCGCTGGCCTCGACTTTCCTTCAGTAGCGGACCTGCCGCTTGTATAATGATTTCTAAGCTGGCCATATGTCAAAGAAACAAGTTAAGCTTTATTAGGTGAGAGAGATTATCACTTGCGTTATGAATTGGATCCGAGGATCTGGGCTACCATGTACTAAATTAATACTTTCAGATGCCTGAGGATTTTTCAAGTCTATTACCAAATGAATACACCTGGACTTGGGAGCTTCATGGGAGCAGTACGTTGTATTCTTGTAAGCACAGCGCAGTAAAATGTGACTTTACAAAGTACTTTGCAGCGACGAGTACTCATAATTTATGACCATCAGTCCAGATGTTAACATGAACTCAGTAAGTCTGTGCAGTAATGTTCCTCACTAGACTACGCTGATGCCGGGTTAGTAGATTTTCCACCGCTACTGGATCTTAAAAGAAGAAATCATTTCTCTATTTTCCTGTAATGGTAGGTTCACATTGCATAAGCCTCCCTAGCACGTGGTCCTCGAGAGCTTGTCCTGCATGCAGGGGAGAAGAAACTCTGTACTGATGATTGTTCTAACACAAATGACTAATGGAAAAATCTGGTTCTTAGAACTATTGTTCCCTGTAAATGGGCCTTTGCAATCTGGATTGAATCTAGTTTGAGACTATTGTGTCTTCAGGATTTAAAGGCAGAGTTAACATCCTAAGATGGAAATAAACCTTCAATAACTGACGGACGAATGATTGTTCAGCTGTCAGTTATCTCTCCTTTCTGCCCACCATCCTCCCCATACACAGGAATGTCCGACACAGCAGAGCAATGTGTTCTTTATTGGGAGAGGAGGGTTAAGCCGCAGCTTATCTCTTCGAGCTCTAAGAGCTCTGGCTGCAGCTTATATCTTCCAGAACAAAGGGGTCAGGCGGTGATTTTTCATCACGGTCGACCCCTATCTCCACCGACATCAGCTGTTGGTGGACGTTTTTGGAAAGCCTCATTATACAGATGGCCAAAGCCGCTGCTAGCAGTATGATACAACTGACAAAAGTATGAGGTGTATGGGGACCTCTAAGGTACTTGCTGAATCTCTTAAGCCTAGTTTTTTCCTGCATTGATGCTAATAATTGGAAGTTATTGGTTAGATTTAAGTAGAATTCTGGCACAATAAAACTGGCATACATGCCTTGCACTGCATTTTTCAATTACGCCCCCCTTTTACTAGTCATAGACCCCCCCCCCCAAATGGTTTGAAGCGTCTAAATCAGTGCAAGTCTCTAGCACTGATTTAAACGCTTAAACCCATATGGGGGAGCTATGGATACTAAAAGGGGGATGTAATTAAGGTTTCTAAAGATGATTTAAATTAGTAAAACAGTCCAAGCCACTTTGATACTTACTGCGTATAGTGTATTCCTAGACTGCAGTTTTAGTAAATCTGTGCCACTTTTGTCCAAGAGGACCAATAAAAACATATCTGGCTAACTTAAAGGGGCATTCTGGAGAAATATTTCTATATTTAAACCAGTTCAGAATGGAGAGGGAGGGGAAATGAAAGAAACCTAAACTTAAAGCGACTCCGTACCCACAATCTGACCCCCCCAAACCACTTGTACCTTCAGATAGCTGCTTTTAATCCAAGATCTGTCCTGGGGTCCGTTCGGCAGGGGATGCAGTTATTGTCATAAAAACAACTTTTAAACCGGCAGTGCTGTTTCTAACAGCCGGGGCTTACATTTGTATATGCATTAGGCTGGCACACCCTCTCTGTCCTACCTCCCCACCCTCCCCCACCCATCATTAGGAATGCTCCAGGCAGATTGCTTCCTATTCCCCACCTGTGGCAGCCCGGCAGGTTAATACACCTGTGCAAAGCTCAAATGTTCCTGGATCATTCCTAATGATGAGGAGGGTGGGGAGGAAGGATGGAGAGGTGGTGCCAGCCTAATGCATATACAAATGTAAGCCCCAGCCATTAGACACAGCGCTGCCGGATTAAAAGTTGTTTTTATGACATCCCCTGCCGAATGGACCCCAGGACAGGTCTTGGATTAAAAGCAGCTATCTGAAGGTGCAAGTGGTTTGGGGGGACAGGTTGTGGGTACAGAGTCGCTTTAACTGCAATTGATCCCCCATAAGTGTTGTTCTAACAGTGCAAGTTCCCAATGACAGTGCTTCCTATGCCTTCCATTAGTGACTTGCCATGGCCACTCATTGGCTAACTGGGGATTTTCTTTTTGTTGGAACAATGAACAGGAATAGTCACTGGAAAGTATTAATGGCAAGTGACTAAAGGTTTCTTAAAGCACTTTTCTGAGTTGGAACACATCCCCTATATCAAGAACAGTGCTATTGCTTTGAATAGAGCAGCGAGTTGTGCACGCATGCTGCAACCCCCTGCAGCGTCATAGACAATAAATGGAGAGACTGAAGGCATGCCTGACTCATCACTCTATTAAAAACAGAAACTCGGGACCGGCTTTTTCTTGTTCAATAAATTTTTATTGTTTTTATCAAAATAATTTTACAACAAATAAAACATTCAAACAGAAACACATAGATGTGCGGTCTGTTAGTTCGAATGCAAACAGTAACCAGGCTGGAGAGAAAGGAGACCGCCTCCTAGTTAAGGTATAAGGTGGGTGAAATGCTATGCTAACGGGAACATCTCAACGAGAGCTTACATGGCCCCTCATACTTACTGGGACCGGCTTTTTAAGATTACAGGGGATACCGACGGTTGGACCACCTACAATCTGACACTTTTTTTTCTTATCCTATGGATATAGGATAAGTGTGCTAACTTGGAATACCCCTTTTAAGCAGTTTTCTCAGAAAATCAAAAAGTGAACAACACCTATGAAGCTGGTGGTCATAATAATGTGATTTGACTGTGTCTATCTGGACAAAAGCCAGGTCAATCCAAATGAAGACATTACCCTCTACATTGAAAGCAGTGTAATGGAAATGGTGCCCAGAAGTAAGGTTTATATTGCAAAGTTTTCACATTTTTATTGCCTGACAATAAAACAAATGTTTACAGTCCCTTTAAGGCATCTGAGAACTGTTTGATTGTTGCATGCTACGCCTTTCCTCACTCCTATAAGTGTTAGCGGCACTCTTAAATCTTACGTTTTCCCATATTGTGTTTGATTGCTCTCCATCCACTAACTTGCGGCAAGTCTTTTACACAGTGTTTACTTTTACACCTTTTAATACTTTATGCCCGGATTAGAGAGAATTTATTATTCCTTTTATTTTTGGTCATGCAACAAATGGCGTCTTTTATTGCTCATTTTAAATGTTTGTGTTTGTTTCCTGCTGTTTTTAGCCGGTACACCAGAAGACAAGATGCGGTTGTTTCTGATTTATTACATCTCGTCTGCACAGCCCCCGTCTGAGGTAATGACAGCTGCTGTATTTTTGATGAGAATAAAACATGTCCATTGGTTTTCTGAATGAAATATAATAGGTTGTTTAGGCAGGCTAGGTGAGGAACTGTGGTTGTAAAAAGAAATAGTACAAACTTTTCTTTCAGCTTCTGATTGATTTCCACTATGTCTACTCAAAGGACGCAGTGAACTTCATATTTGTTGTTAGGCTTTTTTATATTTTTATTTTGGTCAATTTCATGATTTTAACCCTTAGAGGACCGGGCCAATTTGCATTTTTGCACTTCCGTTTTTCCCTCCTTGTGCTTAAAAGGCCATAGCACTTAGACCTCACCTAGCGACCCACATGAGCCCTTATTTTTTGGCCACTAATTGTACTTTGCAATGACAGGCTGAATTTTTTCATAAAGTACACTGCAATAGCAGGAAAAAATTAATGTGTGGTGAAATAAAAAAAAAAAACCTGCATTTTATTTATTTGGGGGGTATTTGTTTTTACGCCGTTTGCCTTGGGGTAAAACCGAATTGTTATATATGTTCCTCATGTCGTTACGATTACAACTATATGTAACATGTATAACTTTTATATTATGAGATGGCTTGTAAAAAATTCAAACAATTTTTAACAAATATATGTTCCTTAAAATCACTCTATTACCATGCTTATAGCGCTTTTATCCTTTGGTCTATGGAGCTGTGTGAGGTGTCATTTTTTGCGCCATGATGTGTTCTTACTATCGGTACCTTGATTGCGCATAGGCAACTTTTTGATCGCTTTTTATTACAATTTTTCTGGATTTGATGTGACCAAAAATGCGCAATTGGAATTTTTTTGCGCTAACACCATTTACCGTGCAAAATCAGGAATGTGATAAATTATTTATTTTGGGTGATTTACGCATGCGGCGATACCAAACATGCTTATTTATTTATTTTAATTCATAACATGCAAAAAAGGGGGTGATTCACACTTTTTTTTATTAGGGGAGGGGGCTTTTTTTTAATAATAACAATTTTTTTTTACACTTATACTAGAAGCCCCCCTGGGGTTAGGGTTATTCCCCCTGGGGGACTTCTAGTATATGCACACTGATCTCTCATTGAGATCTATGCAGTATAGTTATACTACATAGATCAATGAGATAGGCACTGGATTGCTGTCGGCTGCTGCAGCCGAAAGCAATCGAGTGCCGAGCCAGGATCAGCGCAGACCCCAGCCGCTGACGGATGGAAGGATCGCCCCTCCGTGATGTCGCCAGACACCAGGGAATGGGCTGCAGTCAGTTTTCAGATGCAGCTTTCAACTTTGACAGCTGCATCTAAAAACTTGTTTAGCGGGCACGGCGATTGGACCGTGCCCGCTAATAGCCGTGGCCCACGGGCTACATGCTACACCCGGGACCACGGCGGTTCAGAGTGGGGCTGGCTGCAGAAATCAATAGTACAGGCTATTTTAAGAAACTTTGTAATTGGGTTTATTAGCCAAAAATGCATTTTTATCATGAAAAAGCAGTTTGAAGCTCTCCCACATGTCTTTGTTCTCTATGGAGAGGGGAGGGGTGGAGGGAGACGGGGCACCAAAACAGGACAACAAAAAGTTAATTTACAGCTGCATCACCGGGTATCTCCTCTAAAGTCAGCACTGACCTCTCTGACCTCTGAATAGCAGTTTTCACACAGTTCCTTCTGTGTAATTCTTTGCTCTCTGCTGCTGACTAATCTCCCTCCTCCCCCCTCCCCTCTTCATTGAACAGACAGGGCCCGACTGATGTAAAACAGTCGTGATTTCCTAATAATTAGCAGTGAATAAGAAAGAGGAGGGGGTAGGACCTGGGAAAAGTCTTTTTGAATGCAGATAATGGCATATTTGCCTATTAAACCCAATTGCAAAGTTTCTTAAAATCGCCTGGACTATTGATTTCTGCAACAACAAAAAAAATTAAATGACAGTGACACTTAAGAATAACACAGATGCATTCCCAGTTTTTCCTATATAATGTACACTCACCGTCATTGTTCCTGCTGTGTCATCGGTTTCATCTCTGCTCTGCTGCATCTGTACATTTTTTTTACTGTATGTGACCTCTGATCAGCCACCATCTTGACTTTTAGATTTCAAAATGCATTCTCTCCCTTTCATATCTGCTATTAGTCCCATGAAGCATCAGATTGGCATCTTAAGCCACTACCATCTCTGACAATACATAATCTCTTTATATTTCTTTCAAATTTTGTTTTATTGAAATTTTTAGGAGTAACAAACTGACCTATTTAAGGGTCTCAAAAATGGCACATAAATATACTTCAAAATAGAAAAAGAATACACGTATAATATGCTTTCTCTTTATATTTCTATATCTGCTTAGAGGAGGCGGAACTGTCATCAGTTTCATAATAACTGTGTGACAGGAGCTGTATAATCATCAATTAGGGGCTTTTTGCACGGGACGGCTACAGAGGTTCCTAGAAAAGCTAATTCGACCAATAATTGGCCAGTGTTAAAGTCTCAGCAAACTGGAAAACACCCACTCATCAGCTGGTCGCATCTTTTGTGCCACAGGAAATTCTGTTATCGGCTGCACATCTCTGTGTAAACAGGCGATGTGCAGACAATAAGAATGAATGTTAATGGCCACTGTATCATTCATATGGCTATTAACATTCATTTTTCCCAGCCGCTCGATTGTGCTGTGTAAAGGCACGGCTGTACACTGCCCCATGTCGGGCCATGTAAAAGAACCTTAAAGTGTACCTGTCATTATAAAAAAAACTTTTGACATGTTTGATCACTCTGGGCCAGACCAGTACCGATTGGGAATTTAAAAAAAGAGTCAGACTTATAATGGTCTCCTAACATGCTGCAGCTGTGTTCCTCTCCCAGCTCTATCTCCCTATTGTTAGAGATTAATTAAAACTTTTGACATGTCTCTATGACATGTCAAAAGTTTTTTTTTTATAACAACAGGTACACTTTAACTCTAATTTGAGTTTATCTTTCTCTTTAAAGTGACACTGTCGCCCCCTTTGTGCATTCTGACATCTCTACACAGGTGTAAAGGGTAAATTTAGCGTTTATCATACCTTATTTCATATCATACGTCATGGTGTTTGTTCAAGTAAAAAGTCATCTTTTATCAACTGCAGATTGTATTAAGTGGGCGTGGCCTCACGACATTAGCACCGCTTAGCCCCACCCACAACAACACCGTTGCCCTGCCCCCTTGGCGCCGATTGGTTGGCCGACGTAAAGGGGGTGGGGTCTGGACCTTTTGGCCAGCCTGTTCCAATGGCCGGAGAGGGGCGGGGCCAATGGTGCAGTTGTGGGCGGAGCTAAGTGGCGCTAATGCCGTGAGGCCACACCAACTTAATACAATCTGCAGTTGATAAAAGGACACTTTTTACTTGAACAAGCAACATGACGTATAATATGAAATAAGGTATGAAAAACGCTAAATTTACCCTTTACACCTGTGTAGAGATGTCAGAATGCACAAAGGAGGTGACAGTGTCACTTTAAAGAGCTTGTGTGGAACAGTCCATGCAACATCATCATATATTAAGTTCTGGCTGAGATGATGACTCTATTGAGAACACAGAAACACATGTCATTTCCGGGGGTTACCATCAGATCACATGACATGACCCAATAGAAAGCATTGATATATACACACTGACTAGCTGCATAATAAATGATGAAAAATGGTTGATCTATTAAGCGTAAAACAGATGTGGCATCAATTGAACAAAACCTCAATTATAAGAGTAACTAAACAAAGATAATGTAAGTAAAAACATAACAACACAACTCAAATCTAAGAGAAGCTGAACTAAGCAGCAAATCCTAGCTAACCCAGTGATAGCAGTCTAGTTTGTTGTTGTTTTCACTCTGCATATCCTGTTCTTAAGTGGAATGTCTGAGTGATGGATTTTTAATAAGCCCGGTGAATTCTTCTTTTTTAGCCTAACAACCATCCTTTGTGCACCAAGAATGACTATTTTTTTTTATTTGCAAGTCATACTTTAAAGGGAATTCATATGGTCACTTCCAAGGAAAGAAAGGCGTCCTGTCTTCCACACATGGACTCCTTTTTATCAGGAAAAAAAAAACACAAATAGAAGATTGTTTAAAGCTAATAGATGAAATTCCACAAAACATTCCCACATTTATATACAACATTGTTTTAACTTAGAGAGCCCTATTGGCTCAAAACAAGTCTTATCTAGTTAAACCATTACCATCATAAAAACTTTTGACTTCTTGTATAGAGTTTTATGGTGCGTTCACACCTACAGGATCTGCAGCTGATTTTCTGCAGCAGATTTCATTTAAATAACTGAACACTGCATCAAATCTGCTGCAGATCTGCTGCAGATCCTGTGGGTGTGAACGCACCCTAAATCAGATAATTTTGGAGCAAAAGAGAAACACTTTGCCTTAGATAGGCTTTCTCATAGACTTTCTATTGAATCCATCTTCTGCAGAGACTGCCTCTCCACACTCTGGCGTTCTGGCGATCATTCATTGTCAATGATCAATTTAAAAAAAATAAATAATACTTTCAATGGGCTTTATCGTTACCAATAAATAATTTTAAATCAGCAGGGGAGGTGATGTACTAAATCTTTGAAATGTATTATTATTTTCTATATGAAATATAACGCTATACATTCAGCTAATGAAAAACTGAAGTTAAGGCTCCATCACTAAGGCCATTTGGTCTTTAGTAATAGCCAAAAAAAGACTAAATGCAGGAAGTGATGTCAGTTGGCACAGTGAAGATGAATGCTGATTGGCTAGCAGCTGTGCTGCAGATGAGTAATCTAACTGATAAGAGGCTCCACCCACCAGCTTAGAGTAAAGTAGAGAAGCATGAGCAGCACAATGGGGCATTATTGGGCCGCCAAAGCTGCAAAATTAATTTATTAATGCAGATATTACCTATATATTGGCTGGGCTGGGGGTTATTTTTTATATGTGATGACAAGTATGCATTTAAAGGGGTTGTCCGGCGATAAAAAATTATTCACAGAATAACACACATTACAAAGTTATACAACTTTGTAATGTATGTTATGTCTGTGAATGGCCCCCTTCCCCGTGTTTCCCCCCACCCACGCTAGACCCGGAAGTGTGGTGCATTATACTCACCGCATCTCGTGTCGTCCACGGTCTCCGATCCTCAGCAGTGACGTCTTCTTCGGGAGGCCGGCGGATCTTCCCGAGTGCCGGCCACCCTCTGCAGCGTCATCCGAAGCTCAGCCGCGATTGGCTGAGCATAACTGTGCTGAGCCAATCGCGACTGAGCAGCTGATGACGTGGCCGCCGGCCTCCCAAAGAAGACGTCACTGCTGAGGATCGGAGACCGTGGTCGGCACGTGACAGGTAATGTATAGCGCACCACACTTCCGGGTACACGGGTGGGGGTGGTGGGACACTGGGAAGGGGGCCATTCACAGACATAACATACATTACAAAGTTGTATAACTTTGTAATGTGTGTTATTCTGTGAATAATTTTTTATCGCCGGACAACCCCTTTAAGTTCTTATTATGTTGACTGGTTAAATAAAATACTACTCACTGTTATAGTAACCTGTGTTTTTTATTGAATCATACACAGTATTTTATTCTAACATACAGTGAACCTGCAGGTTGTGGCGTTTCAGTACTCACTTCATAGGGTCCAGGAAACTAGAGATCTGCACTATGCCGTTTCATCGAGGTTAAAATACGTAAAAATCCTCTCTTAACTTTCCCTGATGACAAAGTAATATCTCTACAGGGGTTATAAATGCTACTTTATTTTTATTTTTTTTACCCTTCAATTTATAATAGATTCCGTGATGATTTTTGCATCCCTCCACCCAGACTCTTCAGGTGCTGCACTGTGCATAGTTTATGATGGTATGGTTATGTCGTATATTACTGTGTGTAATTTCTTTACATTTTTCTCTTCCCAGGCTGACCTGGATCAGTATAGGAAAGCTCTGGAGGATGCCGGTTGTAGTTTGGCACCTCTAAACTACATCAAACAGTGGAAGTAAGAAAATTGGTCTATTTTACATCGTCTGTCAAATAGTGAAAGTCCAAAACTCCTCTAATAATGACGTCTCTATTTATATAGGGCCTTTGCCAAAATGGCAGCAGCACCAGCAAACTATGGGATCGGTGCTACTAAATCTAAAGGGTAAGGATTCCATGATAATCAGTAACCCATAAAAGTGTTGAAACATTTTTTGTTGAAAAACATTAAAATCTATAGCGAGATTCTTATGTATGTGTGTGTGTTCTACTTATTCTGCTGCATTGACACCCTGTAGGTGTGTGTGTAAAAATGACACTATGTAGATGTATTGCTTGTATTACCTACTTGGGTTGGGTTCACATATGTCCAGGGTATCAGGCTCAGTTGTTATAGTCAAAGACTAACTTATCATCCCTCCCCCTTCCCTGTATCCATCCCCTCCTTGGTTGAACTTGATGGACATGTGTCTTTTTTCAACCGTATTAACTATGTAACTATGTAACTATGCCTGGTTCCTCCAACGCATTGGTTGTCATCTGAGCTCTGATCTGGCATCAGTATCCCTCTGGTGTTTTAAATTGAATATACCATATACATGATTTTTTTTTTTTCTACATTACCTTTTTTCAAAATGCTGCCCGGTTCTCACGATTGGCACTGTGGTCTTCTCTTGCACCGGCCAGGCTCTATGCACTGGAGATGGGCCTGGAGCTTCCCAGTGTGACGATACCCCCTACCCTCTGTGACACGTCTCCATTAGAATCAATAGGCCCACATCATAGAGTATAGGGGATATTGTCACACTGGGGGGCACTGGGACCACCTCCATTGCATAGAGCCCAGACAGTGGACAAGATGAAAACAACAGCAAGTCAGGGAACCAGGCGGCATTTAAAAAACAAAAAGGACCATACCACCGGGATCCCTGGGCCGGCGCCGATTGGGTAATGTGGAACAAAAGGTGATGTACCCGGTGGTATATTCACATTAACAAGTTGGAGGATAATGTAGCCAGACGACATACATATGGGAGAGAGCCTTTACACTTTCACCCAAGTGCCCCTAGTGGCCAGTAGAGTTTGCTGGGATTTACTATATTGTTTTTGTGGCGATGCACATTTTGTTGTTTCAGCCTTGACCTGTCTGAACACTTGTTCTTTAACCAACTGTCTTGTTTTTGACTGTGCCAACATAAATTTCTCTTAGATTTTTTTGGAAAGGGATGAGGGGATTTTCTGATTTTATCACAGTGCTTTGGGAAGTCACCTTATTCTTAAATTGCTGTGTTTGTGAAAGAGTTCTGTGACTCAATATGTATGGAGCTCGGCTGAATAAAAGTATACATCCCGCATTCCTGGAAAACTCCTCATCTGCACTTGTACTGTGTATATATCTAATTTCTACTTGGGCCCTGTTCTGTTCAGGTTCTGTTCTGTATCTTGCAGAAAGTAGAAACTTCCTATATATATATATATATATATATATATATATATATATATATATATATATATATTTATATATATATTTGTGTGTGTGTAATTGCTGTGTATATTGGTGATGGTAAACTGAACTGAAAATGATTGTATTTGGGCTTTAGACCCTCAACAAAACTTAAAGAAGCAGTTCACAAAAATTTCTATTGGGCCCCCCGCTAGGCGCTGTCACATATACTCACTACAGGTGATTGGTGTCCTACAGCACCGTCATATTTGGCGTGCGCTCACGTCATCCACTGCTGTGACCGCTCTCCCATAGAGAATGTAATATAAGGCGTAATTTCCGGCGTTCAATCACAGGAGACAGAAGAGGGGTCACAGCAGTGGACAACGTGAGCGCGCGCCCGATTTGAACAACGCTGCGGGACCTGAATGAAGCCGCACCGTGGGACACCGATCACCTATGGTGAGTATATGCGCTAGCGCCTAGCGGAGTAACCAAAAAATTTTTGGGGTGAACTGCTGCTTTAATAGATATGCATTAAAAGAAAAATAGACCTATAGTCTATAGCACATATTACACAAGCAAAGCTTTGAAAAATGCAATTCTCCAGGTAGCCAAAAAACACAAAATATTGCCCCAACGTGTTTCCTAACAATACATTCATCAGGGGACAAAAAAAAATTATAGAATTTAACCTCTGTATTGCCAGATGTGGTAAAAAAAAAAAAAAAAGCTAAATAGCACCTATATTTCCAGTCACCTGTATATGACCTTAGGCTTTCAGACTTAAGATCCCAGCCGTCCTAGTAGTATTGTGCCATTAATATTCCATCATCACTTAGAACAAATGTGCCCTTCTTGGGAAGCTACATATGCTGCCAGTTTTATCATTACACATTTCCCTTCTACCACAGAGGGTCTCTTGTCCCCCAGCTTGCCTTCCCCTGATGGTATGAGACATCACATAGACCTATACACACTGTTTGTTTAGGTACAATGACCTCCTTCTTTTGCAGCCTGTTTTGGGAGTAGTAGCTGGCACCAGTGGTGCATCTCTTTATACTCATCTTCTTTTTTCTACTTCCAGTCTGCTCTCCAGAGTCATGAATACGGGGTCACAGTTTGTCATGGAGGGGGTGAAAAACTTGGTTCTAAAGCAGCAGGTAAACAGCCTTAAGGGGCAGGATTTATTTTGACAAGTGTAAAGCCAGCAGGCGAGTGTCCCACCTGCTACTGATAGCTGATGTGAGTGTAATCGAGCCGCCTATGGAAGAAAAATCCGATGAGTGACTGCAGAGAGTCAGCACAAGTGTCATACTACAGTGGGGAAGCAAACCCCACACGGCTGCACAGCGGTCCAGGCCGGCAGACGGCTACATGTAGGTCAATGCTAATCAGCTGGAAGTAGAAGGTTCATTCCACTGTTCTACGCTGTAGAGCTGGCCATTTCCATGTTCCCTTTATGGGTTAATCAAGCCGCATTCCCATCCTGCCCGGTTCCCCCATCCTGTTTGCTTTGGCCGCACAAAACAAGAAGCTTTTTGAATATGTTTGGACATTTGATACTAACACTGGGCACAGAACTTTCTGTCACATCTCCCACTGAGCCCATAGTAAATGTGTCTGCTCTTAGAATGGCAGCTGGAAGATGTCAGTGATTGTAGCCAGACATCTGTTTGACCGCATACTAGTTTCAGTCCATTGTTGGGATTGTCATACAGCTCAGTCATAATGTTATGATAACTCATACAATATGCCCCAGGCTGTACATGGATAGTCATATTTTGTTAATTCTTCTCTTTATAGAACTTGCCAGTCACTCGAGTCCTTGATAGCCTAATGGAAATGAAATCCAATCCGGTAAGAAAGGGTTACTGTGCTCTGGGGTAACACGTGTCTGTAGTTTACATTGAAGTCATTTCCTATGTAATAACGCAAGTATTACATCTGTATTTGCATTGTTGTTTTTTTTTATTCTTTATCATGATAAATATTTGTTTGTGTATTGCTCCGTTCCTACCAGTTGTTTTTATTTTCCTCTTTATATGTCAGTGTTTTCGTTATTGGCGTTTTTATTTTATTTGCCCCAAGCTGCAAGTAAAAAAATAGTAAGGAAGGAAAAAAGGAACATAGTGCATGTGTTTTGGAAAGAAGAACGGCCCCAGCCGGACGCCCCTTCTTAAAGGCCGTTCAGTTGCCAAGAGCTCGTAAATCGATGGCTCTGGGGGCCATGTGTTTGTATACAAAGTCCCATCTCCATGTAAATGCCCTGCCCATTTCCAGGCACAGCTTAACTGTTTGCTGATTCCATAGTGCAAGGCATAATTTTGTTCCAGGCCTGTCCACCCACTTCAGATATATGGGAAATTAAAAAAAAAAATAGGTTGTGAAACTGAGCGAATATTTTACAGCCTTCATCTGGGATTACATTTCATGAAATCTCTGAACTGTCTTTATAATTTTCTCTCCTAAGGGAATTTGACACATAAAAAAAGTTTTTGGGTAATTCAGAATGATGTAAATTATTAACAAATCCTTAGTTGTACCTAATCCTTTTTGAAGTAAAAATAATCTTTTTTCACTTTTAATATTTTTTTTTGGGGGGGGGGGGGGGGGAAGAGAATGTGTCCTAAAGCCAAGTTTACATTCATCCAGCAATCTGGCGGCGTTTCCCTCCAGTGCAGTAGAAAAGTACATCTTTGGACTGATCCCATTCATATGGATGGGACAGTTTAAAGTATCCGGCATTCCAATAGTGCTGCCGGATCGCTGGACACGTTGTACGTCAGAACATGTCTTGCAGCATTCTGTCATATGGCCTGCCTATTGATTAAAAAAAAGAGTAGAAAGCCAGATGACAACCAATGCCTTTTTGTTCAGTTTCGGAATTTTGTTTTTAAATGGATCTAACTGATAAATGTAAACCTAGCCTTAGATGGACTTATCTTTCTCTGGAGCTAAATGGTAGGAAATTTTTCATGAAGACAATTTAGAAAGCTACAGATAGCCGCAGGAAGGTGGGTTATGCACTGCAGACGAGAGTGTGAAGAGTTAGGAGAACATACATGGAGGCAGCACACACAGGCTGTAGATAGGGAGGAAGGAAGGTACAAGGCAGTTTATAGTACAGGGAGGAACACTTGAGCTATGTATGAGAGAAGAGCTGTAGGCTCCTAAATTGCATATGAGGGGGTCTGAAATTTAATAAAGGAATGAATATTACACACTAATACTTTGTCGCACAGTTTTATATCAAGGTAACATATACAAAAAAAATCCCCTTGTCCTTTTCAGCCCGAAAATAAAACAAAACACTTTTTTTTTTTTTTACCCACACGTTTTTACAGATCTGTATAATGCCGCCCACCCTTACGCTTCTAGTTATCAATTCATTTCTATGCTAATGGCCCATTTCAGTATGGTAAGCCTTATGGCACTTATTCTCTGTCTTTCAGGAAACTGACGACTACAGATACTTTGACCCCAAGATGTTACGTGGAAATGACAGGTGACTATAACCATCACTCGATACCTTTTTTTTAAAATTTTTTTGCCATTTGTTTTTCTGTTCTATAAATGTTCTTGGAAGAATTGACCCAACGATTTGTTTTCTTCTAGTTCTATACCAAGGAACAAAAATCCATTTCAGGAGGTAAGTGTAATGACCGCCCCATCGTATGTAGAAAGTTACTGAATGCTATTTTTTTCAATTACATTTCCTAGCGGCATTTACACGCACACCCCATAAATGTCTGTTCAGATGTGGAAGGGATGCCAGACTATAACCAGCTAACGTTTCATCAGGCTGCAGCAGTGTGCCAGTACAAAGCTATAAATGTTAGGATCCTTCAATAAAAAGAGACAGACGCTTCCCAATCATTAGGGAACATTTGCCGCTTATAAACATTAGACTGTTTATTTTTATTCCTAAATTATTAGTGGTTCCCTGTGGAGTGCCACGACTGCTTCTGAATTTTACCTTGTACAGCACCACCGCTTGTCCAGGCATGGTGCTGGTACTGCACCTAAGCACCTGGACAAGAGACACTTTTTTGTTATTAGTCGGTGTCTCTTTGGTTTTAGCCATGTACCTGTGACACTACTTTTTTCAGATCCAAATTGACTGTTAATCTACTCAACTTCAATTGTAAGAATTATACCATTTGGACTTTAGCATATAGTTATATACCTGATTATATTTTGTTTTGTGCAGGCCATTGTATTCGTTGTAGGAGGAGGAAACTACATTGAGTATCAGAATCTAGTGGATTATATAAAGGTATCTTCTGTCTTTTTTCTAGCTCATTGACCTCCTGTTGGTTTAACCTTGTGGCCTTTGGTCTCTAGTGCTTACCCTTCAGTTTCGTGTACCCTTTTTTATGGTTTTCAATTTCATGTAGCCTTTTTTATGGTGTTGAATTTTATTTCTGTTCTTTCCTCCTGTTTTCTCTCAGTTTTACTGCATTTTATCTATTATCTGGACTCCTCTTTTTCTGCTTCTTTTGTACTTTTTAATTTAAAGTGTTACTGTCACCTTAAAAAACTTTTCACGTGCCACACATACTTGTCAAAGTTTTCATCAGTTGGGGTCTGGTTGTGCAGACCCCATCTGATTGTTTGATATAGCTTGGAGAAGTGTCAATGCACTTTACTCTGGCTCAACACTCACTCGGTTTCATGAAGCTTCTATGGAGTCCATGCGATGAGACTGATAGAGCAGCCAGCGGGGGAGAAGTGCCCAGCTGCTTTCCTTTCTTGGCTGTATCCAACAACTGACCCTGACTGATCGGAACTATTGGTCTGTGTGTCATACCTAATGCTACAAAGAAAAAACTTGTGCCTTAATATGGCTCACATTATGCCAAAAAGCTGGCCGCCAGATTTATTATATTTGTTAGACATGTTTGTGCCCCAGACTCATGAAAAGGGGATGTAGCGGAGACAAGTGGTAAAAAGATGTCTTAGATTTTATGAATGACATCTGCCATTGTTTTGGTGCAAAGTAAGTCACCCAAGAAGTGGCGAAAAAAAAATTCTTACGTGCATCGTGCAAGATGAGCCAAGTCTGCCATGTGCCACTTGCACCCACCTCATTTAGTTTAGTAAGTAGGACAGTATTAATAGATCTGCTCCATTGCTATCTTCCTTTCTTCTCCTCTACCTCCTTATCCATTCTTGAACTTTTCGGCTGTTTATCCATTCTTTCCCCGTCTTGATTTCTTTCCTTCCTTGTAACTATTCCCTGGACTGCTCTCTCCTTCCCTTTTGAGCAGATGACTTTGGCTGATTGACATGCAGACACTGTTCCCCGTAAAAATACATTTCATGGCAGGCATCTGGCTCTGATTTTGCTTTGCTCTTGGATCTTCCGGGCCGTTGCTAAGGTCTGTCTTTCCTTTGCTGACTGCTGCATAGAATGTATTAGCATGGCCAGCTCCACAGTAGACTTCCCAGGACCATTTCTTCCATAATCAGAAGCTACATGCAATATGTCCTTTATTCTACTGACTGTAACATACCGAGATACCCTTTCCTTTAGTGTGTCAATATTAATTCTGTATAATTCCTATGGAGATGTTAAACCTTGCACCTTTGCGTCTTTTCTTACCAGACCAAACAAGGAAAGCACATTCTCTATGGCTGCACCGAACTGTTCAATGCTGCACAGTTTGTTAAGCAGGTAATATAACATATGCTATTATCCCCATAGACTGTTTTTACCCCTCAGATGTCTGATATATACATTTTCATGATTCTGACAAGTTCTGTGTATTGCTTATATCAGAATAATATACCAGCACTCTTTGGTTATTTTACTGCTCCCAAGGGCTGACGACCAATGCCATGAACTGTGGTTTTAGAGAAGGACCGGTTAGGTGTAGTTAGTAACTTGCTGGTTTCTGGTTCATTATAATGGTAATTTCTATAATGGACCCCCTATAGTGCAGTATTTAGCAAGTGTCTTCTTTTCCCATAAATAGTACATCAGAGTACCAATAACGATATGGTCCCATACTGTGGTGAACACAGCAACTAGCCCCTACAGACATGGCAAATAACCCATTGGGGTACATTTATTTCAACGTGGTAAACTAGACATTATTATGAACTGCAGCCATACAAGTAAAGATATCTACATTTATCTGTCATACTTTAAAGGGGACACAAGAAAACACAGCTAGTCAGTAGGCTTTAAGAAATGCATGTTTTATCTCCATATTCCCTTCCAGCGCCAAGATAAAAGCCGTTTGGTTGTTATGCAAATGAGGTTTAAAAGTCCAGGGGGTGTTCCCCAGCCCAACAAGAGTCCAGCCCATGTCCTCATTATCTAGTGGCTGTGAGTCATTTCGAGTCTATTTGATGCAAATGGGCTAGTGGACGATAATAAAGCACACATGAGCTGGACATACCTAGACTCTTGCAACGCCCCCTGGACTTTTGAGCCTCATTGGCATAATAACAAAAAGGCTTATATCTTGGTGCTTGAGATGACTCTGGAGATAAAGAATGTATGCCTGGAATCCCGATGACTGGCTCCATCTAGCCTTGTGCTTATTTAAACCCTTGGATTTTCTGCTGATAGGTTTGTTCTAAAGAGTATGTTGCTGTCCAGTATTTGAGGGAAAGGCCCACACGTCAAATCTGGCCTCAAAGAACAAAGGCTGGAACAGTGGGAATCTTAGGAACATCTCACTGATTCCGACTGCCCAGACTGAATACGCTATTGCTCATGCAGTTCTCTGGACCATCATAACCTGTTAATATTTAGCCCATCAGTTCTCCATACATGATGACTACTCACAGCACTGACAGATTACTTTTGATAATTTGATGAACTTTTTTTCTCTCTCTCCTCCAGTTGTCTCAACTTGGACAGAAGTAAGAGGCGTCAATGACCACATAACAATCCCATCTATGAACTGATCTTCAGAGACTTAAGATCTGTCCTATACTTCTACTGTTCTCTTAACCCTTTCACTGACACCTCTGTGTGCAGGTGTAAAAGAAGAACAGGGAAACCACTCCCCAGAGAGATCTATTGTATTCTGCACAAATGACTTGCCGGCTTTTTCTACCAACTCCATTTATTTAAATATGCTGGAGGTGTCCAGCCTCTGTAACTAGCCATTAATGCAATCTCTGCCCTCAGAGATTATTTCTGAATAAAACAACAATTATTGTTTTTTTAAAGGCATTATATATGTTGAGAGTTCATATATATATATATATATATATCTGTAAAAGGATTGGAGAGGAACACAGCAAATACTGTGACGTGAGGTACTCTGAGGCCATTTGGGGACCATGCTATCCAAAGCCACTAGGAAAGAGACTTAAGTGGGCTATCCAGCCTTATATAATTCATTGTCTATCCTCAAGATGTCCTAACCCTAATATGACACTTTTAAAGAGGACCTATCACTAGTTGAAACCCATAAGCTCACCTATCTGCCACTGTCTCCTGGTTTCTGTATTCTCAACTGCACCCCTTTTTGAGATCAGGCCCTGCATATATTATGCAAATGAATTACTGGCTAGCTATCTGATTGGTCAGCATCACAAGCTGTAATCCTTCCTGCAGTAAATCACTTGACAAACCCTGGTGGCTAACCAGCGATTAATTTGCATATTAGGTTCAAGGGTCTGGTCTAGGAACATAATAAAGGCCTGGCTGGGGACCTGGAGGCAGCAGCTGTTTGGCTGGGTTCACACTATGTCTTAGCAATCCGTTTTTTTTGTTTTTTTTTTAACGGATGCATTTGTGTTTTGTGGTTTTGTTTTTTTTAACAGACACAAAAATGAGGTAGACTACAATTTTGTGTCCGCAAAAAAAAAAGAAAAAACTGATCCGTTTTGAGCCCTCTTTTTTTATAATGGAAGTCAGTGGAACAACGGATCTAAACAGATGCACACAAAGGCAGCCTTTTTTTTCTCGTTATGAAAGAAAAAAGGATTGCAAAAAAGTAGTGTGAACCCAGCCTTAGGTGAGCCTCCTAGTTTCATTACTTTCAACTAGTGACATGTCTCCTTGGAAGAGAATCTGTCAGCTGCAATTCAGGTTCCAAACTGCTGACACTGTTAGATAGCTGTTAGGTCAAGGAGACACATGGTACCTTTTATGTATCCGTCTGTGCATCCAGAAAGCAGAAAATGCTTTTATCCTCTTCAAACAGGCTTTCCCAAATCAATTAAAGCCCTTTAGCAATTCAGGGGCTTGGTATTGCCTCTTTGACACTCTGCACAAGAGACTATAAGCTTTTTTCTATGTTACAGAAGGACAGACAGATAGATAAAAGGTACCATATGTCTCCTTGCCCCTACAGCTATCTAATAAGGAACTGCTCTAAAATCTAAAAGACCACTTTGGTTTTTGCCATTTATTTTATTTGGTTCTATTTTCATATCACGTCCACTAGAAGAGAAGGAAAAAACAAGGTGGTATGGAAATGGACGTTGTATTCTTATAGCCTCTTGTAGGATACAATCATGCATGTCTCTTTATCCATTTCTCTACCAAGAGTTTTTGGATATTTTGCACCTTTGGTAGCAAATTTTCATACGTTTTAACATGTACAAAAAAACTAAATGACAGAATAAAATAATATACTAAACCTCATTCATACCCATATAGTTTCTGTAAATACATGACTCCTTATGAAAATGTCACTCTGCTGTCTATGTCAATTTGCACAGAAAATTTAAGGGGGGGAGGGGGGTACAGATGTTTGTAGTGAAGTCAAAATCACAAATCATGACTTTCATTGTGTCAAATTACTGCTCCCAGCTTAACATCCCCTTTCATCCTTATTGCTGGCCCCCAGCTTGACCCCCACACTCTCTCATTCTTGGTCCCTATTGTGACTTTCCTTATATTTTTGGTCCCCAGTAAGGATGGTCCGAAACTGCCAACGTTCGGGTTCGCATGAACCCGAATGCTTGGCATCAGATTCCCGCTGTCTGCCCGCTCCGTGCAGCGGGTGGATACAGCGGGAGGACCGCCTGGAGACGAACCTGAACCGAACTCGGTTCGGACCATCCCTAGTCCCTAGCAGAACCCCTCTATCATTTTTAGTGGCAAGTATCATTTTAGGCACAAATTCCCATCTCTGCTCCCAACCTGGCTCACCTCTCATTCCTGGTCCCTTGCATGGCTTCTCTGTGATTACCAGTGCCCAGCATAGCTCTTCTGTGGAAGTGTTAGTAAGGCTAATAAATATTATACTGGACATTTTAGTCGACCTTGACCTTTTTTAAAGACCACATGTAGAATGGGAATGGCGATTGTACACAATGTGGATTCATCTCTTGTTCCTTCTCCTAACATGGCTATCCCTCTCATTTCGAGTCCACAACATGGCTATTCCTCTCATTCCTTGCAGCATGGATCTTTTCTCATTCATAGTTTCTGGCTTTTCTTTAATGCCTGATTCCCAGCATGGCTCCATTCTCATTACTAGTGCACAGCATGGCTCCCCCTCTCATTCCTGGTCCTCCGCATGGCTTCACTCTTACTACTAGTGCACAACTTGGCTCCCCCTGATATGAAATATGTTTATTCTTATTTATAAAATGGGAAAAGGGGGGTGATTTACATTTTTAATATGGGATGGTATTTTTTATTATTTTAACTGTAATATAGCTCCACTAGGGGGTGCCAACATACACTTTACTGTTTTCACATATAGAGCATTGAAGTATACATATATGTCAATGATCAATCAGGGAGCACTGACTGGCTGAGTGGGCAATCACTCAGGTGGGCCTCGACGTTTTAGCTGGGGAGGGCAGGGAACGTGACGTAACCGGTTTCCAGCTGAAGATAATAGCTGACTGATGTGGACAAGACCGTGAGCGGCGCATCGAAGGCACGAGGACCGGTAATTTCAGTTGTTTATTATTTTCCTGCCCCCACCAGCCTGCCTGCAGTTTTTGTACTTCTATGGGACTTCTTCTTAAAATAAGCACTGTTGTTTCAACGAACTTAGAGAGGATAGATCAATAATACAAGCAAATTATCGGAAACCTTGTAATATATCTTATCAGACAAAAATGCTTTCATTTCCTGTTATCAATGATTGACCCAAAAATAAAAATTAGGAGAGTGAACAACTTATCTGATTGTATCAGATAATAGTGCATCAGTAATCCTCTTTTTACTCACACAACAGAGGGGAGTAATCACTTCACTCCCCTCCCGGCCTGGAAAGCGTGACTACAAGACTCCCAGTGATGCAGCACCTCCGATATCAAGCCCGGGTGATTACACCTCCCCAGAAATCTTTCACCCTATACTCTGGGACTAACGCCCCTTCTTCAGGCACAGTACAAAGGCAGCCATATTTTATTTACAACAGAATTAATGTTCCACCTCCCATTCATTAGCCCTCCTCCGAAACCACATGATCTGGTATAATAATAAAAAATTCACTTAAAAGGAATAAAATTTAAACTATACCCTTTCCAGCATCTCATTTAAACCTCTTGGCACTAGTGTATTGAATTTAAAACAACTAAATCTACATAACTTTGCAAACCTATGTAACTATGGTTTTATTTGTTAAGTGGGATAAACCTTTAGCAAGCTAGCGTCCACATGACACGCTATGCGATGTAGAATATTGAATCTATGGGTATTAAAGGGGTTATCTGGTTAACAATATTTAAAAAACTATTCTAAACAATCCCCCTTCCAAATAATATACATGTATAACCAAAACCTTGCACCCTTTCCCTGTTTTTTCTCATACCTGCTCTGGATGTCTAAAATCTTCTTATCTGGGTCCACTCCGACAACACGCTGCTCACTCTTCCCCCTTCCTTTGTAGACGCAGTACATGTGATCTCCTCTCTGGGGGCCAGGTTAGCTGTCTATTGACTTGGTAACCCGGCCCCCATGAGACATCATCTGCATCTACTCAGTGCCTGCTACGGCTCCCTCTCGCTATATAGCCCTTTTCCCATAATCGGATGCCGGCTCCCTTTCATTTTCCAGCCACTGTCAAAATTTCTGAAGCTATGTTAGGAGCCTGTCATCGTTCCAAATCACTGCGCCAGCTCCCCTACCCCCCAACCCCATCTGTAATTAGATGCCGGCTCTACTATAGCTCCCACAGTCACCATTACCTGTCTGGTCCCCCCCGCCCCACTACACAGGGATGACAGCACTCCAGAGCTGTGACAGTGTCACAAACCTGTCATCTCCCTCTCACATCTCTACTCTGCCACCTGTCTGTGACAGGAACTGTCCATGTCAGTAGCAAATCCCCATTAAAAACATCTTCTGCTCTCTAGACTGGAAAGAATACACCACTTCCTGCAGGACATACAGCCACTGATAAGTACTGGAATACTTGAGATTTTTTTAATAGAAGTCAATTACAATTCTCTGGCACCTGATGATCTGAAAGATAAAAATTTGCTGAATTACGCCTTTAACTTCAATCAGCGAACAGCAGAGTTAAGTTAGTAGCCTATCTCTCCATGCTAAGACCAATTGCTTAAAAGATTTTAGAAGCTTAGACTTGGCTTATGATGTAATTTCAGGTTAGGAAAGGGGGCCACAGACTATATGGCAGCTCTGAATCCTTGACACAGCAGATTGAGTCAAAGCTACAAAATCTTTAAAGCATAGCTAATGTATGATGATGACCCTCGATGAATAAAGACTGATTAAGTATGGAAAGTAGAGCTGATTCCCCATCCCCCTCAGCTTACTGGCAGCGACAGGAACTTCTGCAAAAGACCTACAAAGAGAGAACATGGACGTGGTCCTGAAAGACAGCTCCTTCCAGCTCAACACTTCCAACAGTGTAAGGTCATCTGATGGAGGAGAGACGGCCATTGGTGTCTACCTCCTGCTCCTGGGTAAGAGATGCAACTATGTAGCATATATCTTTTACAATACTATTCAATATATTAAATAGATACATAAACACCTTAAATTCTAAGGACTCTAAGTTATCGTATTCGTATAACGTATTCAAATGATAGAAGGGGAAAATATAAAGACAACTTAACCTGACCTAGAATACACAGTCCTTGTTCACACCGTGATCTAATAATTCTGCGTCTGGCATTGATTCCGCTGTCTGCAGGCTGGTTCTCCTGGTTGGGGAATGGAGCTGTGATCTGTATTATGTGTAGACGCAGGAGGACTTTGGATGCCCAGGATCTCCTGATGCTTAATCTCGCCATATCAGATGCCGGAATCTCCATTTTTGGTTACTCTCGAGGGATTGTAGAGCTGTTTCACGGACTAGGAAAGGATGGTTTCTGGACTTGCAAAGTAAGGAGGTGTGCATGATTTTGTGCTTGGAATTGCCATATAGTGTCACTTCTGAAATAGTTAAGCCCTGTATGTAGCCAGTGGCGTAGCTGCCATAGAGGCAGGGTAGGCAGTTGCTATGGGGCCCGTGCAGAAGGGGGGCCCTAGGGAGAAGGTAAGAAAATGTGTTCTGCTTAACCCCTTATGGACTGCAGTGTAAGTGACCCAATGTTTACTTACATGCTGCAACACAAAAAAGGGTTAACAAGCAGGAGACAGAGATCTCTGCTTCACTGCACTGATAACCTCTGACCTCTAGCTGGCAATCAAGTAGGAAAGAAAAATGTGCAGAGGTCAGGGGTTACCAGTACACCAGCAGTAAAGCATATATATATATATATATATATATATATATATATATATATATATATATATACGCAGTGCTTTGTGTTGTGCGTAGGGGAGGGGGGCCCCGTACAAATCCTAGCCCCTGTATGTAGCTCTCATTTCTACAGGAATGTGACTGCTTTCTTGTTGCCTCCCTTCTATACCATGTACCTCCTGTAGTCGTCAGTAGCAGAAGGGTCACTGAAGGTATTTTGTAAGCTATTACACCATTCTCCTATACACACTGCCTTATGTATGCTTATAATAGCTCATGTACTACAATACCAGTACTGCCAGATATTGGTGTAGTTTAAATATTGGATTTGTTAGATTAACCCTTCAGAGTGGTGACAAAGTGATTTTAGTGTTCTCAGCCCTTGACAGCCCCCATCATGGTGCACAGCTATTTATTATCCTCTCCTTTTCAGGTGGTGGGATGGATCCAGGGTTGAGCTGTTTGCCAGTATTACATACATATACAGATCCTTTCCCTTAGTTGTTTGGCCAACCACAGCACAACACCTACTCATTACTTGTTATTGCATGAGCTGGTGAAAGTGCAATAGACTGAATAGTATGGCACTGTGCTGGGGGATGATTTACAGTAAACTACTATGTGGAAGAAGTGGTTACTGATTCACCAGTTTGGCATGAAAGAAAAAAAGAGAGAAGAAGTTACACTAAGCACTAAACTGCTGAGATGAGAGGGAAACATTGATTTACCTTACATGGACAGTGTGGATTGTTCAGTGAATAGTCTGGCTCACAGATTGCAGGTACACAGGATTATAGAGACCACAAAGAAGCTACACAGAAGCTTATAATAGTTACTTGATTTCACCCCAGGGCTTGATTCACAGCTTAGTTTGTTAACTACAGCGCTATAATGTTCTCTATACTGCTGCTACTTCTTAGGGTATGTATAGACACACAGGAGGGAAGGATCCTCTGTTTCATGTGTGCAGTGTATGGAAGCTATCGTAGAGACAGGTGTCTAGTGTACAACCCCTACCCCAGGGACAAATGAATGTTAGGATTAGGAAAACCAGTGAAAATGCTATATACAAGTTATATAATTAGATGTGGTCAGTGTTGGACTGTGGTATCTGGGGCCCATCAGAGAAAATGATCCTGGGGGCCCGCCAATAAGGAACCAGTGAGAAACAACATGTCAGTCAGTGTTTGTGCAGGTTCTAAAGCTGGAGGCCCACCGGAGGATCTTCCAGTCGGCCAGTCTGACACTGGATGATGTGCGGCTCCTCTTTAGTATGTAGAGGAAACATGATATAAGTGATAGTGTGGATTTATGTCTGGGTTAAAAGAAAGCAGGATTGTATAGAGATAACCGAGTAAATCACCTTGTTTGAATCCTATGCAATCTGCCCTGCTTTTCCTTCCAACCTTATTAGGTTGATGGCTTTCTAATCCTTCTCTTTGGCCTGATCAGCATTAACACTCTTACGGCAATAAGTCTCCTCCGCTATGTCAAAGGATGCCATCCCCATCGAGGTATTGTAATAATGCTTGAGTCTCAGCTTATCCTATGTCTTCCTATCCATCTTTCCCTAGACTAGAATCCTTGCTTGGTGTGCTAGATGTGTAGTATTAGATGGTTAGTATCATACTGCTTGTCATTCAGATGAGCATTTGGTGTTTGTCATTGAAACCCGTTGGGGATGTAATAGAGTTATTGGGGGGGGGGTATGTATAATTAAATCTTAATGTTTGATATCATTCACAGCTCACAAAGTAGATAAAGACTTCATTTCGGTGGCCATACTTGTCATCTGGATCTCTGCTATTATCTGGTCTGGATCACCAGTCTTGGGCTGGGGCAGCTTCATAGGTAAATACGTGAAATAGACACGACATGAAGATCAGACATCCAACTCCTGAGATAATTATTACATTGGGCTCAGAATGATTTTTCTCAGTGACTTTATATAATAATCAATACAGTCATATGCAGTGTAGCTAACGTCATCTTTCATATAATGTGTCCATAGGCTATAAGAAGCCAAATGCATGCAAACTTTTCGTCAGTGCCTTTGCCTTAACTGTATTTAAAGTCATAGTCAGCTTACTTTAAATATAACTGTATAAAATATATATATATATATATATATATATATATATATATATATATATATATAGTACTTATTTAATAAGAGTCACTGGTATACGCATTTTAAGCATTATTGACTTTACTTTTAGTGGCTTAAAGTCTCTCTCCTCACTCTCTGTGCCCACAACTAAGATGGTCCCATAGAGTGTATAAGCTTTAAAGCGACTCTGTACCCACAATCTGACCCCCTAAACCACTTGTACCGTCAGCTGCTTTTAATCCAAGATCTGTCCTGGGGTCCGTTCCGCAGGTGATGCAGTTATTGTCCTAAAAAAAAAACAACTTTTAAACTGGCAGTCCGTGCCCAATGGCTGGGGCTTAGATTGTGTATAAATAAGGCTGGCACACCCTCTCTGTCCCTCTTCCCCACCCTCTTCATCATTAGGAATGCTCCAGGAAGATTACCTCCTATTCCCCACCTGTGTCAGCCCGGCACATGGGGCATGGAGAAAATGTTCCAGTGGCATTCCTAATGATGAAGAGGGTGGGGAGGAGGGACGGAGGGGTGGTGCAAAGTTAGGGCACAGATACTCCCTTTGGGCATGGGGCTGCAAGTTTAAAAGTTGTTTTTTAGGACAATAACTGCATCACCTGCCGAACGGACCCCAGGACAGATCTTGGATTAAAAGCAGCTATCTGAAGGTACAAATGGTTTAGGGGGGTCAAATTGTGGGTACAGAGTCGCTTTAAAAACTTTTGACATATCAAAAGACACATACCCAAACATGTCAAAAGTTTTGATGGGTCATGGTCAGACCCTAACCAATCACTGCAATGACCTGGAAGAGAAGCGAGGAGCTGAATGCTTCTTTCCCTGTTGTCTGTACCCATGACCTATAAGCTCCTATAGACTTACATTTACTATTCAGACCCCGGCCAAGTTGAGAGAAGTGGGCAAAAGCAATGGAGGCGGGCCAGTCTGACACAGTGCTCTCTGCTGCCACCTCTGTCCGTGTCAGGAACTGTCCAGAGGAGTAACAAATCGCCATAGAAAACCTCTCCTGCTCTGTCAGACTGGAAAGACTTTAGATTTTTAAATAGAAGTAAAATACAAATCTATATAACTTTCTGACGCCATTTAATTGGAAAGAAAAAGATTTTTGCCAGAGTACCCCTTTAAAGGAGATAGCAATAGCTATTCATCTGATTGTCCAATAACATTGATTCCCTATTAGCTGCCAATACTGTGACCAGGATTGAATATGGTATTTGTTCTAAAACCTTAGATCGCTCACAATGTACATCCAATATGAAGTTGTCTTTGTGCCTCTTTTCGGCTAAATTCTTGCAAACTCTCCAATCTGAAAGAATATGGACTTGTAAACATTAGCGGAGATGACATATATTAAACCTTCTTTATTCAATTTCTTGTATAAATCTTTCTACAGAAAGCAAGTATGGTACCTGTGAAATAGACTGGTCCCTTGCCACAAGTTCCACCCCATACAAATTTTATGTTCTTGGCGTCTTCCTCTCGGGCTTCTTCATTCCGGTGGTCATAATGGTTTTCTGCTATGTGTCAATCATCAGGACTGTCCATGAGAGCCACAGAAGTTCACATGGTGGCGACATCAGTCAGCGGCAACTCATGATAGAAAGGGAAATCACTCGGGTAAAACTGAAATATTATTGATATTCCTATTAGAACAGTGGTAGCTTAAAGTGTATTAGTGCAGAAATCAATAGTCCAGGCGATTTTAGGAAACTTAGTTATTGGGTTTATTAGGCAAATATGCCATTATCTGCATTCAAAAAGACTTTCCCCTTTTCCCCCCCTCCTCTTTGTCATTTACTTCTCATTATCATGAAATCTGGACTCTTTTACATCAGTCGAGCCCTGTCTAACCTATGGTGAGGGGAGGGGGGAGGAGGGAGATTAGTCAGCAACAGAGAACAAAGGATTACACAGCGGGGCCTGTGTGAAAGCCTTTATTCAGAGGTCAGTGCTGACTTCAGAGGAGATAGCCCGGTGATGTATCTGTAAACTAACTCTTTGTGGTCCTGTTTTGGTGCCTCATCTCCCTCCACCCTCCCCTCTCCATAATAGAACCATGAAGACAGGGGGGTAGGGCTTCAAACTGCTTTTTCATGATAAAAAAAGCATTTTTCGGCTAATAAACCCAATTACAAAGTTCCTTAAAATCGCCTGTACTATTGATTTCTGCAAAAAAAAAATGTTAATGTCAGTTACACTTTAAGGCCCTAAAAGATTATCGGCCGTACCTGGTCTATATAGCTGAGAAAGCAATTTATTGTCTTTTTGCAACCAAATTAACCTATATTACATATCTCTTTTACTCCCTAGGTGTCATTTGTTATCTGCACAGCATTTGTGCTAGCGTGGTCTCCATATGCTGTTATATCTATGTGGTCGGCTTGTGGCTATCAAGTACCAGCCCTTACCACACTGGTGGCCACACTTTTTGCCAAGTCAGCAAGTTTCTACAATCCCATCATATACTTGGGCCTTAGTCCAAAGTTTCGACATGAGCTCTGTGCCTTGTTTTGTTGCCTACAACAGAAGAAAGAGCGGCCTTTAGACTGTGAACAAGCTGCGAAGCACTATGAAGGAAAAAGTAGACAGTCAGAGGACTGCAGTCAGACCAATAGAAGGACGGACAACACAGTAATGACTAATAGTTTTTCATCACAAGAGATGGGTAATACGACCGAAGTGCCTGAGAATGGTAGAATTTGATAAGATTTGTAAGTTTAGATATGGTGGAAAACCTTACATCACCATTTCCATCCTGTAATTTAATGGCAAAGGTTACTGAAGGTTATTCATGGACAGTAAGGGTCCTCATACACTTTACGCATATGTCTGCTATCAGGGCTCACCTGAGACTCCACCGACAGATGGATAGGGATCGGGCGTGATGAAGTTTTACTGATTGACCCTTAGGGTCGGCTCCAGGTATTTGTGGGCCCTTGGGCGACAGAGCCTCAGCGGGCCCCTTATCCGTCCATCCACTATACATAATCGCTTGAGACACCACTAATATACATAAACACACACACTTAATGACATACACATTACTGACTGACACAGACTGTCTTAATGACACACATTACTTACTGACTGACACACACTTACTGACTGACATAACTGACTGACACAAACACACACACACACACACAGCACTTGAAGCTTCTCTTCTCCCTCTTCCTCGGGCCAGTCTCCACACTGTAGTATTGAGGACCTTCTAGTCATGTGATCAAGTCCTTAATACCTCTCTGCAGGACGCTGACAGGTCCCGCTCCTGTGTCTTCTGATGCTCAGCGCTTACAGTGATCAAGCTGAACATCAGAACACCGGGCCCCTCTGCCTCTCTGGGCCCCTGGCACTTGCCCGGGAAAGCCCTGTGCTGACGGCTGCCCTGTTGACCCCTCTGGCTCAGGCTTTTCTCTCCCAGAACATAGGGGTCAAACTGTGATTTTTCTCAGGAGTCCAATACATCTTATATTGATGACCAAACCCGCCGCCCAAAAGTTTAAGGTGTATGGGGACCTTTAGAGTATTTTGTATCATGACCTGCATTTTGTTTTTATTGTCTCTGATCCCTGCAGCTGTTCACTATATCACAGTTTCCTTTCCTCTGGAGACTGCTTCTTACGTTTCCCATGCCTTACCTTTTAATAGGACACTACTCTCACTACTATTTTCAAAAAGTTTGGGTTTCAGATTTTTTTTTTTCTATTTCTTGTATTGCTATATTGACTACCTCAGGAAACATGTAGTAGTGCCTTTCCCTGCACAAATTGTACTTACAGCTTTGTTAATGTTCCTCCAAGCCCCCAGTTGGTATTTTGTACCCTTCTTACTCCAAATAAAATCTTGCATAAGAAAAAATATATAATATAAAGAAAATAATATATATATATATATATATATATATATATATATATATATATTTACACAGACTAGATGGACCTGGTTGTGTTTTTCTGCTTTTAATCCTCTACATTTCTGTTTAGACCAGACCAGTAACCAGTAAAAATGTTTAACGAAAAAAATCTTTAGCATATTATAATAATAATAAAAAAGCAGAAGGTGATTTGGAAAAAAAATAATATGTCTAATTCCTGGAAACAATAGATCTGCTGCTCCTTGGTTCCACCCTTAACCTGGTGACTTCACCCATTACACCTGAACTGATTCAGAATAGAGATCACACAGTATCACATTCCATGATTTTCCAGAAGTGATAGTTCAGAAAGCAGTCATCGAAAAATCACTCACATATGGGGACTGTATATGTTTCACAGCCGTGCAATGAAATCTACAGAGTTATCTAAGGGATAATCACAATAAACTAATAACGACAGTGATACAAATGTTATACTGGTGGATTTCTAGACCAATAGACAGGAAGACTTATTAGCACAGTGAGATGTAGTATTTTAACCCTTTAAACACAGCAGCTAATTTAGTGACATTGCTCTTGTTAAAGGTGGGATATATTAGGCAGCTTAAAAATGTATTTCTACTCTATAGTTCTAGGGTTTTTATTTATATAAACAAACACATTGGGAGCAGTATATAAGGGGAGGGGGTCTCTGAGGTTATCAGTATTAGATGGTCTGAGACCTGCAGGGGGTCTCTGAGGCTGGCAGTATTTGGGGGTGTCCATATGTTATGCGATCGCCATATGTCACTGCCACTGAGGCTGGCACTATAAGGGGGTCTCTCTATGCCACCACCACTAATGCGGTGGCATAGAAATTAGGCTGACACTAATATATGTATATATATGTAGTGTATACAGTTCTATTAGTATATAGTTATGTATGCAATATATGTATTGTTGGTGTATGCAGTATATGCATGGTTGGCATATAGTGATGTAGGCAATATGTCCACTGCTGATATATAGTTATATTTGCGGAGGGGGGTTGTTGCCTCAGGCAGCAGAAAACCTAGAATCGGTCCTGGGGAAGTATTTTGGTTGTCAAGTCTTGTACAATGTAAATCTGAAAAATAAGTGCTAAAATGCTAAGACTATGAAGGCCCTCAGCCTCCATTACTAAATTCAGACACCCTAGCAATACAGTATCAGGAATCAGGGGTGACACAGGCTCTAATGGTGCCCAAGTCAGTCTCTTTAGAACCTCCCCCAGCTTTAGTTTTATAGCTGTCAGATGGAGAATTGTTTAGTCTAAAGCTATTAGCTCTAGCATACATACTGGCTGAAGACACAGCAAGAAATTTAAGAAAAATCATAGTGTTACTGAAAACGTTTGACACACTGTTCCTTAAAGGTAAATCAAGGCATCATTTTCATCTCTCACCACTGATTATTTTCTGGACACCTACTGCTGTATATTCACATTGCTGTAGTTCTGCAATCTGTGAGTTTTTCTTCATTCTCCAGATGATCCACACTAACCCCAAAAGGTAAATCAAGGCTTTACTCTCATCTTAGCTAGAACAGTGAAATGCTTAGTGTAACCTCTTCTTTGCTGTGATGCTGCTGTGTCTTTCATTTCTGGTCACATAGCACTTTGCAAAGCCAGTTTATCAGTACCCCCTATGCAATTTATAGTAGTGTATGTAGTATTGTAAATCATGTGCCTTAAACAATCAGTCTGTTTAAACCGTCAGTCATTTTCTGATGACCCTTTACATGTAAGAGAGATGAACAAAGGAGATAGGCAGAATACTAAAGACAGATACAGGATAAAAATCTAAGAACCCAGTATAGGGCATTTAGAACCTAAGACAGTAACTGTTCACATTAGAAAGCCTGAAATAGCTCAGCTCGGAATTGCAGAAGATTATATCATAATTATCTCCAGATATCTATTACCTGAAAGTGCAGACAAAGCCATACGGCTGATAAATTGCTATGTCTGTGCAACTGAGATACTTCGTTTTTTTGAAACATTCTTGTAAAAAGGGCACGTAGAAGGAGGAGATCTCAGCAGATTGCAAAAATTAAAAAAAATAAATGTCAAAGTTTTGATCGGTCCAGGTTCAGATCCATACTAATTTGGGGAACGAGCAGGGAGAACACTGCGCTGCTGCACATCCCCTCTCCGCTCTGAGTAAAAAAAGTCAGTCTCAATAGAGCTCCATTATAAGTCTTATTCTTTTCTCTAACTCTGCTGCAGCGCATCTTCTCCCCGCTCATTCTCCTGATCTTTGACATGTCAAAAGTTTTTGGTATTGACAGTGATGCTTTAAAGTGTTAAGGTCTTTATTCTACAAAAATTTTAAAATATTACACATATATTGAAAGGCCACACTTGTTAGCAACCCACACAACAAAGTTACCATGTTAGGCTGGGTTTACATATGCTAGATGCATGCGTTTCCGTTTTTTGGGAAAAAACTGACCACAACTGATGTAACAACTGATGTCAAAAAGACATCAAAGTTGTCATTAGGTTTTCTATCCTTTTTTTTTTTCGATAAAAAACATCAGTTGGCATCAGATGCAATCAGTTGCCATAAGTTTATTACATCAGTTGTGATCAGTTTTTTCTTTACATACAGGGGCTATCTATTTTTTAGGGGGCAGCAGTAGAGAACTAGATGGCCCCCTGTGAGGTTTACCCCTAAAGTAGATGGTCTTCTTTAGGGGTACACCTCACAGGGGGCCATCTACTATAGGGTCAGCATCAGAGCAGGTGAATTACTACAGAGGGGAAGGGGGTGACAACTCGGATCGGAGCCCTCTACTGGGGACAGCAGGACAAGGGGACATCTCCTATAGAGTGTGCCCCTCCTGCCAGGGGCCACTGTGCTGCAGGGCTAGGGACACCTTTACTTGGAACGCTGGAGGCAAAAGCCAGACGGTGCATAAATGCAAACGTCCGCACTGGCAGGGCCTCCGGCGCTCCATAGACTTCAATGGATGCGGCTGCCGCATCACCGGATTGGCGGTGCGTCAGGACGCTGCAAGATAAGTTCTGCCGCACCGCTGGCGTGGCAATGCCACACTAATTGCACGCCACATGCTTTGAACTGTCCCATTGAAAACAATGGAATCAGTTCAAAGATGCCTTTACCTCCGGCGCTTTTCTCCTGCACCAGAGGGAAACGCTGCCGCACCGCCGGATATATATAAACCTGGCCTTATTTAAATGTACAGCAAGTGAAGTGTCAGGATTGCCTTTTTTCCACTCCCACATCAAAGGTAACGACTTAAAGAAAAAATTAGCTAGATCAGAAAAATCGGTTGCAGTCTTAACACTCAGGCCCTGACCGTTCAAAATTTTTGACATGTCTCTCTACCATAAGAAGCAAACAAATAGCCAGCATTCCACCAACACTTATTCACACTGTGCAGTTTGCACACTGCTGTGGCTAATATACAGACAAAAACAAAAAAATGCTACAGCAACCTGCAAGTGTCAGGACTCACTGCATGTACTCCCTCCAGCAGGATCAACTAAATTCTATGTAAAACAGCATCACTAGGCAGTCTGTCGCCTAGAACTGCTGATGCAGTTTCATAGCGATCATAACATGGAATTCTGAAATTCTACCCTCAAAGCAAGGACGGCAGGAGCATTTCACAGATCACAGAGCAACGGCTGTTTCACATTAAAAAAAAAACGCTTCTTCCGGCTAAGTATTTCACTTGAAATATCAGGTTCTTGCCCTACTAAATTGAGATTAGAATTGAGATTCTTGTGGCCCTCCCATATGCAGAATATATCAACAATAAACCTCTGCCATATTTTGGCATGTTGGTATTGTGGTGGTGGTTGTGGTAGTGGTGGGGTGATATTTGCACCCATAGCCATTCCTTTCTTGTGGATATAGTGAGTATTCTAAAACATGAAAAAATTCTTATACAACACAAGATCAAGAATAGTATAGAGCATACTTGTATACACTGTATATGTGTTTTTATGATACAATACAACTACACTGCTTTCACCTGTATACAAGTGCCAGAGACTTGAAGCCAAAAATGAAGAAAGAATTAGGAGTCATAATTAATGGCAATGAAAATCTGCATCCTTGGTCTTGATCCAGATGTATATAGCTGTTCATTGCATATAATAAGTCATCAAATGAAGCCACAATACATCTACATTAAAAGCTACATCTAAATCTTTTATATAATATAGTAACGTTCTGGAGCTGTAAATATAATTTTCTGTTTTTCCACAGGGAGATTAATGTTGCATAAGAGAAGCTTGCGGGAACTTCATCTATTTTCCCACACGTATAGAAGTCAAAATAGTGATCAGGTCGACACTCGTTTTATATCATAAAAAGAAAACTATGTTTGAATTTAATTTTGCAGTGCAAGTATGTAAGAATTTGGAACAACTCCCATCCTGTATAGGTCATCCATAGGCCTTAGGGAAAATAACCGGACTTCAGTACAATCCACAGCATCAAATCAGTCCTACCTTGTTTCCCTGAAAATAAGACATCCCCTCAAATAAGACATAGTAGAGGTTTTGCTAAATTACTAATTACTTTCCCCCAAAAATAAGACCTAGCAGCAAAGTTTTCGTTTGGAAGCATGCCCGCCGAACAGAACACCAGGGCATACAGCTGTGATAATTTTTAGTCAGCCGCCATTGTCCCCTACCTCTGTTTGTTTCAGAGCAGCTGCATGCAGAACATGAAGACCATCACCTGCTGCCAGCCCTGATATTCCCTACCACCAGATGTAGAGCTGCACATAGTCTGCTGTTATATTGTCGCTTGCCAACATACTCTAAGTTGTCCCTGCTGTGCTGTACGAGTGTGCTGTGGTGAGCTCCCCCTGGTGGCCGGAAGCCATCATACCATTCACATTGTCCCTGCTGTGCATGGAAAATATGACATCCCCTGAAAATAAGACCTAGCAAAATAAGACATATTTGGATTTTATATGACTTTTTAAGTATAAACTAATAAAAGTATAGATTTTTAAGGACCCTAGACCCTATGGAGTCATCCTCCCCTGTCCTGCATCCATAAAGGTGAGCTGACTACTATACTTTTCTTGGTGCCAAAAACAGGCATATTGCGGAGGGAATATGCAGATGTCCTCTGAAGAAATAGGGTATAAAATATAAGGAATATACAGTTTACATAGTATCAAAATCATGTGGGTTATAATAAGCAGTACAACGCTAATGCATGAATATATACAACAGTGGCAGAGATAGGTGACCTTACAGTAAGTTTGACCGAACCAGAACCTGATCGCCATATAATCCGATTTTCTGGAAAAGATTACTCCAGCCCTAGGGCTGCCTGAAAAACATGGATATAGCCCACGACACCTAGGGCTGCATCCATCTTTTCCAAGCAGCGGAATTTAACAGCCGAGCCAAACTTACTGTAAGTGTCCTCATCTCTATGATGACTATGGGGCTGTTTACAAGGTGTGATCGGTCCTGCTTCCTCTATTTTTGCAGCCATATTATAAACTTTCGTTGCAGATTTATCTCTAATCCAGTGCCGCGACTATACTATATTGTACTATGCTATGAAGCATTTTATTTTATAGCTCTTCTATCTATGGGCTTTAGGAACGAAAAGTGTGACCTTTTGAATCGGTCAAAGGTTTAGCAGGTGTTTCCCCCCCCCCCCCCCAGATCAAATTCATTTCATTTTGTAAAGATGAGAATATACAAGATATCACCTGAATGTTATCTGACATTAAGGAGAGGATACACTTAAGTTATGATCTTTACACAATATATCTGAAGGCAAAACAGCCAATAAACGTTCCATCTTCCTTTATGAGAAGTTATGCAATTCTCTAACATACTTTCTGTTTCAACTCCTCACAGCTTGCAAGAACTCTTCTTGGACTCTTTCGACAGGAACTCACTGGTGAAAATTTACTTGGCAATGAACGTGGTCCACCTTTAGACATTTATTACATATCACCTTTTGTTTGGCTCAATTTGTCCCGTAGGTTTGACAGAAAGTGCCAATGAAGCCATGTCCATTTCTTTCATGTCACGACTTGAAAAAAAAAATTTGTAAATCTGCCCCACAAATTAAAAAAAAATTCTGCCCTGGTGATCAGATGGGTAGCTCTGCTCCACATGTAGGTGTTTAACTGATATAAAGCAACTAGCCAGGTTTAGAAGGTTTGAAAGTTTTCTGTGGCCTTAAACAGTCACTCTAATTTTAAACAAGTTCTTTTTTCCCAAAAATTTCTTCTTAACCCAAAAAAATAACTCTTAAATCTTAGCCACTAGGTGTCTTCCTTCTCTGTAGTATTTTGTCCACTGCCATCTCAGTCCATCTCTAGTGGCAGAGAGCACAGGATGAAGCAAGTAGGGGCAGGGTTCAGTGAAAAGAGATAGAGAGTCTGGAATCTTTGACCGTGTCCGTCTTCTTCATAGGATCCACACTGCCCCTGAAAGGTAAATCAAGACTTCCTTCTCATCTTATCTCTGAATAACCATAAATACTGTATGTACACAGTACACATAATGTAATGTCAATAACAACAGAGCACAAAAATTACCATGTCATCACTCTGAAGGGTTAAATGAAAAGTCTGGTGAATGATTTTATTAAAGTATTGTATTGCCCCCCAAAAGTTATACAAATCCCCAATATACCAGAAATGCTTATAAAGTGCTTTTTCCCTGCACTTACTACTGCTGGAGAGGATGATGGCAGGGGGATGCTCAGTGTCTCTCCAGTGCCCTGTGTCCCTCAGTGTCCCCCTGCCATCATCCTCTCCAGCAGCCACAGCCCACACAGCTCTGGGAGTCAGAGCGTGACATCACCATGTTATCCAGGAAGTGACATCACCATGTTATCCAGGAAGTGACTTCACCATGTTATCCAGGAAGTGACATCACCATGTTATCCAGGAAGTGAAGCCTTGATGCAGTAGTAAGTGCAGGGGAAAAAAAGCACTTTATAAGCATTTCCTGTAATAAGTGTATATTGGGGGTTTGTATAACTTTTGGGGGGCAATACAATACTTTAATAAAAATTCTCCTTTAACAAAACGATGCAGGTTTTAAACATTTTTAAATTACAATATTATCTTTTAATACCTTCAAAGTTGAGATCCCTGGGAAAAGAGGTGCTGAAATCCCTACTGATGGCTGAAACAAACAAGCAGAAGCACTCAGTTGAGTGTTGGGACTATCTGTTTCCACTGAGCACCATTCAAGTCTCCTCAGAAGCCGAGCTTGCAGTGTACAGATTTATAGAAAGTCTCATGGACATACAGTATCTCTATGTTCTGCCCCAACCAAACAAATAGAAGACAGGACTACACAGGTTTTCTTTGTAGTCTGTAACCATGGAGACAGGTTTGCAAAGTTGCAAAATATCTGCCTTGTGTGACTATGCTATAATAAAATCTATTGATTGCAGAGGTATACATCATAACTTATGATTTCTTACACAATGATAAATCTATGGCGCTGTATCTCCAACATGTAAGAGATTGAAAGTTGACAGCTGTCTGGATTAGGCCTTTTGATAATTTTTTTATCATTACTAATAGGCTTTCATATTTCACGTCTAATCAATCTCCTATACAAAATAATAGAGAACAGGTTACTACCGCACGCTGAAGGGAGACGCTGATGTTTCCATCCAGGATTTGTTACAACATATTTCCCTGTACGCTCAGCAGCAAATTGATTTATACATTAGAAAACAAAAAAAAGAGATTTATACCTAATGTCCAACATTTGGAAAATGCAGATTCATTTTTCTTCATTTGAATCCTGGAAGAATTTCAATGTGTATATTTCGTACTAATGAATTCCATAGGAAGATATATGTTGTGGAAAGAAAGAGTATGAGACAGGCCCTGAGCATATGGCACAAATCCAAATGTTTAAGAAATCTTGTCTGATCCCATATTCATGTTTTCCAGCATGAAACGCGTTTAGAAAGAATTATGTGCAAAGGTGTAGGTATAGGGGTACAGGGGCGATCACACCCAGACCCCCCTGACACATAGGATATACAGTATATGAAGGGAACATGTATAGTAGAGGACTGTTACACCTCTACTTATGCGGCCATACAAGATGGTTTGCTGAGCAAGATTTTTTTTTTTCTGGTCATTTTTAATTTTCCTGTCATAAACCTGTCGTTTTAGATAACTTTTAGCTTGTACCTGAACTGATGGGTGAAGACAAGCCTCTATGACGGCTGCCAAACACTGCACACACAATAGAGGAGATCCTGCACTCCTATATCTCCCTAAGAGGCAGCAGGAGGATGGAGGACTTTATAGAGCAGTAGTGAGCAGCCAAAGCTGTAAATGAAAACCTGGGTTGAGATCTCATTGGCTCACCCCTAGCCAATGCCACATACCTCCAAAACGTGCATTGGCAGTGTGTAACCTGATCTCACAAATCAATTCAGTATTAAAAGGGGAAATCTGGGAAAAATAAAAGAACAAGGGTGGGCAGGGAGTGGTGGAAACATAATAATCAAGTTATACTTACCCATCCTGGTGCCACTTCTCACGACGGTCGACCTTTGGTCTTCTGTATCTGGGATGTCATGACCCCACAGGATTTGGGTATTCAGCCAATCAGAGACTGAGGCGGGAAAAATTCTTTAGGTGTGTGGTGTCACAGGAACAGGGCCGATGGGGTGGGGGGGCTCCAGCTGGAAAAGACCCCACATTACCCCATTTGTAGATTAAAGAATTATTAAGGGTGTTGATTCTCACTATAGATGCTTCCATAGTTATACGAGACTATTCTTTCTGTTTTTCACGTGTATGCATGTGTCAGGAGAAATAGCTGTCAGTTGAATGAGTGTTTAGTTCCAAACTATCAAAGGTATAAGGGCCCTTTAAAGGGGTATTTTGATTAGATTAAACTTTTATTATGTTGCTGTCCTGGTACAGAACATAGCAGGCTATTCTTACCTCTCTACGCTTCATCTGTGTCCTTCTGCATCATCTTAAAGTCCCGGCTTACCGATCCCTCCTCTTCTTCCGAGACTGACTCATCTGGCAGTGACAGCCTGCTCAGCCAATCACTGGCCGCGGCACTGTCCTGTCTCAGTCAGTAATTGGCTGAGCAGGTTGTCACTGCTGAGATGAGTCAGCCTTGTAAGTGGAGATGAGATCGTTCAAGGATGACACAGGAGGACACCAGGGGAGCGCGGAAAGGTAAGAATAACCTGTTTCTCATGTTCTGCATCAGGGAAGCAACATATTCAAATCAACAAACTAATGTGAGCGGAATACCCCTTTAAGCTAGATCTACCTGTGATCTGCATCTAAATATGGCATGTCTAGCCGGCCTCAGAATGGGACTAAGTAATCGTGATGAGGACCTACAACAGAGGCGAGATGCGTGGTGAGAGTACTGCAATCTCCTATAGTATGGCATTTTATGTTTTCCTATGTTCTTCTGGCAAGAAACTTCAGATTAAGAGTTTTAGACTGATGATCAGGCAAGATGGTAATCTGTAAATAAATCAAACACAAAGGTATTCACGAATAACATCAGGAGATAATTTTGTCTTTTTGCTCTATTTATAAGGATAATAACCAGCATGTAACAAAAATTTCAATTTATAATCTTTTCTGTCTATAATAATGCACAGTATACAGATCCGCTATGGAACAAAGTCAAGAAATGTTGAAACTTCCTGCCATCTGCTGTGTTACAGTACCATCAGAGTATGGGGAAAGCAATGGTGAGCACGTAAGTGAGAAATCATAAAGCTGGTCTACTGTGTATTGTCAGATATATATCTAATTAAGATAGTAATACGTCTTTAAACAAATAACTTTTTTTTTTTCTTAAAGGGAACTGTCACTATGAAAATGCTATCTAATCTATCACCATCATGTTATAGAGCAGGAAGAGCTGAGCGGATTGATATATAACTTTATGGTAAAAGATTCAGTGTAACTTCTATAACTTACTGATTGAAAGTTTAGATCTCTTCGTGGATAAGGGGGTGGTCCTATCATTGAGTGACGCCGCCCACTTGACCCCTAAAAATAGAAACTGCAGGGATTTCAATCAAGTTACAGGTTATACTCAATTGTTCCCACAAACATATTTTATATATATATATATATATATATATATATATATATATATATACATAAGCATAAGCGAGAGGACGGCACTCCAATAGTATTTAACAAGTGATGGTTTATTCACCCATACACAACGTTGCTGACGTTTCAACTCAGGCATGAGTCTTTTTCAAGCTTGAAAAAGACTCATGCTTGAGTCGAAACGTCGCTGTATGTGTATGGGTGAATAAACCATCACTTGTTAAACACTATTGGAGTGCCGTCCTCTCACTTATGTTTGGATATCGGGGGTCGACTGTCGTTGGGACGCGCACCCACCAGCTTGAAGCCATTTGACTAGAAGCCAGCACAGTGCCGTCCATCCCTGTATTTTTCTCATATATATATATATATATATATATATATATATATATACACTACCGTTCAAAAGTTTGGGGTCACATTGAAATGTCCTTATTTTTGAAGGAAAAGCACTGTACTTTTTAATGAAGATAACTTTAAACTAGTCCTAACTTTAAAGAAATACACTCTATACATTGCTAATGTGGTAAATGACTAGTCTAGCTGCAAATGTCTGGTTTTTGGTGCAATATCTACATAGGGGTATAGAGGCCCATTTCCAGCAACTATCACTCCAGTGTTCTAATGGTACAATGTGTTTGCTCATTGGATCAGAAGGCTAATTCATGATTAGAAAACCCTTGTGCAATCATGTTCACACATCTGAAAACAGTCTAGCTCTTTACAGAAGCTACAAAACTGACCTTCCTTTGAGCAGAGTTTCTGGAGCATCACATTTGTGGGGTCAATTAAATGCTCGAAATGGCCAGAAAAAGAGAACTTTCATCTGAAACTCGACAGTCTATTCTCGTTCTTAGAAATGAAGGCTATTCCTTGCAAGAAATTGCTAAGAAATTGAAGATTTCCTACAACGGTGTGTACTACTCCCTTCAGAGGACAGCACAAACAGGCTCTAACCAGAGTGGAAAAAGAAGTGGGAGGCCGTGTTGCACAACTAAGCAAGAAGATAAGCTCATTAGAGTCTCTAGTTTGAGAAACAGACGCCTCACAGGTCCCCAACTGGCATCTTCATTAAATAGTACCCGCAAAACACCAGTGTCAACATCTACAGTGAAGAGGCGGCTGCGGGATTTTGGGCTTCAGGGCAGAGTGGCAAAGAAAAAGCCATATCATCCTACAACAGGACAATGACCCTAAACACACCTCCAAATTGTGCAAGAACTATTTACAGCAGAAGCAGCAGCTGGTATTCTATCTGTAATGGAGTGGCCAGCGCAGTCACCAGATCCGAACCCCATTGAGCTGTTGTGGGAGCAGCTTGACCGTATGGTACGCCAGAAGTGCCCATCCAACCAATCCAACTTGTGGGAGCGGCTTCTAGAAGCGTGGGGGGCAATTTCTCCAGCTTACCGCAACAGATTAATAGCTAGAATGCCAAAGGTGTGCAATGCTGGAATTGCTGCAAAAGGAGGATTCTTTGACGAAAGCAAAGTGTGATGTAAAAACAATGTTATTTCACATACAAATCATTATTTCTAACCTTGTCAATGTCTTGACTCCATTTTCTATTCATTTCACAACGTATGGTGGTGAATAAGTGTGACTTTTCATAGAAAACACAAAATTGTTTGGGTGACCCCAAACTTTTGAACGGTAGTGTATATATATATATCTCAATCTGCTCATCTCCTCCTGCTCTATAATATGATGCCGATAGATTAGATAGCTGTTTCATGGTGATGGGTTCCCTTTAAGTAAAACATATATAATACACAAAAGAACAAATAAAAATATATTTATGATTTTCTGCACTGGCATTACTCTGGGTCCTAAATGAGGGCAATCTTCTATTCAGGCTGGGCTTAGAATAGACTAGTTCTATCTTTTTGACCAATGGGTAGCTGTGCTGTGAATAAAACTGCATGTACCAGACAGCAGATGTGCTACCAAATCAGTTTGACTTTGGCCTCGACGGGGAGTGAAGTCTAAGGGCTTTATTACATTTATCAGCTAGACCGGCACTCATTTACCAAGCCTATATTACCTGGCTCGATGATTGTACAGCTAGGACTGCACAGACATTGTTAGCGATGTCAGGCCCTTGCTGTGTGTATTGAAAATAATAACGTTTTACTTACCTGTTCATGCTCTCCGGTGTCCTTCTGGTTTCTCCAGGATTTAGAATTGAGACTTCTGCTGCTAGAGGATACCAGGTCGCTCCACAAGCGTCGTCACAGTGCAGGTATCAACTGGTCCTGAGAACCATACAGCGCCAGTGTAAAGACTGGAGAAACAGGCAGCATTGCAATAGGCAGAAGGTATGTCATCCACAGGAGAATCAGAACGATACCAGGGATCAGGCAGCGGTGTAGTCAACTAGGTGCAGGTTTAAAGTAAGTGGCTCAGAAGCAGCTCAGAGAGTCCGAATCAGCAACAGGAGAGGCAAATGGCACAGACGTCAGGCAGGCAAGCATAGTCTAGACAGGCAATGGTCAGGATACACAGAATTGGAGGAGAGAGTAGGACCAGACCAAGAGCAGAAAGCTGCAGCAGAAGAGTAGGCAGGACTGGGACCGGGATGCAAGTGATGAGTGGAGAAACATCACAGACCGACCGCCAGCAGCATTACACTGTGACTGCCTAAGCAATTATAGTGAAACAGAGAGTCATGGAGGTTAATACAGATTTACAATTTATTTTTTAAGTTTTTGGTCACAGCTGAAAAGAACAACAGAAAAAAAAAGCTATTGTCCATCATAAATGAAATACACTACCAATAGCCTTGTCTCCTTGCTCTGACGGTATATACTTGTGTTCTCCTTTAAAATAACAATTCTGGGGCATCCTTCCCTTCGTCCTATAAAATGAAGGATTCTCATAAATAAACTTAGAATAAGCTTAGAATAATTTTTTCTTTATAAAATGTTTGCGTTTTCCCATAAAACAAGATACCGTACAAAATAAGTCCCATGCCCCAAGTGTTCTCCTTGCGTTCTCCAAGGCACATCTGCTAATGTAGTATAAGGGGAGTTTTCTAGGGTGTGTGAAGATTCTTTATTTCGGCAGAAGTAGTAGTCAAAGTATGATTTGTGACCGTGGTGTACGGCTGAGGCTCAGATGTCTTGCGCGGAAAAAATTATGTTTACAGGACATGGGGAAATCTTGGCATCAACATATGGAGTATAGACGTAAAAGTCACCCACAGCCTGGCACAAATCTAAACAGGTTACCAGCTGCATAAACGAAGGTTGTGCCACCCATTTATTACATAGATATATATGAATGGGGCAGCAGCACATCCCCTTAGGTCAGCCAACTATATATCAAACCTGTGGTTTCATGTTAATATAAATCACTGACAGAATTTCTGGGAAGTGTAAGGCTGGCCTTGGGTTTATTTCACTAGCCGGCTATGCTATTGTCCTGGCTCAGCTATTCATCGTTCTTTTCTTCATTTTCGATTGACTGTGGAGAAGATGGGATGGAGAGCTGTTCTGCACTTTCTGGTTTAGAAGCTGCTCCGTACTACAATTCCCAGAATGCATTGCTTTCCCTCAGCTGTATATCACAGTTCTCCCACCCTTCCTATCCCCCTCCCACAGCACTTCTGCAAGCTCCTTGCCCAAAACTCCTGTAGAACATACAATTTCACTGCAGACTATTGCATACCAGCAGTGAGGTTGCAGCACCTGCTGAATTTACTCCCTGTCTGCTGTTTTGTAGCATCATTCATCACAAGGCAGCACGCTGCATTCACACTGCACATTCCCTAAATGTCCCAATAAGGATCTACATCACAGGTGTCAAACTCATGCCCTCTACCTATTACAAAGCTACAACTCCCATCATGTCTCAACAGGCAGGCATGATGGGAATTGTATTCTTGCAGCAGCTGGAGGGCCTGAGGTTGACACCCCTGCTGTCCATGCATTTGGGTATATGACAGGGAGATAGTGATGTAGGCTGGTGGGGCTGGTCAGAGATAGTGACATCACTCAGGAGGGCAGGGCTAGAACTCAGAGACAAGATTCAGCCAGGCTTCCTGTTACATCAGAGGATGAGGTGTTGTCCAGAGAGAGAGAGAGGGAGGAGTTGGGAGCGGGAGACAATACACATTTTACAGTTCTATTTTAAACTTCCTGTTGGGTGAATTACCCAAAACCACGCCAAAGCCAGCACTATTAGTAGTAACACTATATTAGTAATTTTTATATCTTGGGGTGACTTTTATTTAAATACAATTTTCCAATACTGGTATACCCCTTTAAGCATTGTAAAATTCCACCAAACTATTTTATAGATACGAGATTGGTACCCTTCACGTAATGATTGTGATTTGTTGTGTCTCGGCTTTCATTGCAGAACATTTGGTGACGGTTCAAAACGGAAACTTTTCCAATGAGTTTAAGAGCGTAATAAATACAGAGAAGCAGATTTGCCGCTGTGATCTTGTTTATACAAGTAGCGGATTATGTTTCGTGCCTTGTAATTTTCTGGTCCCGCTTTAATCTTGTTAACATCATAGACCATATTTTATTAGGACACCGAAACATGTTCTTCATTTTCCATTGACTGTGTAGAAGATTATGAATTTACGGGAAATCTAATTTTCATCTGGTAATCTGGATTAAGGATTTGTTTCGGGAACATTTTGGAAATTAGCACATGTAGACCGATAAGGCTGGTACGATGCTAAGAGTTCTGACAAAAACAGCAGCAATCTAAAACAAGAAAAATATATAGTCTCTACTATAAAAAAAAAATTACTTTTCTCATTTCACTAATATGGCCTTGGACCCATTAAATAGAAGGTAGTACACTAGCTAACATTTTGGAGACTTGGGTGGCAAATGGTTAGCAAATTTTTGACGTGAGACACGTGGCATCTTGGGTCGGTATGATCTCCTCATCCTTGTGCAGAATTTGCCAGTGTTCCCAAACCTTTTGGCCAACCAGTTTGGCCAACATGCTAAGGTTTTGCAATATGTTCAATGTGTGAACCTAGCCTTAGCCTTAGGTAGCCCCTATGTTAGGTATTTGCATTTTATTTGATGTTCAAGGGGGACTTGGATGCTTTTCTTGAAAAATATTATATTACAAGTTATGGGCATTAAATTTCATTTCATAGGATGTTCATCCAGGGATTATTCTGATTGCCATTGGAGTCAGGAAGATTTTTTTTTCTTGTTTCAGGCAGTTGGCATCTGCCTCAAATGGGTTTTTGCCTTCCTCTGGATCAACGCAGTCAAGTTTCTGTAGGCTGAACTTGATGGACTTTTGTCTTTTTTTAACCTTATTAACTATGTTACTATGTTCTTCATGTACATGACACTTATGCACCGTCTTTTGGTGGTTGACAAGTCGGAGCTTAGAGGCAACCATGGGAGTTTTTAGTTGTGTAAAAAACACACAACCCCAAAACCCCTCCCCCAATAAAAGTTTAAATCACCCCCCATTTCCCATTATACAAATAAAACATATAAAAATAAATAAATAAATAAACATATAATATACCGTAGCGTGCGTAATTGTCCGATCTATTAAACTATAACAAGCATCATGGCGAACGGCGTACACGAAAAGAGGGGAAAAAGTGCGCGGATTACCGATTTTATGTTACATTATATATAAAAAAAATAAAAAGTGATCAAAACGTCAGATCTTCACAAATATGGTATTATTAAAAACTAGAGATCATGGCGGAAAAAATGACACCCCATACAGCCCCATAGGTAAAAAAATAAAACCGTTATAAGCATCACAATAGGCCCATTTTATTAATATTTAATTGCCAAAAAAAAAGGTTTTCATAAAAAAAAAAAATATAACATTAGAGAATCTGTGTAAACCTGCTTAAGTTTAAGTTAGAGCAAAGATACCTGTTGCCTAAAGGGTTAATTTTTTTTTTTTTTTTTTGGTAAATCAAGGTTTATTGAGAGACCAATATCATACAACAGAACAAATAACAGTGCACAGAAGGTCCAGGCAGACCGTCTCACAGTATCACAAGAATTTGGCAATAGATACTTCAGAGGCAAGAGACCCAAGGAGAAAAACACTGTATCTTACCCAATGCACTTCTATAGCTCAGCAAAATGAAAGAAAATGGTCATTTTACGTAAGGCACTAACTGGTAATAACTGGGCCTAAACCAGACCATTTATGTGGCTAAATTTAGTATGGTGAGGAGCGCCTCGCTCAACACCACACTCGTCAGAATGAAGAGTAAGCCTTTGGGGTTGTGGAAACCAAGTCAGAGAATAATACTCACATACTCCCCCAGGCTCCCCCCCCATCCAAAACACAAAATTAACCATAATATTATAACTATACGGGTAGTAACAGAACAACCGGAAGAACAGATGATAACTTAAGGCCACTAGTTGTGGGCATCAGGGGACTGTATAGAAAAAAAACAAAAAACAGACAAACATAGACCGTAGCAGGTCGTTGCAAAATCAAGAAGTTGGTCAGACGTCCTATGTAGGACACGGACTAAGGCCAACAGGCAATGAGAAGAGAAAAAGGTAAAATAGTCACTGAGTTCCTCAGGTGTCACTAGTTGTGGCCGTGGGCTCTTGCCTTCTTTTTGGCCTCTTTCTAGTAGCTACCGGAGACCATTCTTGTGCCTCGTCGGAGCTAGGATCCAGCAATAATGGCGGTGTCGGCCAGTCCGGGAGACAGACCACAGGTAGCTCGAAAGTCCCCAGGAACTTAGGAAGGTCACCCAGCTGGCGAAAGATCCCGGTGACTCCATCTCTGTGTGCTCTTAGGTGGATCGGAGCAAGTCCAGCAAGGGTTTTGGTGCAAGGCGCAATTGCAAAGTGCGGCTGTATAGATCTTGTAGCAACATAACGGAGGAGCCATCATAATCCACGTCCCCTTTCTCTCGCGCTGCCGCCATAATGGCGTCTTTAACTTTATAAAAGTGCACCCTGCAAATGACGTCAGGCGGTCTACCATTTTGTGGCGGCTTAGGCTCTAGAGCCTAAACCGCCACAGCTCTACCGGGCTCGGATGATCTGGCGGTAGTAGTTGTGCAAAGATTGTTTGGGCTGCTTCCAAATCAGACACCGATTCGGCTAGGCCCCACAGCCTAACATTGTTTCCCCAGTTGCGGTTTTCCGCATCTTCCTGGTGCACTAACAGTTCCTCTATTTTCAAGGAATTGTATTGAATCACTGTACGTTGCGCGGCCAAGTGTGCATTGAAACCCTCATTTATCTTATCTATATCGTCAAAACGTATGCCAATGTCCTTTTTCAAGGTGCGCAGCTTGTTTTTGTATGTCTCCTCAATTCTATGCATACAGTTCTCAAAGTCCTGTTTGGTCGGCAGCGACCTAGTGTACTTGCCCAGGTCTCGGAGGCTCCAGTCATCATCTTCCGACTCCAGGAAGGCCTCTCTAGTGTCAGCATCTTTGCTCAGTGCAGGAAAGACGGAGCGCTGGTTAGCTGTTGCATGAGGAGAGGCGGCGCGCGTCGTCCTCTGCGCCATCTTAGGTTCCTTCCTAGCGCTGGTGCCTTGCTGCATAGCGGTGAAAAACTGCTGAATCCCGGGGGGATCAGACTCAGGAGGTCCCCTGTTCTTGCCTTTCTTCCCCATGGTAAGTTTCAGTGTGCTGCAATTAGGGAGGGAGAAGGAGAAGCCAGGCCCGGGAGCTCAGCCGCCATGCTGCTCACTCTTACATAGGCAAGCCTTGCCCCCCCTAAAGGTTACATTTTGAGATTAATCCCATATATCTTAGATTTAAGGGTGGCAGACATATGAGATTTCCATAGCTGTTCTTGCTGCATCTGTAGTTCACAGTTGACAGGAATTATCTGTCTCTTAGCAGATGCCTCCTGTAGTGGATGGTCTCTTAGGGCAATCATATGGACTTTCCAGAGATATAATGTTGACAAAACTACAACAAACTGAAAAAAATGACAAATCGAACAAAATATGATGATTTTGGCAGAATTTAGAATACATACTGTTAATAAAAGTATAATCTGAGTCCAGTTTTCTTCACACATCAACTGATCTGTTGTTCTAGGAAGGATGGAGAATCGCTTAGGTCACCTTTGCACAGTGCAGATTTGGTCAGAATAACGCATGAGTATTTCTAAGCCCAAACCAGAAGCGAATCACAGAAGAGAAGAGGAGACATTTCCTGTGCTTATGTTCCACTTTTGGTTTTTAAAATATGGATTAAAAAAATTTGGCCAAATCTGCTGTGTGCAAAAGCAGCCTTAGGCCTTGTGCATATGGTCATGTTATGGCTCATATTTACGTGGATTCATGAAAGAGATGCCATGAGCAATCTACTGGACCTCTGTATACTCTGTAAGCTGATTTTGATTTAACAACTGGACATATCCTAAACTTAAAGCATAACTGTCATTTTTTTTTTTTGCAGAAATCAGCAGTATAAGCGATTTTAAGAAACTCCATAATAAATTTTATTAGGCAAAAAAGCCTCTTTCTGTACTCAAAAAGCAATTTTCTAGCCCCCCCCCCCCTCACTTCTTATCTGTGCATTATCAGGCAAACCAGTCTTCATTACAGAGAAGCAACTGAAGATGGGTTCTGCTGTGTCCATTATATCCTATGGAAGGGGGAGGGCCGAGGGAGATGAGTGAGCAGGAAGAAGAGACATGAAGGTCAGCTGTTTGTAGACTGGGCTCCTAAAACCTGGATTCAAGGGTCAGAAAGGTCAGTGCTTATCTAGGAACTTACTGAGACAAGATTGCAGGGTGTTGTGCTGTGCAGGACTGCTCCGTGCTCACTCACTCCTCTCAGCCCCTCCCCTCTCCATAGACACATAATGGACAGAGAAATCCTGCTTCTTGTGATGTTAGGGGGAGCTAGAAAAACTGCTTTTTGACTAAAGAAGGAAACTCTTTTGGTAAATAACACCTATTACAGAGTTTCTTAAAATCGCTTGTACTATAGATATTTATTGTTTTCAGAAAAATGACCCTGAAATGACAGTTACGCTTTAAAGGGGTATTATGGCAAATAATTTTTTAAAACTTATTCTGCTCAGGCTGCTGTAAAATAGAAAAATAAAACTAGCGGTACTATGGGAACCTACTTGCCTAAGGGGGAAACTGTCGGTCTAGTGGGGAAACCTACCTACTGAGGATCTTACCAGCCTACTTAGGTAATCTGCCTACCTAGTGGAGGAAAAACTACCTATCCAATATGGAAAACTGCCTTCCTACTGGGGGTAACTACCTACCTAAAGGTGAAAAGTATGTGTCTAATTGGGAAAAATGTCTACTGGGGCACCTACCTAATGGGGTAGTATGTACACAGCAGGAAAGGTCTTCACTGCACATGTGTACAGCTGTTGCTTATCCACATTCAGTAACAGACATTGCTTGAGAACAGCAGGTCAAGTCTTCACTGCACATGTGTAGAGCCACTGTGTGTCCACATCCAGTAGCAGAGAATCCTGGGGTACTTGCATTGTATGGTCAGCTCTCCTGTCACACAGCACCAAAACCTCTGTAATCAAACAATGACATTATACTGAATTGTTGTATAACAAAGAGCATTGTCTCCTGGTAAGCTGCATAGTTGATAATATGATTAGCAAAAGTAAGTAATATAATAAGCTTAACGTGTCAATGTCGTTATAACTTTCAAAATCAACAGTAGATGTGAAATAAACCAAGTTTGAGATATACATTTATTATTATTTTTTTGTTGTTGTTATCATGCTGTAAAACAAAGCTGAACTTACCAGAAATCCAGGTCCAGTCTCCTGAAGGCAGATTTTCTGACTTGTGCTGCTTAAAAAAACAGACTAAACACAGGAATTACAGCCAGTACAGAGAGTCACCGCTCAATGTGCCCATCAATCACATGACTGTCTTCTCTCTGTGAGCACTCAGATGGCCTGGGATACAAAGGACTTCCTGTTTTCTGACTGTTTCCTGTTTTTTGAGAACAGGAAGTTCTGTGTTTTCCATGATAACTAAAAAAACTAAAAAAAATATAATGAATGTAAATTGCAAACTTGCTTTATATCACATCTACTGCTGATTTAGATTTTGAAAGTTATAACGACAGTCACACTTTAAGTTAATTGCCCTCAGTCGATTTACAACCTTCTTGATGAACAGGTGTCTTTCCTTGTGTCACTGCACAAAGAACTGGGACTTCACGTTTTTGTTTTTGTTTTTGTTTCTTTTTAATAGAGAACAAAAACAAATACATGGAGAGAGCATGGACCACAGTTTGGCCAAATGAATAACATTAACTTATGCATAGAAAACATAAAAAAAAGACCATAAAGCGAGTATATTGCAAAACCACTGGCAATCACAGCCCTTGTTAAAGAAGCAGTTCAGGGTATTTTTTTTCCGGCCCCCCGGGTAGCCGCTGTCATGTATACTTACAGAAGATGATCGGTGTCCCGTTCCCGTCGGTCAGTTCCCGTCCCGCGGTGCTGTTCAAATCGGGCGCGCTCACTTCCGCCGGCGCTGTGACTCCTCTTCTCGGCCTTGTAATTTGAACGCCGGAAGTCACGTGCTTCCATAGCGAATGCATGGAAGCGAGTGACTTCCGGCGTATAATCACTGGTCAGAGAAGAGGACTCACAGCAGCCGACGGACGTGAGCGCGCCCGATTTGAACGGCACCGCGGGACGGGAACTGACCGACGGGAACAGGACACCGATCATCTTCTGTAAGTATACATGACAGCGGCTACCCGGGGGGCCGAAAAAAAACAAAACTGAACTGCTTCTTTAATTTCTTAGAAGAAATTTACGCGACCGATACGCTTTAACTATGTAGCTCCAATCGAGGAAGACCACCTGTGAATCACTGGAAGTAACTGCAATGCACTCACTCCTAGTGCCTGTTTGTACCTTTATGTGCTTTGTTTTAACCCTGGTTATGTTGTATTCAAACACAACATTTCATACTAGGTGGAGATAAAAAGGAAATTTTCATATTACCTTGAGCTGCAGTCAGTCTGATAATGGCGGCACAGTAAACTGCTATTCTACCTATCAGTGTGGCTGTGGGAACCACTGATGTATATACTTGCCCACATTCAAATGTGCATTCAGAGGGAGTGTTTAGTGCTGCAGGGAATGCTATAAGTGACTGTCACGGAATGTTTCAGTCCAGAAATGTGGAGAGGCTGACATTTATTAAACTGAATAACAATACATTTTATAAGCAGCATGTGAAACGCCCCATAAATTGTAATAGGCATGAGGGGGGGCTTATATTTTGCAAAACTTGAACTCATGTGAAACACTGCACATTTCTATAACATAGCGTAATTTTTTTCTCTCGTGCAGTTCAATGAATGCAGAGTCATGGAAAACTGCAACCAAACCTCTGGGGTTTTAATCTGAGATCAAACATTGAGCCCACCCTGACCTAAAACTAAAAGTCACAAGGACATGTAAAAAGTTTTGACTGTCAAAGGACCAGTCGGTTAATTTTTTGGCTAACAAAACTTGGTTAAAAAACAATGCCAGGGTAGGAGTGGAGTACATAATGATAAATCTGGCTAATAAAGTAGACAGGGGTGGATTAACTTTACCATGGGCCCTGGGCTATTCACCAAGCTTGGGCCATGCCAACCCACTGTAACCATGGCAGCACTAGCTTTAGTCTTTTTCCTCCATAATGCAGCCTGTAAAGGACCTGTGGTGACATCATTGTCACATAATAAGGTCCTTCCGTATGTTCTCTAATGTTACTGCATTGTCTCCTGGTTGCAGTTTTGCGCAAAATTGTGGTAAAAAGCAGCGATTGTTATGCAAATCATGGAAGAACTATAGCCTGGAGATAATACACCACTGAAAGTCTTTTTGGGTGGCCATGGGACCCCCAGGAGCTCAGGGCCCCAGGCTACCGCCCGAAACGGACCTATTATAATCCACTACTGAAAGTAGCTAACATGAAACCACACCCCCTCCGAGCGAAAACTGCTTCAAAATTGTGCAAATGTCTTGATAAATGTTGCCAAAAATTTTATGATGTGCACAAAAATACCAAATTAGCCAAAATAATGGCACAAAGAGAATGATAAATGTGTCCCTATGTGTTTGCATGGATGGGGATGATTGATGGTGGGGAGGTATAGCACACTCTCCCTGCTCGTTATCCTCATCGGTAAATGTCTTAGCAGTAATTAAGTGTTGACCCCACCGATCAACACTTTTGACATGTCCCTGTGACGGTTACACTTTAACTGGTTCCCAAGAATTAAATAAAAAATACATCAAATAATCTACAGGTACTGTGATCAGTATTTTGTGATATGTGATCATACCACCTGCATAGTTTCCTAGGTGCCAGGACTAACTAATCAAGGTCACAAAAAAAAGTATGGTGTTGCGTTTGTTCTTTTGTACCCAACCGCTGGGATGATGTTGGGTTGGTGGTTGAAATATAGCTAAGCCAGTAATGGTACTGTCGTGATGCCAGTGCAAGTTCAGCACACAGGCGTGGTGGTATACCTGCTTTTTGTAGTGGCTGGCTATATTGATCCCCAATGGTCGGTGACCTGCCAGGTTGTAATAAGTCCCTTGGGCTCTTGGGCTCACAGTGGTCCAAAATGGGAAATTGACCCACCTGGTGTGTCGGTACCGCAGCCCAAAGAAAGGGGAAAATGACCCAAGGATGGAGTATCCGGTTTGTGTAGGTGCAAATTATCACTGAATCCCAGTAAAATAAAGTGGTTTTACTGAAAGTCTCTGACAATACAGGATATTTGTTCAATAATACAGACTTGAGCTCACTGAATCTGTGCTGAGAGATACTTAAGTGCTAAAGTAGAGCAGCAGTGTTGGTTTGGTTTAGCGTTGAGAAGAGTAGTAGAGTTTAGAGTAGGTGAGAGGAGTTTGTTGGGAGAGCCCCAACCCAAAGTAGTAATGTACTTTGCCAGAACATGAGAGAAGAAATACTTAAAGAAGAATACTTGAGAAGAAGATACTTTTTTCGACCTTACTTTTTTCGGGTTACCTGTCTTACGAGGGTGACACAAGCAACACCCATCATTAGTATATGTAAGGCAATTGGGCATGAACGGGTTAAAGAAGAGACAAGTTGATGAAAATACTACGATATATAGATAGATAGATCTGTCAAAAACATTAAGATGATGACTGGAGTCAAGCTCTTCCGATGAACTTGGCTACACGGCTTGCAAACAGCAGGCTATGACAGATAAATAAACTTTCCACTGAAACTAATTTATTGTCTATGGGTTGATACATTAATAATTTCCTATCAGGGCCTGGCTGTCGGATGTCTGTGTGCGGCTCTTAAGTTTAGATTTTATTAATAATAGGATAACAAGAATAGAAGCAATCAGCTTCCACCCCAGTGACCTGAAGCTATTGAGCAGCAGGCAGGAATCTGTCCATGGGACCAATTTATAACAACCCCAGATCCAGCCAAGACCAGAAGAGCAAAATCCATGGGGGGTTATTTAAATTCTTGAAAAGTTCTAGCAGAAACAAGCTGCAGATTTAATTGGACTGACTGTGGCTCCAAATACATGATCTGTATCAATGCTATTAACATTTTAACTGCTAGTGTTAGTTTTTTACTGCCAGCTAGACTAATGATATAAGGGTTTGTTTGCTCCAGAACAAGGAACATGATCATTGTGTAATCTGGAACTCAAGACATTAATAAATTTATAGATATAATAGATGCTTAATCCTTCACATCTTGTTGTTCAGAATGTTTCTGTGCGCTGTACAAATGATTTGTGAGAGTGAAGGAAAAAAGAGAATTTGTACATTCCTTAAGCTAGTGTTGTATTGTTACCACTGTAAGGGGGGGGGGGGGGGGGGGGGGGGGGTGTCCATACAGGATCCATGGGGTCCTGTAAATTTCTTTTGCTATGGGGTATCAGCACATCAGTAACCCTGTCTCCCTCCACGTAATATTTATAGGCATGTACTGTGTAAATCATCCCCCAGCACAGTCCAGCCTGCTAATTCCAGTGCACTTTCTCTCTAGCACTATATAATTTCATAGCATGTGCTGTGATTGCCCAGAGAAGTAAGGGAAAGGATGTGCCCCTGTATGTGCACTACTGCCAAACAGCCCGGGTCTGGTCACACCCCTGAAATGGAAAGAATGAGAAATTGATGTGAACTAAGGAAGGGACATTCAGTGGTGGAATTACAGCAGTTACGGCACTACAATCACCCTGTCACCACTGCAAAAGGTCAATTTAAGGAGGCTAGGCAGATTTTTAAATATATTCTGGAACAACAGACATGTGTTAAGGCACCTATAGACCATGTAATTTAGACTTAGGATTTGAATTGACTTGACAGTAGTGACAGGTTGGACTACTTAGAGGGACACTGTCCAGTATGCATAGTATGAAAGTATAAGAGGGGGTCTTGGAATAAGTTGTGATTACTTAGAAGACTTGAGAAGAAAACCTGTACTTATGGTAAAGTTGAATCCATGAACAATCAAACTGAGATGAGCACACAGAGTGCCACATCCAGAAGTACAGGCCCTAGGTGGAACACTGGGAGGAGCCGACTGTCATTTTAGCTTTAGGACTTGGCGGGGAACATTGGTGAAAAGCAAACTTCTCCAACCGCTTACTTGAGACTGAAGCACTGCAGATTGCAGGACATGGAAGACTTGAAGATGACCCCCTCAGCGTGGACAGGCTAGTTCCCTAGGCCATAGCTTGGCACTGAGGAACACTGGAAACTGGAACAATCGGCATCAGAGGTACAGCAGCTCAGAATGAGGCACTGGTCGGAAGGCCAGGCCCCACGGAAAACATTCTCCGGCCCTGTACACGAAAACAGAGTTCAGAAAGGAAATCGGGAACTCACTGAGAGAAGAACACCCCAGCCCTCGCTATCCACCTAACATATGCTTCAGGGATGAACTCCCATTGGGGGAGAAGACTCCTAGGCAGGTGGCAAAAAAAAAAAATGTGCGCTTAGTCCCATACACAATTAACCCATTACTTGCTTGTTGTAGCTGAATGTAACACAGTGAAATACATAGACAAACCCTTTTGACCTTAAATAAAAGTTAGACTTGTGTCTGGTAAATAGGGTTTGAGGACGCTGCAATAGTCCCATATGTTTTTGACATGATCGTACCAATAAAGTGCCAGCACACAGACCCAATTGGACATAGCTGAGGCTACAGATCAACTTATTGGGCCTGTAACATATTACTTTAATAGCAGTCACTAAGGGTTTTTATAGTTAGCCCACAATAAGCCATTAAGGGTCTTCGCTGCGCCTTCATTTGTACAGCCCCCTCATCACTGACCCAGCCTAAGGGAAGGGTGAATGAGTTAATAGGGTCACTCAAGCCACTGCGACCACTAAGGATTACTTAAGAACACCCACCGGACCTCCCGTCAGGGCTGTATTTGCCATTAGGCAGTAGTGGTGCTGTGCCTAGGGCAGTAGCATTACAGGGGCAGACATTTAAAAAAATAACTTGGTTCACATCCTTGTTTTTTGTTTGTGCAGCAAACATTAAGCCTTACTATGCCTAATTTTTGTTATTAGGGAACACTTGATGTTTAGTGTTCGCTATGTCCAATTTCCTTCCATATAACATTAAGAATCAAAAGCCTTATGAGGGTTACTGTGTTATTTATAGCCGCCATCAATCCTCTCATCAATTCTGCAAGTTATTGGCACCACTGGATCAAAGAGCATGCTCCCCCCACTCTACTGGGAGAGGAATAACCACTGTTGCTGTTTTGGAAAGATTTTCTTTTATGGAAATAACATTTTGTTATTTAACCTTCCAGATCATCGTGTAATCACTGGCTAGCTTGTCTGTAGCTTCTGGATTTCCATGACCAAAGCTATGGTGCCAGATAGTGAATTCAAAACATTGGCCGGTCTTGTCTCTGCTAAAATATTGCTATTTTGCCCAGAAAATAAATTTCAGTGTTTACACCGGTACCCAAAGGCTTCCTGCACAACCCTGTAATAGGGATCCGTTATGTATAGCGCCCACAGGATTAATTCTGCATTACATGTTGTACACAGAAGGGTTTTGTCCATGGGCAGTGTCCAACTACATGCGTTTCTATCTATATTGTGCGTCTCAAACACGTAACCTCTGTATTTGTGGTTTTTTTTTTTTTTTTGTGCACTTTATGTTTGCACCTTGCAGTATGTATTGGGCTATTATTGTGTATTAGGCCCCTCTGTGCATCCCTCATATAGTATTAGGCCCCCCATGTGCAGTCCCAATACAGCAGATGGCCTCCATGTGCAGTCCTCATACAGTAGACGACCCCCATGTGCAGCCCTCACACAGCAGATGCTCCCCCAAGTGCAGCCCTTATACAGTAGATGGCCTTATACACATAACCTCTGTATTTGCTCTTTTTTTTAGGTTGTGCACTTTATGTTTGCACCACACATTATTTTGTATTAGGCTCAGATTGTGTATTAGGTCCCTCTGTGCAACCCTCATATAGTATTAGGCCCCTCTGTGCAACTCCATATAGTTGTAGGCCCCTCTGTGCAGCTCCCATACAGTATTAGGCCCCTCTGTGCAGCCCTAATACAGAAGATGCCCCTTATGTGCAGTCTCCATTCAGCAGATGACCCCCATGTGCAGCCCTCATACAGTAGATGCCCCACATGTGCAGCCCTTATACAGCAGATAGCCCCTCATGTGCAGCCCCCATACATCAGATGGCCCCATGTGCAGCCCTCATACAGCAGATGCTCCCCCAAGTGGAGCCCTTGTACAGTAGATGGCCCTCATGTGCAGCCCTCATACAGTAGATGGCCCTTCCATGTGCAGCCCTCATACACATAACCTCTGTATTTGCTTTTTTTTTTTAGGTTGTGCACTTTGTTTGCACCACGCATTATTGTGTATTAGGCTCATATTGTGTATTAGGTCCCTCTGTGCAACCCTCATATAGTATTAGGCCCCTCTTTGCAACTCCATATAGTTGTAGGCCCCTCTGTGCAGCTCCCATACAGTATTAGGCCCCTCTGTGCAGCCCTCATACAGAAGATGCCCCTTATGTGCAGTCCCCATTCAGCAGATAGCCCCTCATGTGCAGCCCCCATACAGCAGATGGCCCCATTGTGCATCCCTTATACAGCAGATGGCCCCCATGTGCAGCACCTATACAGCAGATGGCCCCCATGTGCAGCCCTCATACAGTAGATGCCCCATGTGCAGCCTTTATACAGCAGATGGCCCCTCATGTATAGCCCAGTAGATACCCCTCCCACCATGTGCAGCCCTTATACAGTAGATGACCCTCTGTGCAGCCCTCATACAGAAGATGCCCCTTATGTGCAGTCCCTATTCAGCAGATAGCCCCTCATGGGCAGCCCCCATACAGCAGATGGCCCCATTGTGCATCCCTCATACAGTAGATGACCCTCATGTGCAGCCCTCATACAGTAGATACCCCTCCCACCATGTGCAGCCCTCATACAGTAGATGACCCTCATGTGCAGCCCTCATACAGTAGATACCCCTCCCACCATGTGCAGCTCTTATACAGTAGATGACCCTCATGTGTAGCCCTCATACAGTAGATGGCCCCCATGTGCAGGCTTCATACAGTAGATGACCCTCATGTGCAGCCCTCATACAGTAGATGGCCTTCATGTGCAGACCTATCTACTTACTGGGCATTATTACTGACTACAGGGGGCATATCTGGCTATGGGGGCATACCTGGCCACATAGGCATGAATAATATTTAGTTGGGAATATCTGTCTACTGTAGGAATACCTGTCTACATGGGCATTAATACTACCTATATGAAGCATATCTGTCTACAGGGGGAATACCTGGCCACAGATGGCATTCCTGGCTACATGGGCATTATTACTACCTACATGGGACATACAGTATTTGGATACAGGGGCATACCTGGCTACAGGGACATTATTACTGGCTACCAGGGATATTGGGACTTATTTGGTTACAGTGTAGCATTATTTTAGCTAGAGGGGGCATACCTGGATACAGGAGGGTATAACCTGGGTACAGTGGGGCATACCTGGCAGCAGGGGATATAACTAGCTACAGAGGGACATACCTAGATTTTGGGAAAACTTGTTTACAGGGGGTATGTCTAGCTACAAGCTGCATACCTGCCCGCTGGGCCATTATTACTGACTACAGGGGGCATATCTGGCTACATGGGTATTAATACTACCTATATGGGACATATCTGTCTACAGGGGGAATGCCGGGCTACAGGGGGCATTCCTAGCTATGAGCATTATAACTACCTACATGGAGCATACCTGGCTACAGGGAGGCATTTGTAATGGGAAAGGGGGCATAATTAATGGCTATAGGAGGCAATGTATCAGGCTGCAGGAGCATTGTGACTGGCTACTGAGGGACATAGAGATCACTCACATTGTTATGGGGCATCTGATCTGGAAATCAACAGCGTCCATGGCGGCAGTGTCCTCAACGTCTATAACCAAATGGGGGGTTCTCAGTTAGAACATCTGACCACTTTGGGGTCCTTGGCCTGAAAAGATTGAGAAACACTGGTCTAGATCAATGTTGCCCAACCTCTACCTCAATTCCCAGAATGTGATATTGGGGAATGCTGGGAGTTGTAGTTTTCCAACAGCTGGAAAACCATATTGGAGATCACCGATCTAGAAACAGAACACTCACAATTCCATACTTATCCAGAATTATAATAAAGAACCAATTGATATGTCACTGATAATAATTCTTAATGTTTTCTATGCTTTGTACTGAATTTTGTGATCTGTACACACAATGCAAACCCCATTATCTGTATCATCTAACATAGTGCCTGAGATGTTGTATATAAACATATATCACACTGTATATTCCTACAGTGATAGGATGGCTACTAGTCGCTGACTACATTACACTCCCAGCACAGTAGTAATTCTATCCAGACATTAGGTTAGGAATGCAACATATAGCTATACCATGCCGCATACTATACTGTTTAATACACTCTTGTGCCATACTGTGGGTTAAAGTTCTATAAAAGATTTTTAGAGGGATGCAGCACACCTTTTTCCCCACGCCCCATCCTAATACCTCCCCTTACAAGCCCTCCTCACTGTGGTCCTGATGTTCTTATAAGTAGCAGACATATCGCCCGCATTATACACATCTGCAGGGACAGACCTTACACACTCTGCTCACTATCCACTGACAGCTTCACTAGTACAGGTGAGTCCTTGCACTGACTATGGCCTTGGTATATGTCCTAATACACAGGGAAGAGAAGCTGAAGGTATCTGGAATTACATATTGTGCACATGGGTCTATTGCAAGTTCAGCCTTACTACCTAGGTGGGATTTTTTTTTTATTTTTTTTTTTTGGCAATGGATATTAGTAGGTCTCGTATAGCTAAGAATGTCAGATGCCAGGATATACAGTTTTTATTTTCATGAATACGTCTGCAGAGAAGTCGTCCATGTCTGTAGAATGTATCTCTATGTAATGTAATAGCAGCTTAGCTAGTATAGATGTAGTGTCAGATACTATGCTGTGTGTTGTGCCGTGGAGATGTCACTTGTTATGGGGGCAGGAGTCACATTCACATTTGAAGGGGTATTAAACGTTTAACCTAAGGGTCCATTTACACGGAAAGATTACCTGACAGATTATCTGCCAAAGATTTGAAGCCAAAGCCAGAAACAGACTATAATCAGAGATCAGGTCATAAAGGAAAGCCTGAGATTTTTCCTCTTTTCAAATCTATTCCTGGCTTTGGCTTCAAATCTTTGGCAGATAATCTGTCAGATAATCTTTCTGTGTAAATGGACCCTTAGAGATCGGGAAAAATTGTAAATTTATCAATATGTTGTCAAAAAGATTGACACCTCCCCCCTTCCCCTATAAAACATGTTACTTGTAATTTACATTACAACCAATAGGGGAGAGAAGGGTTGGACATTTTTAAAATTCAGCGCACCTGACCCTTCTCTGCCCTGATATCTACCGGTATCGCTAGATATGTCTGTCAGCGGTCTTTTCCCCTCGTCCATTCAGAATACATGGTGAGCTAAACATGGATGTGTCTATGGGGATCAGGAAAAAACGCTTTCAGCTGACAACTATCTAGAATTTATGGTTTTAGTTCTTTGGTCCCCATTTTGGTCAGTATTTTAGCCAAAATGCAGAAAAGGTGCAAATCCTTCCATTATAGGTTTGGTACAGTATATAGGGGGAGATCTATCAAACATGGTGTAAAGTGAAACTGGCTCAGTTGCCCCTAACAACCAATCAGATTCCACCTTTCATTTTCTAAAGAGTCTGTGAGGAATGAAAGGTGGAATCTGATTGGTTGCTAGGGGCAACTGAGCCAGTTTCCCTTTACACTATGTTTGATAAATCTCCCCCTATGTGTTGTTCAGTTTTTGCTAAAAAAAACAAACAAAAAACAAAACACACAGGTATTAAAACACACTATTTAGGGGGGGAAAAACAGAAAAACAATATAAATGCATGGGAAAAATCATAGGTGTTTTTTTTAATTTCTTTAAAGGGGCATTCCAACGTCGCAAAGAAAAAAAAATGTGCACATTGCTTGGGGTGTAGAGAAAGAGGAAAAAAACAATACTTACCTTACACTGGTCCCCTGCTAGTCTACTGTAGCTGCAGCTTCCATTCCCCAGCAGCTTCACACTGCACACTCAGCCAATCACTGGACACAATGGTGTCCTGTCCCAGCCAGTGATGGGTCCTGCTCTGAGCTCTCATCTTGGAAGCAGGCAGAGAAGATGAACAATGGAGGACTGGAAGCAGACGAACAGGAGTTGCAATAGGTTCAGGAAGGGATTCAGTGTAGGTACTCATGTCCTTTCCTTTTCAATAAAACCCCAGCAATATGCACGTCTTTTAACCAGCCAATCGATTAAGCAAAAGAAAAGTGTGTCTCAGTGTTACATTTCATTCTGTTGTTGGATTCACAGTTTGTACTGCTCTGTACTGCTCTATAATGTCCTCTTTGCTGCTTCTGAGGATGTTCTGTAGACATAACGGTGAGCAGGAGGTGTGTGTGCAGTGTATGAGAGACAACACAGCAGCTAGTCTACATCCACTAACATAGGGACAGTTAAACTGATTATAGATAGGTAAAAATTGGTAAAAAGTTTCATATACAAGTTATAAAATGTCCTGAAATGTGCCAAATGTCCCGGAAGGTTACCTGAAAAGACAGACATTTTTCTAGACCTGTTCTCTGTTGCCAATATCTTTTTGTAGGTGAGGTCTACAAAACTGGACACAGTATTCTAAACACCCCAGAGCCCCACTCATTATGTCAGAAGTTCCTTGTGATTGTGAAAGCTACCCTCTGAAGAAGACATGCTGATGGCATGGCCAATATGGATGCAGAATTAGAGAGAAACAGTGCAATGTCTAATAAGTTCCAAAGTTGCAATTTATTTAAAGGAGAAGTTAGAACATTTTTATTAAAGTATTTTATTGCCCCCCAAAAGTTATACAAATCACCAATATACACTTATTACGGGAAATGTACATAAAGTGCTTCTTTTCCCTGCACTTACTACTGCATCAAGGCTTCACCTCCTGGATAACATGGTGATGTCACTTCCTGGATAACATGGTGATGTCACTTCCTGGATAACATGGTGATGTCACGACCCGACTCTCAGAGCTGTGCGGGCTGTGGCTGCTGGAGAGGAGGATGATGGCAGGGGGACACTGAGGGACACAGGGCACTGGAGGGACACTGAGCATCCCTCTGCCATCATCCTCTCCAGCAGCCACAGCCCGCACAGCTCTGGGAGTCGGGGCATGACATCACCATTTTATCCAGGAAGTGACATCACCATTTTATCCAGGAAGTGAAGCCTTGATGCAGTAGTAAGTGCAGGGAAAAAAGCACTTTATAAGCATTTCCCGTAATAAGTGTATTTTGGGGATTTGTATAACTTTTGAGGGGAATACAATACTTAAATAAATTTTTTTTACCCGACTTCTCCTTTAAAGAAAATACAATTAGATTATATATATTCACCTGTATGCAATGTATTATATATCAGCATCTGCTAAAGACATCATTTACATACTTGTATATATCCACCTGGATATATAATACCTACACAAGTAACCTAATCCCACCCCTTTCTCTTACAGGATCCTCACACTCATAAACAGGATGCATTTCATCTCTGCGTTGGTGATTTTTGGTAGGTTACTTTGAAAAAAAAAATGTTTTTGTTTTTTTGGGGTGGGGGAATGAGAAGCAGTGGTTATCAGAAAAAAAAGAACAATCAAAAAACACAGATCCCAAGCAGGGCTCTACATAGAAACAGTGTGCAAAAAGAATAATCCACCCACTTTAAGTCACAGGCTAAATAACCAAAACTGAGAGATCTGGAAATAGATATACTTGTTATACTGTTTTGGCTGCTCACCCAGTTGTATTGCATTTATTAAAGGGGATTATCCAGATAGAGAAAAACTGTATCCATATTGTTGCAGACCAGAGACCTTTATCTGGATAACCCCTTTAACTATAGGTACTCTACAGAAAAAAAGCATTGGTTTCAAATCAACTGGTGTCAGAAAATTATACAGATATGAAAATTACTTCTAATAAAAAAAAAACCCTCTAGGCTCCCAGTACTTATCAGCTGCTGTATGCCCTGCAGGAAGTGGTGTATTCTTTCTAGTCTGACACAGTGCTCTCTGCTGCCACCTCTGTTTATGATAGGAACTGTCTAGAGCAGAGCAAATCCTGCTCTGGACAGTTCCTGACATGGACAGAGGTGGCAGCAGAGAGCACTGTGTCAGCCTGGAAAGAATACACCACTTTCTGCGGGACATACAGCAGTTGATAAGTACTGGAAGACTCTATCCATTAACAAATGTGGGCATGACAAAAAGAGACCAGTTATGCATGGCAACCTTTCCTTTGATATCAATTGGGTGAGTGGCTGGTGGGCTCAGCTGGTAAATGTGCACCTTTTTTGGGTGTGGTTTATAACTGAATATGGCCCATTGCTACCCAAGGCCTATACAAAGTCATGCAGGTGGTTTTAATTAATGCCAGATTAATGTAGATCTCCATAATTGTTACATCTGATATAATACATTGAGGCTGTGTTCACTTATACAGTAACGCAATGGAAACGAATCATTTAATTGCGGTAACTGATCATTTCATTGCAGTGCTGCATCCTTTTATTGTGTTATGCTATTTTGACACTTATGGTGCGTTTACACAGACAGATTTATCTGACAGATTTTTGAAGCCAAAACCAGGAACAGACTATAAACAGGGAACAGATCATAAAGGAAAGACTGAGATTTCTCCTCTTCTCACATCCATTCCTGGCTTTGGCGTCCAAAATCTTTCAGATAAATCTCTCTGTGTAAACGCACCATGATTCATGTTTAAATAGTGCTAATTAGAGCTATTTTGGCATGAATCCGCAATTTTATAGTAAAATAGTGATATTTTATTGCAGATTGTGCAATTTGAAGTGAAATATTGCTAATTAGCACAAAATAAACTCTCATTAAATGCTATGTGTGAACAAAGCCTCAGGCTATGTTCACACATAGCGTTAATTTAGCAGTAATAATTGATGCTATTTTGCAGCGAATTAGGCAATAAAACTCCAATGCCTGTGTGAACATACGCTTAGGGTATATTCGCCCACCACTGTGATTTGCTGAGTTTCTGGGGCAGTTTACTGTTTCTGTTAACACAGTTTAATAGATCTGGGCCTTTGTGTTTCTGTTATAGTGCTCCAATTCATCAGCTTCCATTCACAAAGCAATTTAGTTAAGTTATAAAATGCTGGCTGTTTGCGATTGCCACTAGGGGGAGCTTAAAGGGGTTTGCCACTTTATAGTAAAATTGTTCAGTGTACAGTATTACTTGTATTATTATACATACTGACAGCAGCTCCCTGTGTACCTCATAGAGCTAAAATCAGTCTCCTCCTCCAAGCTGTGCTGTCCAGCTCTGTGGTGATTCTGTTGATAAGATGGCTGATATGGAGGAGCATGTGACCATGCCCCGTCTGTGTCAATGGCTGAGCCTGTATATGCCTATGAAGGATACTGGAGGCGGGGCATGGTCACATGCTCCTCCATGTCAGTCATCTTATGGACAGAATCACCACAGGTCAGGACAGCACAGCCTGGAGGAGGGGAGTCTGATGTTAGCTCTATGAGGTAAACAAGGAACTGCTGTCAGTATATACTGTGAGTACACTTACTAATACTGTACACTGAAAATTTTTGCCAACCCCTTTAACTAAATACATCTTCTATACAACCCCCTCGTGGCAAACTGGAGATTTGTTTGAAGCTCTAATATTTACAGTAATGAGATTAAAGGGAACCTATCACCAAGAGAATGCTATCTAATCTATCACCATCATGTTATAGAGCAGGAAGAACTGAGCAGATTGATATATATCTTTGTGGGAAAAGATTTAGTATAACTTGTAACTTGTTGATTGAAATCCCTGATCATTCTGTGTTAGGAGTCCAGTGGGCGGAGTCATCCTTTAGTCTGGAAACATCAGAGATTTCTATCAATAAATTGCAAATTATACTGAATCTTTTCCCATAAAGATATATATATCGTCTCCGCTCCTTCTGCCCTATATTATAATTCAGATAGCTTTGGTAGCATTTTTATAGTGACGGGTTCCCTTTAAGTAAAAACAGTTATGTTAAAACTAGTAAATTCCTATTTTTAGGCTTTCTACAGTCAGCAGCGGCAGACCCCGACTCTGGAGAATGTGAGTGTGTAAAGTCTATTTTCTGTTCTTATACTATGTGGCTTTGTTTACATTTTGTAAAAATTGGTACAAATAATGGCCATTGTTTGCACTTATTTTTACAATGTGTGAACATGGCCTAAATAAGTACCCTGGGTTTAAATACACTGGGTGTAGTTATAATGTATCATATGTTGCCCTAGAAATATCACATACAACTCATAACTTGTATGTAAAATTAATTTTGAAAATAGTGGATATTGTTATTGCTTCCCATACCCCTGATGAGACCATTTTTGCGATGAAACATGTTGGAGGAACACTAGCAGTGCACCTGCACCAGCATCAAAAGTGACAGAGGTGTGCTGTCACCTGAAAATAGCTAAAAAATTGGACATACACACAAAAAAAACACATGACGACAATACAAGACATGTTCAAAAAGATGCTAACGGTCCCTTACCTCGAGTTGCGTCAGTCCCTGTGGATAAACCAGTGATGAAGATTGAGCAGGGTTAATTTACAGAGTTAATCTACAGCTCCGTGTATTTTTGACACACATTTTGATATATTTTTTTATTTTGAAGCTAGTTTATTGATACTGCGCGGTGTATTATCGGTCCCTTTTTTTCCCCTGATGAACCTGTAAAGTACCAATGGAAGAAATACGTTGGAGTGTCTAACTATCAGCAGTACTGGGAGTTCTGGGTTGCTACATTTACACATAACAGAAGGTAGCAAGAGCTTACGGACTGGGGGGTCACAAGAGATTACCTACTAGGAGGACTGAGGGGGGCACAAGAGATTACAGGCTAGGAGGACTGGGGGGAACACAAGAGATTACAGACTAGGAGGACTGGGGGGGACACAAGAGATTACAGACTAGGACGCCGGGGGTGACACAAGAGATTACAGACTAGGAGGACGCCGGGGTGACACAAGAGATTACAGACTAGGACGCCGGGGGTGACACCAGAGATTACAGACTAGGAGGACTGGGGGTGACACAAGAGATTACACACCAGGAGGACTGGGGGGACACAGGAGTTTACAGACTAGGAGGACTGGGGGTGACACAAGAGATTACACACCAGGAGGACTGGGGGGACACAGGAGCTTACAGACTAGGAGGACTGGGGGGACACAGGAGCTTACAGACTAGGAGGACTGGGGGTGACACAAGAGTTTACAGACTAGAAGGACTGGGGGTGACACAGGAGCTTACAGACTAGGAGGCCGGGGGTGACACAAGAGATTATAGACTAGGAGGACTGGGGGGGGGGGACACAAGAGATTACACACCAGGAGGACTGGGGGGACACAGGAGTTTACAGACTAGGAGGACTGGGGGTGACACAGGAGTTTACAGACTAGGAGGCCGGGGGTGACACAAGAGATTATAGACTAGGAGGACTGGGGGGGGGGACACAAGAGATTACAGACTAGGAGGACTGGGGGGGGACACAAGAGATTACACACCAGGAGGACTGGAGGGACACAAGAGCTTACACACTAGAAGGACTGGGGGGGACACAAGAGATTACACACTAGAAGGACTGGGGGTGACACAAGAGATTACAGACTAGGAGGACTGGGGGGGACACAAGAGATTACACACCAGGAGGACTGGGGGGACACAAGAGATTACAGACTAGGAGGACTGGGGGTCACACAAGAGATTACAGACTAGGAGGACTGGGGGTCACACAAGAGGCAACAAGTGCTTTATTTGCTGATGGTCCAGACATTGTACATGAAATCAGAAAGTACCTATAAGTAGAGTTGATCGAACCTCGGGAAATCCTAGGTTCAATCGTACTCGAACATTCACAAACCTAAAGTTTTAAAATGTGCATGGAACCGTCTGACATATACAGTAGAAGGTGAGGGGACAGCAGAAGGGGAGCAAGTTTAGGGAATGTTATAAGTGTAATGTATGTTATCTATGTGAATGGCCCCCTTCCCCGTGTTCCCCGACCCCCGCCCGTGGACCCGGAAGTGTAGTGCATTATACATACCTGATTCGTGTTGACCCCCGTCTTCATTTCTTCTGACAGTGATGTAATCTTCGGGAGGCCGGCCGACCCGCTCCTGCCGTCCCTCATGCCGGCCCCTCTCTGCCGCGTCATAACTGTGCTCAGCCGCGATTGGCTGAGCACAGTTATGCTCAGCCAATCTCGTCTGAGTACAGTTATGACGCGGCAGAGAGGGGCCGGCATGAGGGACGGCAGGAGCGGGTCGGCCGGCCTCCCGAAGATTACATCACTGTCAGAAGAAATGCGGATGGGGGTCGACACGAATCAGGTATGTATAATGCACTACACTTCCGGGTCCACGGGCGGGGTTCGTGGAACACGGGGAAGGGGGCCATTCACATACATAACATACATTACAAAGTTGTATAATTTTGTAATGTGTGTTATTTTGTGAATAACTTCTTAGCGCCGCACTACCCTTTTAACAAGGGGTGTAGCATGCTGCAACTTTCCATATAGGATTCTTGTCTGAACTAACCAAATTTTTACGGGGATCACAAGGATGATGCTGCCATTTAGCCCTAGGCCTAATAACTAGAGATGAGCAAACCGATTCGGCCGGTATGGGATCCGGTTAGGATTTTTCCGATCGCATTCAGATTTTTGAAAATCCGCTCCGATTTTTTTGTTTCTTGCTTTCTAAAATGGCAGCCGCCATTCTAGAAAGCTGGAAGTGTTCTGGGTGGGAAAAGCGATTTCCCATGATGCCCGGAACACATCCAATCAGCAGGGATCTTGCACTAGCCCACCCCCTCACATGACCGCACCACACAGTCTGCACAGAGAGAGGAAGGAGGTTGTTACTGGCTGCAGTGCACACAGCTCGTGATTATCAAAACGCTGCTGGTGCTGCTGCTGTTGTTTTTGTACTACAGACTACTAAGAAGATATTGTAGCAAAGGAAAGGAAAGATTAGGAAAGCGGAGAGGAGAAACATCTAGTGATTGAGAGAGAAATATAGAGAGGGCGAAAGATAGATAGATTAGGCATAGGACAGCAAAGGGTGCACGGAACAAAAACGTGCTGTACAGATATACAATGCCTATACTTCTGATAGTGTGTATATCACATCTGTCTTATCCTGAGAGACAAAAATACCTGGTGCAGGTGTATAGCACAAAAGTCTTAAAAAAAGTGCTATATATATATATATATATATATATATATATATATATATAGACAATTTCTATACTTGGACCCTTCTGATAGTGTGTATATCACATCCGCCTTATTCTGAGAGACAAAAATACCTGGTGCAGGTGTATAGCATAACATCTTTAAAAAAAAAAAAGTGCTATATATATATATATAGACAATTTCTATACATGGACCCTTCTGATAGACAAAACTGAGAGACAAAAATACCTGGTGCAGGTGTATAGCATAAAAGTCTTTTTCCTGCATAGACCCTGTAATGGTAAATATTGAAGTCTAAAAAAGACTTTGAGATATCGAAAAGATAATGTTACTGACATGTAGAGCCCTAAATTCAACCAAATACACTACCCCCGTATCATATAGATGCTTTAACCCCTTAACGACCACGGGCGTATATTTACGCCCTGCGGTCGTTAAGGACGCTCAGAGCGGGGCCGCGCGGCGGCCGCGCTCTGAACCGCCGCTGTCCGACGTTGTCCCGGAGGAGCGATCCCCGTGTCTGTGCCGGCCGGGTGTCAGCGCCGTAATGTAGCAGCCGGAAGTAAACGAGTGCCTATCTCATTGATCTCTGCAGCATATCTATGCTGCAGAGATCTCTATGAGAGATCAGAGCACTTATACTAGAAGTCCCCCAGGGGGGCTTCTAGTATATGTTTAAAAGTTTAAAAAAAAAGTTTCATTATTAATAAAAAGCCCCCACCCCTAATAAAAGTTTTAATAACCCCCCCCTTTTCCCAGGTTATTAATAAAAATGAATAAATAAATAAACATGTTTGCTATCGCCGCGTGCGTAATCGCCTGAACTATTATTTAATCACATTCTTGATCTCGTACGGTAAACGGCTTCAGCGCAAAAAAATCCCAAAGTGCAAAATTGCGCATTTTTGGTTGCATCAAATCCAGAAAAAATGTAATAAAAAGCGATCAAAAAGTCGTATATGTGCAATCAAGGTACCGATAGAAAGAACACATCATGGCGCAAAAAATGACACCTCACACAGCCCCATAGACCAAAGGATAAACGCGCTATAAGCCTGGGAATGGAGCGATTTTAAGGAACGTATATTTGTAAACAATGGTTTTAATTTTTTACAGGCCATCAAATCAAATAAAAGTTATACATGTTACATATCGTTTTAATCGTAACGACTTGAGGAACATATATAACAAGTCAGTTTTACCCCAGGGCGAACGGCGTAAAAACACATATCCACTAAATACACAAAATGTGGGGGGGGTTTTCAATTTCACCACACATTGAATTTTTTCCTGCTTTTGCAGTGTACTTTATGCAAAAATTCAGCCTGTCATTGCAAAGTACAATTAGTGGCGCAAAAAATAAGGGCTCATGTGGGTTTTTAGGTGAAAAAATGCAATTGCTATGGCCTTTTATGCACAAGGAGGAAAAAATGAAAACGCAAAAATCAAAATTGCCCCGGTCCTTAAGGGGTTAAACTATAAAATCCGAAGAAATCCGAAATTCAGTCGAACCGAACTTTCCGAAAAAATCCAGAACTTTTGAAAAGTTCGCTCATCTCTACTAATAACAGCAAATATTTTCCATCTGAGAATATAATGTATATTATATAAAGGATCACGTAGAGTAAAGGAACCAGACATTGGGGTATTGCATAACTGGACCTGCAGTATTACACGGTTCTGTGATTTCATAGTTTGAAAATAAAAACAGTATATAAACAGCAATAAAAATAATTTATTAGTTGTTTTAAGCTTTTAGTTATTATGTGAGGATATTTGTCACTGTGTTGGGGTCGGCTCGTATATAATTGGTAGAAAGCATTGATATTATAATATTGTTTTTTTATACTTATATTTTTTTTATGTGTCCCCAAAGGGCCAGAGATGGACCTTTAGGGACTTGTCTATTTTTTTCATTATAACTACAGCTGCCATAGTACATGGCACTGCCATGTGCTAATCCCCATCCAAGATAGATCGGAGCAAATAAGACCGACTCATAGACCCGTAGGCATAAAAAACAAGAGGAATTCTCCCAATCTTTGTTTTACATTATTTAATAAACGTTTTTCGGTGGTAATGTGCTGCCATATTGATACCTAAGAAATACATATATGTATGTAGCCATGAATAAGTATGTATGTATTTGAAACATGTTGGTTTTTTTTTACTCTTGAAAGACTGTAATAAAGATTTAAATTTATTGATCTGGGTTCCTCTTATCTGTTTTGGAAGTTGCCATAGTAGGTTGTTGTAGGAAATATGTATCACACTGCGTCACCACACATCTGAGAAGTGAGATACTGGGGAGTGAGCATTAAAGGGGTACTCCAGGAGAAAACCTTTAGTGCTCTGGACAGTTCCTGTCATGGACAGAGGTGGCAGCAGAGAGCACTGTGTCAGACTGGAAAGAATACACCACTTTCTGCAGGGCATACAGCAGCTCATAAGTACTGGGAGACTAGTGATTTTTAAATACAAGAAAATTACAAATCTTTATATTTTTCTGACACCAGTTGATTTGAAAACTTTTTTTTTAAATCCCTTTAAATGAACTTTCTATGTTGTGAGACAACCCCTTTAAAGGGGATATGGGCCTAAAATAAGACAACTATTATCAGGGCTTGTGCCAGGTCTAATTAGTTCTAGCAGCATGGTCACATGACCTTCTACCCAACATTCTTGAGGTTTTAGGCAGCATTGCCACTGCCTCCTTTCATTGGTGTATGGAGGTATCAAGCAGCCAGATCTTTGCAGTTGACCAGTATTGTTGCAATGGAACCTTTCATTCTATTAAACACAGAATCCCAGGGGCAGACACAGACTGCATAGGGCCCCTATGCAAAAAATGTGCCTGGGCCCCCCCCCCATAAGCAAATCATGCCACCACATTCCTGGCTGAACCCCATCCATACACACTACCCATGCTGGCTACCCTCCATCCCTACACACACTACCCCACTTGCCGCCCATCCCAACACACACTACCCGTCTTGGTTGCCCCCCCATCCCCACACACACTCTACCCATCTTAGATGCCCCCATCCCCACACACTACCCATCCTGGTTACCCCAAATCCTGCCACACTACTAATCCTGGTTGCCCCCCATCCCCACACACTACCCATCAGGCTGCCCCCCATCCCTACACACTACGGTACTAATCCTGGTTGCCCCCCATCTCCAAACACTACCCATCCTGGCTGCCCCCCATCCCCACACACACTACCCATCCTGGCTGCCCCTCATACTCACACACTACCCATCCTGGCTGCCCCCCATCCCCACACACACTACCCATCCTGTCTGCCCCCCATACTCACACACTACCCATCCTGGCTGCCCCCCATCCCCACACACACTACCCATCCTGGCTGCTCCTCATACTCACACACTACCCATCCTGGCTGCCCCCCATCCCCACACACACTAACCATCCTGGCTGCCCCCCATCCCCACACACACTACCCATCCTGTCTGCCCCCCATACTCACACACTACCCATCCTGGTTGCCCCCCATCCCCACACACTACCCATCCTGGTTGCCCCCCATCCCCACACACTACCCATCCTGGTTGCCCCCCATCCCCACACACTAACCATCCTGGTTGCCACCAATCTCCACACACTAACCATCCTGGCTGCCACCCATCTCCACACACTAACTATCCTGGTTGCCACCCATCCCCACACACTACCCATCCTGGCTGCCCCCCCTCCCCCACACTACCCATCCTGGCTAATCTACCATCCTCAAACACGACCACCAGGTGACATCACTGGTGCACGCTTCCCGAAGCAGGGCTGGAGCGTGGTGCTGCTGAAGCTCGCAGCGACTCACATATCCATTAGATGAGAGCAGTATGTGGGGCGGGCCGCGGGAATCTCAGCGCTGAAGGGCCGCGGGTGGCAGGATATGTGATCAGGCGCCTGGTACATGGATGGACAATACCTATCACCTATGCGGCAGGACCCGGGGCAGTGGAGGGGCCCTCTAGGCTGAGGCTCAGAGTCCGAGCCTGGAGGGCCCCTCTGTTGGCCTGGGCCCTTATGCAGCTGAACCGGCTGCACAAGTGATATGTCCGCCACTGCAAAAACCTAAACTATTTTGGGGGAGCAATCTAGAAATTTGAAAACTATAAATTTTTGGAAAAAACATAAAAAAATGATAGTGGTAAATTCATACAGATGCCCGGCACTAATAGTGGTTTCAGCTGCAGATCTCCTAGAATGGAGGTAATCTTAGGATTATATCAGTCATTTCCATGAACCATAGGGAGTCCAGCTAATGTCAACAGTCTCCGAAATTCCGGCTTCTGTGAATATCATAGGGATGAATATGGATGATGTGTGTGAAGTAGAATCTGTAATCAAACACCAAAAGCAGAACTGCTTCCATGTGCATAATCTAGAACCATAGTGCTGGTGTGCTCCCCTGTGTGCAGATGGGTCAGGGCAAGAAGACCCAGCGATGTAACGCAACAAAGAAAAAAGTCTGTACATCTAAATCAGGTCTAGACTATTCTTATTTTTTTTCTATAAACTGTTGTCTTCAATTTGATTGCGGTATTGCAGCTCAGTTCCATAGAAGTCAATTGAGCTGAATTGTAATACCAAACACAACCTGAGGTAAATGAATACATATGTGGTCTGAGTAAACTTGCTACAAGAGGGCAAAAAAAGTGCTGCCCTCAGAGGATACTTGTGGGTAGTGTTAATCTTGATAAGAAGTTGTTGACTAGAAGACATGTCTATACGACACTCTAGAGCACCTTTTGCTCAGTTGACAGGCATTGAGAGGGGAGGATGCATCATTATACTGGGAGAAGCAGGATGGCCATTTCAATGAATTACTGGGCCATTCAGACCTAGCCTTTATTAGATGCTGGAGGCAGTGGTAACAAGAGGGCACACACAGGGCAAAGAGCGCCCAGACAGACCACTAGAAGATCTGAGGAGAAGCACAAGCAGCTCCCAAAGTTTGTGTCCACCATCCAGATACAGGCAGGACCTTCATTGCACGGTGCACCCCCTCATCTGTGCCTGACCATTTCCAGATACTTAGAAGAAGGAACTTTGGTGACAGCCATTATGTGTCCTTCCATTGACAATAGCCACCATCACCTTTGCTTGCAGTGCTATGGCCTGGACCCGTATCATCTATAGTTACTAATCCTGGTTCTGTTTGAGATTTGTTGATGGCCAGGTTGAAGTATGGAGGCCTCTTGGTGATCACTTCTATTCTGCTGTGGAGCAACACACTGCCCCCTACTGGTGTGATGATGTGGGGAGCCTTCACATATGATTGGTCACTCCTAGTCGTGATAGGAGGGACACTAATAGCTCAGTGATATGTAGAGGACATCCTGCAGCCTCATGTGTTGCCTCTCATGGCTTCCACCAGAATAATTCTCCCCACACACAAGGATTTCCTAGAAATATCTCCACCAGATTGTAACACTTCATTGGTTCCCCAGTCACCAGATTAATCACCAAATAAGCATTCATAGGACCAATGGAAACGCCAAGTTCAGCCATCTACAAGTGTGCAGGATCTACAGGTCCAGCTGCAACATCAGAATCTGTATGCTCCTTATCTAACTGGTTATCAACCTCTACTATTAGAGGTTTAGCAGGTTTAGCACCCCCCTCCCCCCCCCCATGGGGTGTTTCATGATCCAAATAAAATACTATATATTGCTGGGAGCTGGTAATAAAATAAAAAATAATAATAATACATGAGCACCAGTATGGCTGGGTAAACAGGTGTTTCGGAGGATAGAAGCTGTATTTAATTTGCTTATCTGGAGGGGTAGAAGAATGCGTATTATTTTTATTAAACGGAATGATATTGGCCTGATTTGGGTGATTATCGCTTAGTATAATAGAGACCCCAAGTCCTTTCGATTTTCATCTTCTCGTCTCGGCTGATCGTTGGTCCTTTTAGATAAGTCGATTGTCATGAAAAAGGCCAAATGGGGGAGATTTATCAAACTGGTGTAAAGTAGAATGGTCCCAGTTGCCCCTAGCAACCAATCAGATTCCACCTTTCATTTTTCAAAGAGTCTGTGAGGAATGAAAAGTAGAATCTGATTGGTTGCTAGGGGCAACTGAGCCAGACAACACCCTTTAAGGATGAAAATAATTCCTTCAATTCTATCAGGACAGTTTTTATGTTCATGCTACAATAGTCTGTAACTTTATCCAGGGTATTTTTATAGAGGAAAAAGAATGTATTAAATATAGAAAACAGTGCAGGGAATTTTTTTTTTCTTTTTTGGCCAGAAGAGAGCTCACCGCAGGACGCTCAAGACACGCTACTTAAAAACCAGCAGCAAAGTCAAAGGGAGTTAAATAAAAGAAAACAATCTGTATCCTCTTAGAAGAAAAGAACTCTCAGTGCAAAATGCATCTGAGCCACCGGAGGAAGCGATAGGATGGATGCAAACACATGGACCACGGTGCAGTACAAACAATAAACTCACTGTGCACTTACTACAAAAACACGCTGATTCCTAGCCAGTGTGAACTTAAGACTAGAAACTCTAAGGGCCGTATTACACGGAAAGATTATCATTCGAAAAATCGTTAGATCGTTCGGATTTAAACAATAATCGTTTTGTGTATTATCAGGCAACGATTAAACGACCAATGAGAAATCTCTGATTGTTTGATAGAATCTGGACCTATGTTCATTGTTGATCGGTAACAAAGCGTTCGAACATCCTTTTGTGTAATAATGCGTTGTTTGGTCGTTCCCTGGTCTATCAGCCAGGAAAGGACGAGCTCAAGAAGGAGTGTAACAATCATCGTCCTGTGTAATAGGGTGAATGATTTCAGATCTTTGTCATAGCCGTTGTTAGAGATTATTTATCATCCAAAAAATCGTCCCATGTAATACCACCCTAAGGGTCTTTTTTCACTGTTGTGTAGCCAATCACTTATCTCTGATTGATGATACTGAGAAGTATCACCCAATGTTTCCAGATCTAGCTATGGGTCAGTGCTGGCAGCAGCACACCTATAATGTATGTGTTTGTGAGAATGACCAGGGTTCTAATCCTGCTTTCCTATTTAGCCACATTGATGTCCTATGGAGTTCTTACTTCAAATCCCTTTTCTTCAGCTTGATAAAGAGTAGTCATTTGGTTTACAGCATTGCTCATAACAGGCATTGTGGCTCGATGTATATGTCATCAGGTTAATATAATCCGTTTTGAGCACAGGAACTGACCATCATGTTAGATCTGGGTTCTAATCCCGTTGTCTCTTTATTCTCATGTTATGAACTTGAATGATTATACCAGTGTGTAACACACACAAGGAACTATCCAAAATGGCTGTGGCTTAAAGGGTTAGTTATAGCCCCTCACCCCCGTCGCTATAACCAAGTCTGTGGGTTCTAATCCAAGCCTTTGTCTTTTCTGAGATGGCTTCCAGCAATCATTTTAATATTTCTTACAGTATTGACTACTAAGCCATGGCTGGGGATAAGATGTATAAGACCAATTGTTAATGTACCCGGTTACACTTAGTACCGGCTCCTCAGAGTAATTGGCTCGCCTAATGCTAAATAAATAGTAGAATTGAGGAAGGATAATTGGTCTAGAAGATGTTTCTGCAAAGTCTGTAGGAGCATGAAACATGGAGGGCTGAGCTGGAGATCCTTGAAGACATCTGATGGACCTTAGTATTATCTTTATTTTTCATTTCTCTCAGTTTTCCCCACCATGGATGGGTCTATCCCTTGGATGGTCAGATCATTGTTCTGGATCCCTTTTTTGTGTTTTTGATGGATGACATTGAGAAGTATCACCATTATTTCCAGTTGTGGCTGTGGCGCAGTGCAATGAACAGCCAGCATACATGGTATGTGTGTAGGAGACCAGGGTTCTAATCCTGCCTTTACCATCTAGTTTTTCCATGTCGGCTACAAGGAAATCCATTTTATCCATTTTTCCGGGCCAGGAGCCTTGGACCTGATCACTTCCATCTCGATAATGACATTGACAAACCTTCCCTTATATCTCAGAGCAGGAGCTGGCTCAGGGGGTAAAGGGCCTGGAGGCTGAGCAGCAGCAGTGGTGCTGGAGTCCTTGGTTCAATCCCCTCTGCTGGCTACGTGGAATAGTAGCTCAATGTCCCTGTTGGGTCGGGACGCCATATACTGTACATACGTATAGCACAGCTGTCTGGTGGGGCAGCTGGTTATGGAAAAATGTGGCATTTTTTCACCTATTTGAATTCTCAGCTGTAGGGTGATTTCTACAGCCGAGACGCAAGTGATAAAGTGATCTTATGGGATTTGAACCTGGGTCTACAGCATGAGAGGCAGAGCAGATACCCCCTGAGCTATCATGCTGCCCATTAATAGACTGTACACTTTAGTAATTATGACATTTCGATTCTACAGGAATAATTTTCTGCTCACATGTACAGGATCTGCAGCAGATTTGATGGCGCAAATTTAAAGTTGCAGATTCAAAGCAAACCTGCAGATTCAAATCTGCGCCATAAAATCTGCTGCAAATCCTGTAGGTGTGAACGCACCCTATAGAAGTATTCCAAAGAAAAAGGGTGCTTTCCCTATTAATAGACTATGCACTTAAGTAAGCATGACATTTAGATTGTACAGGGATGTTTCATAAAAACACTCCAAAAAAAACTGCCAGCTGTGGAAATTTTTAAGCCCCAATTAAGTTTACAGAATTTATTTTTTATATATATATATATATTTAATTACAAGTCATGTGGTTCTTTCATCATGTGACTCCACGACTGCTATTGAAGAATTGGAGTAAATTACATGCCATCTTAACCCCCCCTTCCCCATATTGCAGCTCAGTTACATAGATGTGCATGAAGCTGTAATACCACCCACAACCTAAGGACAGGAGTGGCACTGTTTCTAGAAGAAAGCAGCTATTTTATTTTTCTTTCAAACTGTAAATATTGATATCCTAGAAACACATGGAATTATCATATGACACCACTGGTTACTTGTTTTGCACAATTTTCAGCCATCTGTTTTATTCTAGTAAAGGGACTTGGAATTGAACATTTGCTCTAAAATGAGAAAACACCATTAAACTCATGTGATGTTAGGGAATGCTGCCGCTCCTCAGGCCTCCGCCAAAGGCCAAATACATTGTAGCCTGCTCCTGTTCTGGTCCAGCAATGGCAGCTTTGGGCACATGATTGATCAAATGTCTCAATCCTCGGGGAAGTTGGCTACTAGATAACGTTTTTCCTGTCCTCTAGCGCATATAAAATAATGTCATCTCTATAACAGGAAATGTGAAGCCTGCTGACCACACCTAGGTGCAGGATATAAAACTCAAGATCAAGAGCAATAAAAATGACTGGGCGCTTGCATCATGGTTACTGGTATCATTTACTTTGTTTGTCTGTAGCAACTGGTCCTCGTGTAGAACATATGGTCCATTCTTCTACATGCTAACACTGCCATGGCCAACATTTCTGAACAAATTACAGGAAATGCAATAATTTTTTTTTTTTTTAAAAAGCCAGAAGTCTTTATACATAACTATGTGACAAGTGGAAACCTTGCTAGACGTAAAGCTGAGAAGAATACAAACAAAACACTGGAAGCAATTGCTATGATGTACATGTAGGTGTATATGGATAGACCGTCACAATGGACCTAATCGGAGCTTATTAATATCCCATTTCTCATGAACTTGAGACCAGCAGTCCCGGTCACCACTCCAGACGTGATACCCTTGTAAAGCTTGAACAAAGAGACTTTAAGATACAGCAGATGTCTTAATAAGGTTGACTGAAGGTGCTCCAGCAGACACTCACAACTTGGATATAAATGAGCTCTTCCCAAAACGTGAGGATTTCTTTCAGCAAACTATTAGTAGGTGCAACAGTAAGTCGGTCCTATCCTTTCCACCATTTGTGCTAGGTGAATATTTTAGTTAGTAGGTAAATTCACTACCAAGTCTATGGTGACGTCTCTGGTAGGCAGGGAAGACACAGTAGCTTCTTCAATTAGCTGATCTGTAAACTAAAAAAGAAAAAGAAAAATTCTAAAAAAAGATTTTTATAGGAAATCTGTCAATAGGTTTATGCTCCCTTAAATAAGGGCAGTATAAACTAGTAAAATAAAAACTGAACAGAACAATGTATTACTTAAATCATTCTGTTTAGCATTCTTCTGATATGCAGGAATTCATGCTACCTCTCTCCTTCCAGCTATCTGTCTATACACCATATATATATACACACTATATATGGACAACTGTCAATCAGCGGCCGGTGGGCAGAGGGAGCTGGAGCTCATGTATATCCAGGTCTACTAAGCCCATGCACATAATGGAGAGGGCTACTTATTGTCCATGTTATTCAGGAGGATATCTCAGAATTAGTTGCACAGAACAATGTGATACATCATTCTGTTCAGCTTCTCTGTCACTAGTTAATGCTATCCTGAGATAGGACGGCAGAAACCTACCGACAGAGTCTTTTTAAGAACAGCTGGATCCAGACATATTTGGACTTTGGCTAATTTAGTACAGAATAGTCACCCTCCTCCAGATACTACTATGAAACATCACACACATTATAAATCTTAATGCAATATGACACAAAAAGAACCCAATTCAGCTGTTGAGTTAAAAGCAGAGGGGTGGGGGGGGTTGATCAACTTCAACAATTGGACACGAGGGAGAAAAACCTTGGAGGACAGCTCACAGGCTGGAGAAACAAAAGGAGAGAAAATCACACAGGCTGTGTACAATTGTGTAGACAAAGCAAACTGTAAAGACTGTGCCAAAAGAAATAAACATTTTTAATAAAGACCCATGGAGAAAACATTTTCTTTTGCACCATAATTCAAAGTAAGAAATAAAAAAAAATGGTTTTTAGGGGTGTCGAGAGCCAATATTTTATTAACATTGACGCTTAGGTTATGTTAAACCGGAAGCTTTGGTTACCATTAGACTCCAATCTTTCATGTTACCACTTTTTAGTAGTCAGGTTATTATTATCACCCCTTGTTTTAACTACTGAAGTCAGAGCTTTGCTTTAGCTGTCCAGGCATGATGAGAATTGTAGTTTGGCTACAGGTGGAGGGCCGAAGGTTTCTGATTCCTGCTTAAAAGGGGAACTTCGGGCTGGGGTTATTTTTATTGTATCCCGTCATACAATAAAAATAACCCCAGCCCAGGGGTGGATGTAGAGACCGGGGAGGGGGTGGATATAGAAGCCGCCGGTCACTTACCTCCCCGATTCCAGTACCGGGTCCCTGATCGCGCCGCCCCGTTTTCTCGTCCTGCTGCCGCTTCCTGGTCTTGAGACGTGACGTCTCACGACAGCTCAGCCATTTAGCGGCCGAGGCAGGACCCCGCTACAACCACTGAATGGCTGAGCTGCCTTGAGACGTCACATCTCAAGCCACAGCTCAGACTAAGAAGCGGCAGCCAGACAGAAGAACTGGGCGGCGTGATCCAGGACCCGGCGCTGGAACCGGGGAGGTAAGTGACCGACGGCCCTACACTAAAAATAACCCCAGCCCGGAGTACCCCTTTAAGGCCCTTTAGATAGACTGATTTTTGTGCTATTTAAACAAGGTCTTTTAAAACCACTTATGTATGTGTTGCGTTTACATGTGGGAATACTGACCAGCCATCCACAGATAAAAGCAGGAAGCATTAGTAAAATTATTATAATGTGAACTCATGTGCATTCAAGCTTATAACACTTCTATGTTACATGCAGCTCCGGTGCCTGTAACCTGCACCATGAGAGGAAGCGATTTAAAAAGAGAGTCTGCCCAAGTACTATGTCCCCCAGGGTGCAGCGATCAGCAACTCTCTGTATATGGAAATTCAATATATGCAGCAGTATCCAGCATATGTGGTGCTGCAATTCACCGGTAAGTACAATCAGACGTTTTTCATAATTTTTAACAAACCAAACCCATTACATGTCAGAAATTATAAAAAAAAAAAACTCTTACAGTAACTCTTTAAATGGAACTTCTTAAACAAAATTCTTTTTTTCCCCGCTCTTTAATTTTACCATCTTTATTATTATAGTATACTCCTGAAATCGTAGCAGTTTTCTTCCTCACTAGCGATGAGTGAACTTACAGTTGGAATAGAGAGAAGAGCTTCTTTTTTTTTTTAGGATAGGTCGGCAGCTTGTCAGGCTGCGGGCTTTAAAGCCAGTGCTGCTCCTCTCTGGGTGCTAGGAAAAGCTGCATCCAGTCCAGGGAAAGTTCTCCCAGTTTCCCAGGACTGGATCCAGATTTTCCAGACTCCTGGGAAACAGCTTCATTTCCACTTTAAAGCGACTCTGTACCCATAATCTGACCCCCCCCCCCCCCCCCCCAAACAACTTGTACCTTCAGATAACTGCTTTTAATCCAAGATCTGTCCTGGGGTCCATTCGGCAGGTGATGCAGTTATTGTCATAAAAACAACTTTTAACCCTACAACGCTGTGTCTAACGGCCGGGGCTAACATTTGTATATGCATTAGGCTGGCACACCCTCTCTGTCCTTCCTCCCCACCCTCCTCATCATTAGGAATGCTCCAGGCAGATTGCTTCCTATTCCCCACCTGTGTGTATAATGAACATGGGCTGTATCGTTAATACACCTGTGCAAAGCTCAAACAGCAGTAAATGTTCCTGGATCATTCCTAATGATGAGGAGGGTGGGGAGGAAGGACAGAGGGGTGGTGCCAGCCTAATGCATATACAAATGTAAGTCCCGGCCGATAGGCACAGAGCTGCAGGATTAAAAGTTGCTTTTATGACAATAACTGCATCCCCTGCCGTACGGACCCCAGGACAGATTTTGGATTAAAAGCAGCTATCCGAAGGTACAAGTGGTTTGGGGGGGGACAGATTGTGGGCACAGGGTCGCTTTAAGGGTGGGTTCACATTACAGAATCCGCAGGGATAAATTCCGGAGGACAGTGGCGTAGCTACAATGAAGGCAGGGAAGGCGACTGCTATGGGGCCCCTGCAGGAAGGGGGCCCGAGGAAGCCTGCCCTGCCTTCATGGTAGGTACTGACATCGGACCATTGTACCCCCAGGGATCCAGTGGAAGAGGGACCCCCACTGCACTGTTCAGCCCCCTCACTGTAGTGCCCGGTGAGGGGGCTGAACAGAGGAGCAGGACCTGCCAGACGGCACAGGAGAGGGATGAAGGACCTTTGGGTCACATGACCCAAAGGTCCTCAATACCTATGTGAAGATCAGCCCGGACTACAGGAGGAGGAGGAGGGGGGAAGCCTGGGAGCTGTAAGTGCTGTGTATGTGTGTCAGTGAGTGTATATATGTATCTGTGGGTATATGTATCTGTCAGTGTGTGTGTGTATATATGTATCTGTGTTTATATTTATATGTCAGTGAGTGTATGTATCTGTGGCTATATGTGTGTGTATGTCAGCAATGTCTGTAGCACTGGTGTATATGTGTGTGTGTTTGTGTATGTCAGTAGTGTCTCAAGTGATTGACAGGTTTGCTCCCAAAGATGTTCTGCAGCAGCTTCTATTAATGCTGGGCTCTAATAAAAGAACCCACCATTAATATCTGCTGCATTTTCTTTTATTTCTGGTTGAGTATTTCTTATTACACTGAGATGATTTCCCTGTGTACAGTCTATTCATGGTGTATACATCAGCACTAGTGTAATCACATTACAGCGTATACTGTATATGTGTGTATGTCAGTGGCGTATCTGTATATATGTTAATGGTGCCTGTGTGTGTATATGTGCGTCATTGTCTATGTTTGGCATGGGGGGGGGGGGGGGGGGGTAGGGGAGCATACAGGATTCATGGGGCCCCATACAGTTTTTGCTATGGGGCCCCATGAATCCTAGCTACGCCCCTGCCGGAGGATTCCGTTGCTAGTAAGTGCTCATGGCCACACACCTTTCCATCGGCTCCATAGACACCATTCTATGGGCAGGTCGATTCCACTATGCGCCCAAAGAATTGACATGGAGAGGTGCGCGGCCGTGAGTGCATATTAACAACGGAATCCTCCGGAATTTAGCCGCGCAGAACCCACCCTAAATTTGCTCATCCCTAATTCTCACTACAAAGCCCAAAACTAAGCTGAGACTTACTGTTCTTTATAAGATAAGGAGGAGACTGCTGTTAAGTGGTCTATGTCCATGAGGCTTGCTGCAAAGGACATAACATGGCTTTGGTGATATGCTTAGTCACTAAATTCATTGATAAAAATGGCTTATAATAACTTTACCATTGATTGGTGCAGATTTCTACAACTTTTTTTCTCTCCATCTTTTACTAGGGGAATTATAGCCAGCAATGGTGGACAAGTGTTTCTACGCAGACTTGCTGGCCAACAGAATTATCACGGAACCTATGCTAATGGAGTACAGTCCCAGCCTCTAAGCAAATGGTCATCATCCTTCTCTGTATCCAGTAAGTACATTCATTTGTAAGCTGCTTTGGCATCTTTTATCCCACACTATTTTATATGCCAATAATTGACCCAGATTCATAAATGGATACACATAGATAAGTGGATAATGTTAATACAGCAATATATCTCAAAATATTTGTATAATTGCCTTAAATATTTTTTTTTGGGACAGACTCCCTTGAAAAGTGCATATAGCCAAGTAGGATGTATAATATTGGCAGAAAGCATTGGATCTAATAAAATGTACATTCTGTCACTGGGAGTTGTCTTAAAGAGATGGTTTTAACCCACAGCTGCACCAGGACGTTACTGAACGTCCTGGTGCAGCTATGGGAGTTCAGAGGGGGGTCATGCTGCATGTAGCCCGGGACCATGGCTATTAGCGGGCACGGTCCGATCGCCGTGCCCGCTAATTAAGTATTTAGAAGCAACTGTCAAAGTTGACAGCTGCATCTAAATACTCATTGTGGCCCTTCCCTGGTGGTCTAGTGGGGGGAAACAACCCGCGCAATGCGATCGCGGAGGGGCGATTCCCGCATCTGAAACAGTCTGGGGTCTGTGCCATAATGGAGCTGATCCCGGCTCGGCCCACTATTGCTTTTGGCTGCAGCCGAAAGCAATAGAGCACAGATCTCATTGATCTATGCAGCATAACTATACTGCATAGATCTGGATGAGCGATCAGAGCAGTCATACTAGAAGTCCCCCAGGGGGAATACATTGCTAGTACTGGTGTCTACTAGTCCACATTCAGGAGTGGTATTAAAGGTGAAAACCTTAGGGGTATTTTGGGCCTTTAGGAGTGAAATCTATTACACAGAGCGATTATTTGCCAAGCAAGTCTATATCATTCTGCGTAATAGAGCCATAAGCCGAGGAATGGGCAAATACTTCATCGGCTGATTCCTTGTCCTGACTTATTAAAGTGTCATTGTCGTTTGGAAAAACTTTTGACATGGAAACATGTCAAAAGTTTTGATCGGTCTAGGTCTGAGTGTTAGAACCCATAGCGACTGTGAAAAGCGTGGAGAAGAGCTAATCGTGGTCCTCTGGCGGCTCTGTGTCATGTGACGAGTTGGGCTCAAAATGTAACTTTACAAAGCCTGACTCTTTGACACAGAGCGCCCTCTCCCCACTCGTTCTCATGATCAATACGTATCTGAACACTCAAACCCGGACCGATCAAAACTTTTGACAGGTGTCTGTGATAGATCAAAAGATTTTCCCAATGACAGGTACACGTTATATATCCTTTTCCCCCAATAGCTTATATCCTGGAAAAAAGGGAATGTGCTGCCGATGAATATCAAAAGCAAAAGACTTCATGCCACCCTATACCCGCACAATAGTCAAGTCTTGTTATTTGGTCTTTCACTATTTTCAGTAAAACAAGTCCTGCCTTTAGTCTGCATTTTACAATTAAAAAAAAAAAATAATCAGGAAATAAAAATAATAATGATAAAACTTTTTTTTTTCTTTTGTCTAGAATTTAAAACTCGGGGAATGGAGGTCTCTGGAAAACCTGTATCTACTAAGACATCTGCCGCATGTGAGTAGTAGGTCGCTTGCACGTCCACTATGTATGTAAATCCATGAAAACTCAAATGTGTCTTCAGGGCCGACCAAATAGACGCAAACAGCTGCCATCAGGAAAACAAGAATCGGACATGTTTGATACCAGCATGCCCAGTTTTACAATCTGCTGGGACTTATGCCTTAGTCAAAAGGATCCATGTTTTCCTGGCAGCCCTAGGATGGCATCCAACTTTTACAGCCGAAGCGAATGAAACTCAGATCATTCGGTTTCAGATAATGTTGCCCAACCAGTAGCGGATTACAATAGGTCATTTTCGGGCGGTAGCCCGGGGCCCATGGCTACCCAAAAAGACTTATACTTTCAGTGATGTATTGTCTCCTGGCTACAGTTCTGCCATCATTTGAAAAAAATTGCTGCTTTTTTACTGCACTGTTGCACAAAAACGGGCATCATGAAATTATCTATCCTGTACTATGGACACTACACTAGTGCTGTCAAAGTTACAGTGGGGTTGGGGGGGGAGGGGTGCAAGCTTGGTCAACAGCCCGGGGCCTATGGTAAAGTTAATCCGCCCCTGTGCCCAACAGGAACATTTTGACAGGTTTTCTCAACACGACTATATAAGTGTTATATTTTGTGGTTTCTGCAGCTCGTCGCCAAAAGAAGACACCAGAAAAGTCAACCGGCAATAAAGGTACAGTGCATTAGAAGAAGCAGAAAATACTAAAGCAAAGGTAGATGTGAGAGAGACGATGACATCATCATTGATGTCCTAACCATTACGTACGTGTGTATCTTCTGTAAGGAATTCCTATAGACCTCTTTGCCTTTGCTTCTTTTCTAAATACTCACAATGCTGTCATGCATTACAGGTAAAGGGAAATACGATAAACCTACTGTATATATATAATAATTATTCACATTAAACAAGTATAACACCAGTTGATTTCCCCCCCCCTGCAGTACCCCTTTAAGTCTATACAAGGCTCATAATGATTTGTAAACCTCACTGTCAATATTAAAATAAAAGCATGTACACTACAATGTTATATACATGTGTACAGCATATAACCATATATCTTGTCTACCTCACATACAGACTGCAAAGCAGAAGTCGCCTTTCTCTTAGATGGCAGCAACAATATTGGACAGCGTCGCTTCAACCTCCAAAAGAATTTTGTGACTAAAGTAGCCCTAATGCTGGGGATCGGAACAGAAGGACCTCATGTAGGAGTGGTACAAGCCAGGTAACACGTCATAGTATCATACAATAAATGGGGGGTAGTGGTCACAGAGTTCGCTATATAACTATGTCATGTCTTCATTCTTCTTAGTGAACTGCCAAAAACTGAGTTCTACCTAAAAAACTTCACCTCAGCAAAAGATGTTGTGTTTGCAGTGAAGGAAATCGGCTTCAGGGGAGGAAACTCCAATATAGGTAAGTAGTGTTAAAAAAAAAAAAAAAAACGAAATAGGGACGCTACGGTATATTGAATAAAACGATTTTTTTTAAAGTTTATAGTAATCCCTATTCATATCTGTTTGCACAATAGGAAATTACAATGCAACTACAAATGGTACAAATATTCTTGGCTTAAAAAGTAAAAATTTCTTAGGTGTGTCTCCATGGCAACAGACTGCATACAATGTAGTCAGGCACTGCAGTCATACCCCTTTTCTTCTAACATAAATGTGTCAGGTTGTCTCTTAAGAGGTTCTTTTCATTCCATTTCAAAATGTCTCTAATTTTCTGATAAATTTCCATTTTCTTTCATCTTCTTTGGAAAGGAAAGGCCATAAAACACACTGCCCAAAACTTCTTCACAAACGCGTATGGAGTGCGAAAAGGAATCCCAAAAGTCATGGTGGTTTTTATAGACGGCTGGCCCTCTGACAACATTGAGGAGGCGGGTATAATAGCCCGTGAATTTGGCATCAACGTCTTCATTGTGTCTGTAGCTCCTCCAGCCCCAGAAGAGCTTGGAATGGTCCAGGATGTGGCGTTTATAGACAAGGTAAAATTAGGACAAACAAGGGAGTATTGTTTTATTTTTATCTCTCCTGGACAATCATTGCTATAACAGGAACCTTATATTTTGTAGAAACAGCGCCACATCTGTCCTGAGGCTGTGACCGGTATTGCAGTTTAGCCTCAATCCGTTATTTGGGCTTGAGCCTTAAAACTAGACACAACTAATGGACAGACATGGTGTTTATCATCCGTATAAAGAACTAATCCTTCTGTGGTATTCTGCAGTTAGAAAATTTTTGTATGAATGGTCCCCATTCACTTTATACTTTAGTATACCACCACCCGCAGCAGTTTCAGCAGTCAGTATAAGGTGTAGGGGCTCTCCCAACACTCTACCCAGATACTGTCAATGGAGATAGGGGTTGGTTGAGATGAAAGATCACTGACCAACCCCTTTGTTTTTAAAAAGATAAGCTGCAGCCAGACCTGTTTGGCTGCGACCTAACTCTTTCCTCCATAGAGAATGCAGGGATGCTTGGCTGTGCCACTGTACCCCCTGAAAACATCAGCTACACACAATATGCCCCCTGAATACAATTAATGCCACATACTGTGCCCCCTGAAACTACAAGGTGTACACAGTGTCCCTTGAATACAATAGATTACCATATATTGTACCAACTGAACACAGCACTGCCACACACCATGCTGCCTGGATGCAGTATTACCACATATTGTACCCCCTGAAAACCACTCCATACCCTGCATCCTTAGCATACAAGACTGCCACATACTGGGCCCCCTGAATATGGTACTGCCACATACTGTGCCCCCTGAATATGGTACTGCTACATACTGTGCCCCCTGAATATGGTACTGCCACATACTGTGCCCCCTGAATATGTTACTAACATACATTTTACCTCCTAAAATTAATTATAAAACACATTGGGGAAGATTTATAAAAAACTGGTGTAAAGTGAAACTGGCCCAGTTGCCCCTAGCAACCAATCAGATTCCACCTTTCATTATTCAAAGAATCTGGCAGGAATAGTGGAATCTGATTGATAGCTAGGGGCAACTGAGCCAGTTTCACTTTACACCAGTTTGAAAAATGAAAGGTGGAATCTGATTGGTTGCTAGGGGCAACTGAGCCAGTTTCACTTTACAGCAGTTTGATAAATCTCCCCCAATCAGATTCCACCTTTCATTTTTCAAATTGGTGTAAAGTGAAACTGGCTCAGTTGCCCCTAGCAACCCATTAGATCCCACTTTTCATTCCTCATAGATTCTTTGAGAAATGAAAGGTGGAATCTGATTGGGGGAGATTTTTTAAAGAGTCTGTGAGGAATGAAAAGTGAAATCTGATTGGTTGCTAGGGGCAACTGAGCCAGTTTCACTTTACACCTTGCTTGATAAATCTCCCCCATTGCGTTTCCATTATGCCCACCATGCTCCCCGACATTAAAGGGGTTATCCAGCGCTACAAAAACTTGGCCACATTCTTCCACAGACAGCACCACTCTTGTCTCCAGTTCAGGTGCAGTTTGCAATAAAGCTCCATTCGCATCCATGGAGCTAAGTGGCAAACCCCACCCAAACTGGAGACAAAAGTGGTGCTGTCTCTGGAAGAAAGTGGCTATGTTTTTTTTTTATCAATGGATTACCCCTTTATTATAACACACATGGTCTCTCCTTAAACCACTATTAATATATACTGTGCAACTTACATCCTAAATTTTAGGGAATGGTCTACCTGTTCCCCCTGAATTTTATAGATTGTAAGTCCTAAGAATCAAAGTGCCTTCCACCTTTGAAGAAAATACTCACCTATATAATGCTATATAGAACACAATACACATCCTATTCTTACCTCACCACGCACCCCTGATTTTAGGTCTGGCCCTAAATGAACGATCAGCCGATGACACAATCATCGGCTGATCGTTCTCTCTACTCCACCGAGCGATAATTGGCCGATTCTCGTCCCTGTGGAATAGGGCCCTAAAGCTGCTACTTCATCTCAGCCAACCACTGACTGAAGCGGGACAGAGCAGCGGCCAGTGATTGCCTGAGCGGGCTGTCACTGTCTAGACGAGTCTGTAAGTAGAGTCGGGAGTGTTCTGCAGGGGATTCCAGGGAGGTAAGAATGTCTGTTATGTTCCATGCAAGGGCAGTAATAAAGATAAGAAATTTTTTACCCCTTTAAAAGACATTAGGGAGCAGCAGAAAGTCTAACGTGTATGCGTTTTATCCTGTATTTTCCAGGCTGTCTGCAGAAACAACAGTTTTTTTTCCTACCACATGCCCAGCTGGTTTGGCACCACAAAATACGCAAAGCCTCTGGCTCAGAAGCTGTGTACCCACGAACAGCTATTCTGCAGCAAGACCTGCTACAACTCGGTTAACATCGCCTTCCTGATCGATGGCTCCAGTAGCGTTGGCGACCAAAACTTCCGTCTCATGTTGGAATTCATGAGTAACATCGTGCGCGCATTCGAGGTCTCCGATGTGGGCGCAAAAGTGGCCGCCGTCCAGTTCACCTACGATCAACGCTTAGAGTTCGGTCTGAACGATTACCCCAACAAGGACGACGTTTTACGAGCCATTTACAACATCCGCTACATGAGTGGAGGCACTGCTACCGGGGACGCCATCAATTACGTCATGAGAAACGTATTCCACTCTACCAAAGACGGACACAACAAAAACTTCCTGGTTATTCTAACTGATGGGCAGTCATATGATGACGTCAGGGGTCCAGCCATCGCAGCACATAGAGCAGGTATATAAGAATTGCTGTAGTGTCTGGGAATTCTGTGACTAGGCCCTATTCCACCGGACGATTACCGTTTGCATAATCGTTAACGATTAACGATCTCAAACGACCGCTATTGCGAAAGACCTGAAAACGTTCTCATTTCCATGGAACGATAATCGTTACTTATGATCGTAATTGCAATGGTTTTTTCTTCGCTATTGCGTTCGTATCTATTGCGAACAACCGAACGATGTCTTATTCAATGCGAACGATTTGCGAACGAGCAACAATAAAAATAGGTCCAGGTCTTATAAAGCGATCAACGATTTCTCGGTCGGTCGTTAATCGTTAACTGCATTTCAAACGAACGATTATCGTTTAGATTTGAACAATTTAACGATAATCTGAACGATAATCGTCCGGTGGAATAGGGCCCTTACCATACACACAGCTGATACTATAACTAGCACTAAGTAAATTATCTATGAACATACTTGAGCTATTATTCAGAAATCACCCATTTCTGCAACAGGCTATACATTAGGATGATTGAAAGCATAGCTTACAGCGCCACCTAGTGATCAGGTTTAAAAATGGCCCATACTAAATTTAGTAATTCACTGTAATGCATAAGCGCAACATATGCAAGGCCCTAGTAGGAGACAGACACCTTAAAAGCAGCTGATCTCTATCGCATTGCATGTAAGGGACTGGGTTAATAAAATATCATGGCTCACAATTACTGGTGGATAGGCCTTCATCAAAGAATTATGTATGTCCTATACATACCTATTTTGACTGATGTCCAGTGAATTGTTTGTCTTTCTGCCATCTTAATTCCTTCTTCCTTCCTGATATGACTTTCATTGTGCAGCCTACATTTCCCATGGTGCCGATGACTTTACAGAGGCAGGAGGAGTAGAGTCTTATCACATTGAACTGGCTAGGAGTCCTATATAAAAAGGCAGAAAATGACCGATCAGTGACATAGGAATACCCAGGAACTCTACAGTGATTTAGGGGACAGAGGTTCTGTGTGATGCAGCTTTGACCTGTCTCTTTGTAATAGGCTTCTCGCTGCCATCTGGTTTTGCTTTGTGACTTGCAAATAGGGCCGTTCTATGCACTGAAAGCAGGCCCAGTGGCCCCCAGTACACAGATATCTCCTCCACTCCGTGATGCTCCTTCCTCAGAATCAAGTCTGGCTGGGCCTGCCTCCAATGTATAGAGCAGCCTTATTTGCATGTTATGAAACCAGTGAAGATGGCGGGAACAGGGTGGCGATGAGGTAGCTAAGTGGTACATTCACTTTAAGGCGCTCACTAGAGATGAGTAAACTTACAGTACATTTGGGTTTACATGAACACGAACTATTGGCATTCGATTCATGCAGCCTGGAGAAGATGGATGCCCCCCCTAGGGCTGCCTGGAAAACATGGATACAGCCTTTGGCCTATGACTATGCATGTTGATCAGGGAGCCCTAGGACTGAATATATCTTTTCCAGACTTCAGGAAACAAATGCAGAGGGTACAGTTCCCAGGTGATCCCATACTTACTGCAAGGGCCCAATTACACGGGTTGAAAATCTGCCGAACCAGCTGCCGAAGTAGCTCATCGCTCCGTGTAATAAAGACAATGATCATCGGCTGATTGTGTCTTTTGGTCCTGACCTAAAGTCATCATCCGCCAATCATGCATCAGTACGTGTAATTGTGACACGCAGCCAATGGCTGATGACCGTGTAAAAAGAATTATATATAAACTTACGTACCTCTCTGTGCTCCTTGATGTCCTGCTAGCTTCAGCCCGGCCCTGCAGTGTCTTAAGTGACAGGCCACTCATCCAATCACTGGCCGTGGCACTGTCTCAATGATTGGCTGAGTGGCCTGTCACTTCAGACACCGCTAGGAGTGGGCCGAAGCTAGCAGGACATCGGGGAGCATATGGGAGAGGTATGGATAGTTTATTATTTTACAAGGGCTACATGGACATAACAAAAAAAAAAAAAAAATTTATATATATATATATATATATATATATATATATATATATATATATAAATAATAATAAAATATATATATATCATTTATTATATATACACACACACAGCTCAGTAAGTAAGCGCTGATCTAGCAGACGGTCACCAGCTTACACAAAGTCATCGGGCCATGTACTGCGGCCCTAGGTTTTCTCACCCACCTTTGGTGCACCGATATGTATGGCAGACTCCCAATGTTCAACCAGCAGATATTAGTGGACAGAAGAATTGGGTGTGTTGGTTTTTCACTGACCAACTCTATTGTTCTGGATGAGATTTGCTGGCATCAGAACAGTTTTGGCTGCAGTTTACACCTCCCCATAGAGAACACATGAACGCTCAGCCATTCCTGTGTATGGGGACACTGGGAGAGTAACTGTTGTCGACTTTTTCTTCTTTACATGTACATTTATCATTACAGGGATTATCACTGAACATCTAATCACTATAACCAATATATTCTCTTATACAGGAGTAACTGTGTATACCGTGGGTGTCGCATGGGCACCATTAGAAGACCTGAAGGATATGGCGTCAGAACCCAAGAATTCCCACACATTCTTCACCAGAGAATTCCCGGGACTGGAGCAGATTTTCCCCAGCATTATTCGCGGGATCTGTAGAGATTATCTGGACTCCCAGAAGTGATCTTACCTTGCGGAACAACTCCCTAGAGAGGATTGTTAAACAGGCAGCTTACCAATGTTAGCCTCTCTACCTGGGGAGGGGGAAGACGATATGCTACACACATTACCTGTAGAGATATCAGAAAAGCTGGCATCATTTGTCAAAGCGGATTGTACAATGTAAGCTATCATCCTTATAGGCTTTCATCAAGAACTTTGCACATATGACAGCGTATGACAAAGCTAGATTATATGCACATTCACACTACAGAGAGTATGGCCGACAAAGGCAATACACCATTCTAGTTGCCGGTGTATGCACCTTAAAGTGTTACTGTCACTTTAACAATCTTTTGAGACGTCACAGACACACATTGGTCGTAGTCGGGGCGCTCAGACCCCCACTGATCGCTGGAAAGAGCCAGGAGTAGCATGCGCCTAAGTATTTCATTCCCCGACTTACTGCTCTATCCAAATCATTGCATTACACAAGGGATGAAGCACATAGACATACGTCCCATGGTTCTACGTATCAATCAGTGGGGGTCTGAACAGCCAGACCCTAACTAATCAAAGCTATAGAGTTATAGGGGGAGAGTTATCAAACATGGTGTAAAGTGAAACTGACCCAGTTGCCCCTAGCAACCAATCAGATTCCACCTTTCATTTTCCAAAGCGTCTGAGGAATGAAAGGTGGAATCTGATTGGTTGCTAGGGGCAACTGAGCCAGTTTCACTTTACACCATGTTTGATAAATGTCCCCCATAGAGTTCCGTAGTCTGAACCCACCCAAACTTTGAATAAATCTGAAGGAGGTCACAGGCTGAGGAACACTGCTGTGCAAGTACCGGTTGCAACAACTAGGTGGCAGTAACGTTCCAGCATAGCTTTAGTGTGGACGCTCCAGTGTAACATTGTGTATAAAAACTATTTACAAAATAAGATTCAATGTTTGCAAAAAAAAAAAAAAATAAATTAAATTTTTGTTTAAAAAAAATTGACTTCCTATCTAAAACAAAGCTGTAGATAAAAATAATTGACCAGAGTCATCATAAGCCATTGTCTCCCCCCGAGATTTGCTCTTCTCCCACATAGCCATAAATCACTCCAAGTATCTACAGTGTTGAGTATTTATGGGAAGATATATCTGTATAGTACATTTACTTGTATATATATTTATACATTTGAGTGATAAGTGAAGATTGATGTATTAGACCAAGCATGTAACGTTACATCAAATAAATGCCTTGGCTTTCCCTAATTATTCCTAAAAAAATGGCTGCGGACAGTTATTTGACTTCAATGCGGTGCAGCACTATACAAAGTGCATCATACTCCTGGCCCGGCCCACTCTTGTGGACGTGATCAGATACAAAAATTAAATGTGCTTCCCCCAACATGTTTCACCACATACACTGTGGTGTCATCAGGGGCAATAGGACAATGCAAATTTGTGCCATTGCTCCAGATGACACCACAGTGTATATTAAAATAATGGACTATACAGCCAGGCGCTCATATTAGCACAGATCTGGCATTTGTGCAGGTGCACACGGTCACATACTGCTGTTGGCTGGCAAAGGAGCTGTAGCTGTATAGTGTCAAACACTAATTGTCAATTTGGGCATGACCACAAGATTTCATAGTCACAGTTTTGGTAAGGTGGTGCTGCCCCTTTAAGAAGTGCTCAATTACCAGTAGCATGTGCAAAAAGCCAACAGGAACTTCACCAGACAACTTACAAAATAATTACAAAAAGATTAAATCTATCTACCCCAGAGAGCCAAGTCTCTTACACACAAAGTTTTGTTTTTGCTGACTACAAAACCACTGGTCTATTGGCACAGACCGCCAACAGTCATAAACTGTGTACATAATAGACGTATAGGAGCTTGGGCAGATGCACAGTGGCTCGTCGAAAAGTGGTCAGCCATGTTTGTGTACATGAAAAACAAAAAAAAACCTGATTTTTTTTCAATATAATGGAAGTCAACAGAAAAACTGATCCAAATGGATTGCACACAATTATTTATTTTTCCCATAAAACAGATTAAACAAGACTGCAAAAACGCAGTGTGAACCCAGCCCTAATGTCAGTTGAGGTGATGTGAATTCTAGGGATGTTGAGGTTACATGCTGGACCCACTTTGCTTGTTCCCTGTGGAATGTAAGCTAAATTCTGCTCTGCTCAATATACTTTCTGAAGCCGGCTATATTTAACATGTAGGCATCACATGGAGGCCAAGAATAAATATACTATAGATAACCACACACTTTATCAACTACACACAGTATAAGTGCGTAAGGATGTAATCTGCCAGTGTAAACAAAGCTCTAAGCTGAATTGGGGGGAGGGAATGTTTCCCGAAATTTTCCCCAAACTTTCCTCCTTCAAGACCAGTCATATTTTTAAACCTTTAGCTATAAAAGGTTTTCTCCTCTTTGGGGTTCGGCAAATAATTTTTACATCTGCATATTTTTTCCTGGGGGGGGGGGGGAGGGGGGGTTATGTCATTTTTACTGTGTGTAATAGAAGTTTATTCACACTTTGTGGGATAATAGTTCAGATTGCGGTTCAAAAAGTTTCCAAATGTTACACACTTGGGAAGAAGGTATGCACTATTTAAGGGTGTCTAATTTCATGTTAGAAAAGACTTCAGAAGAGAAGGATTTAGGGGGTAGTGATTTTTGACAGCCTTAAAGTTAGTTACCAGTGCAGCCCGGCGGTAGGGAAAGCCAATGGTATGTTGGGTTGTATAGCTAGAGGTATAACCAGTAGGAAGAGGGAGATTGTGATCCTGCTGTATTATCTCTAGTAATACTGTGTCCAGTTCTGGAGACCTCACTCACAGGAGACGTAAAAGAGGACCTGTCCTCTGTTTATTGCTGCCCAAACCATGCAGAAACCACCAAAAAAGTATTAAAAGGGGGGGGGAGAGATTACATATATATATATATTTATATTATATATATATATATATATATATATATATATATATATATATATATATATATATATATATATATATATATATATATATACACACATACATATATATATATATATATATATATACATACATATATATATATATATATATATATACACACATATATATACATATACATACACACACACACTTTTTAAAATTTATCCGAAATACCCTAATAAAAATAAGCTAAACAGAAAACCCACTTACTGTGTATCAATCTTCTATAACTGGTCAAGTACAATACAATGCTGCCAACTAGAGATGAGCACAATACAAGCGAGTCCAGTCTTTGCCATTTGAATACTGGTGGCTGAAGAAGTTGGATACAGCCCTGAGGGGTCCAGGAAAACAAGGATACAGCCATACAAAAAGCTTGTTGCATACATGTACATCTCATCATCACACAAGACAATGTGTAGAAGCATTGTCCCCCATGTTACTGCATGCAAATGAGCAACTCTACTAGATAAGAAACATTTTTTTCTATTTTGGCAAGAAAGCACAATAAAATTATCTGTATTATTTCACTGACCACAGTATGTCAAAAAGGACTGCATATTTTCTTACAGTGAAGCAGAAGAGTCAGACATGTATTTGTCCCCTTTCCTCTATTGTAACTAGGGATGGTCCGAACCGAGTTCGTACAAACCCGAACCATCCGCAATGATTCCTGCTGTCTGCCCGCTCCGTGCAGCGGGCGGATCCAGAGGGAGGAACTCCTGGAAAACTGGGATACAGCCATAGCCATATCCAAGTTTTCCAGGCGGTCCTCCCGCTGCACGGAGCGGGCAGACAGCGGTAATCCGATGCCGAGCATTCGGGTTCAGCCAAACCCGAACCTCGGCGGGTTAGGACCATACCTAATTGTAACAAAAGGTACTAAAAGTCTATGTATCTTGCACTTTCCAGAAACTTCTACTTTATTATGGGTTAAAAAATATAAAATAAATAAAATGTAAAAAAAAAAATCACGGCCCCCAATGCCAGGAGCCACCTTTCTCCATGAGAGGCTCTTGGACCAAAGGAGGCCTTGACCAGAAATTTTTCTTTAATTATTATATATTGTAACCAGAGTGGATGGATGATTTAATGTATTTAGATCCCATTGCAAACGCCTTCCTCTTATGGGGCAGCTGTCATTCCTGGGAGGGTTGTAATTTAGGTTAAAAATAAAGTTCCTATCCTTTCATCCTTTGGAATAACCCCAGCAACCTGAGTTTCTCTTCTCCCTGTACTCTTTGGTAGGTTGGGAGCTTTTATTAAACAACTGGGTTATATTTTGTTGTTGGTCCTTATAAAATACTCAAAAATGTGATCTAAATTTTGGTCAAAACCCACGAAACCCCTTGAACGGAATAGAGCATAGCTTAGAGGGTATCCGCTCAACCAGAGTTTTAACCAGAAAGCTCTCTAAGCAGAATTAGATGGGTTTGCGCCCTTTGTGCCATATCTAACACTGCTGAGGAGTCAGGCAAGAATCCTAAAGCCATTGTTAGAGAAACGGAATGCATTAATAGTTCTTAAGAGGTTCCTTTTGTAGAAGGACTTTTCCAACTACAGAAGTAGCAGCAATGATAGACTTCAGAGCGACTCTGTACCCACAATCTGACCCCCCCCCCCAAACCACTTGTACCCTCAGATAGCTGCTTTTAATCCACGATCTGTCCTGGGGTCCGTTCGGCAGGGGATGCAGCTATTGTCCTAAAAAACAACTTTTAAACTTGCAGCTTTGTGTCAAATCGGTGCCTTAACGATCCAGCACATGTGAATAGGAGAAAACTTGCCTGGAGCATTCCTAATGATAAGGAGGGACAGAGAGGCGGTGCAGGCCTAGGGCACAGACACAATAAGCCATGTCAATTTGGCACGGCTGAAAGTTTAAAAGTTGTTTTTTTAGGACAACTGCATCCCCTGCCAAACGGACCCCAGGACAGTTCTTGAGGGTACAGAGTCGCTTTAAAAACTTTGTGGATCTCTCATATACTTTGGGAAAACACTGCTTATAATATCTCCCTAATATATGGAGATACATAGTTCCATAGTACGGTTGAAAAAAAAGACACGTCCATCAAGTACAACCAAGGAGGGGATGAATGGAGGGAAGGAAGGATGCAAAGAAATAATGTACCAGCTAACTGGCAAATACTTACTCATTGCACTCAGTCTGCAAGGTTCTAATGTGGTGTAAAAGCTTCTTTCATCTGGTACCTTTCACGCAGAATCAGAAAGTAGCAAATTCTTATTAAAACCCAACCCTTCACTGTGTCCGACATTCCTTTGCCTCTGACATTAGAGGCTGCACTGACTGAGCAATGGGCAATGGCATCACTTCCTGTATACTCCATCAATGACGGCCGTAAGCCATAAGGATGTGTACTAGTACGTCATCCTACAGGGCGTGCAGTCAGCTGAGTCCATGAGGCTACTGTAGAATCTTCACACTCATACCAGACAGAAAAGCAAAGGAGGGAAGGACCCACAGGCCCTTAGTCTAACTCCTACCACTCCTAATGTAATCTGTTCTCAACATGACATGACCTCTATGGATCAATGTAGACATTTGGGCTCCGTTGGGGTATTCTCTTTCTGTTCTGATCCTACAGTGATGAAGGAGAATCCCCTTTTCCCAGTACTGTTATAAAGTGGGGTGCAAGGGAAAAGGTAATGGCACGAATGAACATCTGTGATAACATGTAATGAGTCTTTTAGCAGCACAACGGAATTAGAGGACGCAGACTCGTTTCGAGACAACCGTGTACCCCAACAGCACTTGGGGTCCGGAACATGCCCCTTCAGAATTTTCTGATACAAAACAGTCCCTGACCAGCACTATGTCCAACTTGTATAGTATTCTTGCTGTGAAATGAAGGGATAACTTTATGCTAGATGGAATGGGGGCCATGTTTTCTAAAAGATTCCAGCTTTGGCTAATCCAGAGTCCACAGATTATCATCCAAAAAGTCAAAAATCATCTAGTTTATTGGCAAATATAAGACTGGCCTCCCAGTTTGCATGTCTGTCCCCTCTCTAACTGTAGAATTGTGTACATTGGCCTTGACTGAGGAGATGCCTGCAAAGTTTGTCGCTCTGCCATTCTTTGTGACCTTCTAGATAAGTCATCGATGTGCTCTTGTTTACATTTTGGTTGATTTTCTCCTCCGGATAAGTTTTACTATTGTTCCAAGCTTTCTCCATTTGTGAATGGCTCTCACTGTGGTACACTGGAATCCTAAGAAGTGGATTTATAACCTTTACCTGGTGGTGGTGAGGCCAAAAAATGGCTACACAATTTGTTCAACTTCTATTGACTTGAGGTGAGCATACGGCTTGGCCCGCTACACTGTATATGCAAGTCCAGAAGTTGCACCTTTTGCACATTCTCAAAGTCAACTTGCTTCAGTCGTTTTAAAGCTTCTGTGGGCCCTGGACAGGCCGAAATGGACCAGGAAGCCATCTTCACAAGAAAAGGGGAATTAAGGCGAAAAGATTTTTTTCTTTCAAATCAACTGATGTCAGAAAGTTACATAGGTTTGTAATTTACTTCTATTTAAAAATCCCAAGTCTTCCAGTACTTACCAGCTGCTGTATGTCCTGCAGGAAAAAGTTTATTCTTTCCAGTCTGACACAGTGCTCTCTGCTGCCATCTCTGTCTGTGACAGGAACTGTCCAAAGCAGGAAAGGTTTTCTATGGGGATTTGCTTCAGATCTGGACAGTTCATGGTGGCAGAAAAGAGGACTGCGTCAGACTAAAAAGAATACACCACTTCACACCAGGACAGACAGCAGCTGATAAGTACTGGAAGACTTGGCATTTTTAAATATAGGTAAAATTACAAACCTCTCTCATTTTCAGACACCATTTGATTTTAAAGATTTTTTTTTTAATGCTGGAGTTCTCCTTTAAGCCTCAGAAAAAGGTGTGGACTGTACAGCTGGTGTGCCTTAACACCCCACAGTCAGATCAGAAAATTAGAAGATGGCTACTAAGAGTTATACATTTTTATTTTTTTTCTTTAGTTTCTTAAAATGGGAAGGAAAAATACTCTCTCCTTGTGGTTAGTGCCTCTTAAGGATCCAAATGGTTTCATCATAACATGCAGGCGTTTATTTCAAGAATAAAATAAAAATATAGACTTTTCTGCATAATTTCATCTATATAAAACAGAACTACACTATGCTAGTTAATGCAGAGTTAACATAAATACACAAATTTTAATACGTCTCCCCGGAGAAGTAGTTTTATATAAACAAATATAGAAATTATTTACAAAAATATCTTATTACCTGTTATGACGTCAAATCGGATGTGTCAATCAAAGCAAATGTATACAGGTACACCATTTAATATTTATTATATGCATTTTATATACATTATTTGTCAACAACTGTACTGCTTTTTTTTGTGGTACAATCTTAAAAATTGTCGATTTGCAGTCTGTAAAACAAAAAAACCTTACAAAACGCGCAAACTCAAGATTTTTTTTTTTCCTTTTTGTGGAAGACTAGAAAAAAAAAATAGGTGAAATTGTTTTAGTCATGCATAACACAAATGAAGTTTTTTTCTGTCAATACCAGAAACTGAAGGAAAAAAAATAAAAAAAATCTAAGAAGTAACAGAGGAGAACAAAAAATAAAAATGCAAGGTGGTTTAGACTTAGGTGTTAAAGTTGCGGAGCACTACAGGGTCAAGGATAGTCAAAGTGCCATGGAGCAAGAGTAAGATGACCAGTTATTGTTTGGGTATAATTTGCTCAGTTTTGCAATGGCGAGTTTGCTTTACTCAGTCATTCAGTACTCAGTCAGTCTGATATAGAAAGAAAAAAAAAAAAAAAGAAAAAAAATCTTATTGTAGAACAGAGTAAATAATGGCCTTCAGTCATAAAAAAAAAAAAATTCTGTCTGAATCCAAAAGTATTGATAGTACTGTGTCACATGAACAAAAACACATATAAAGCTGAAATAAATAACATTAAGCCGTTGTAACGTAGCTGGGAAACGTCTGGATAAATTAACTCGTAAATAAAGTAAACATACAAAATATCACACAGTGATAGAATGCTGCAATTGTTAAAAAAGGGGCGGCGGTGCAATGATAAAAGCGTATGGAACCCCTCTTGCCAGTTAAAAAAAAAAAAAAAAAAAATAGTTGTTAGTGTGTAGCCACCCAGTTGTGTTTTTACCTCTCTAACACCAGGCTTTCTGGCAGCGTCACTGACTTCTAGCTTTATAAAGGGATCCAGGCTATAATGTGAAAAAAAAAATTTAAAGGGAAAAAAAAAAAAAAATTCATTTCATTCTCAGGCTTGTACTACCTTGATAAAAACAAAAAACACTGCAATTCCGTGACAGCTTAAAAATAAAAAGCATAAAAACGATAGTTAGGTTAAAACCTGTATATATGCAGAACGAAAGTTTAAAAAAAATATATATATATAGTAACACACTAGCATTGTCCGAGAGAGACAAAGTGACAAAAAAAAAAAAAAAAGTTAAAATCCCTTCATTGGCAGCCAGACACTGAAATAATGCCAGCCTATAAAACAGTTAGCTACACTTTCCCAAAAGGTATTGCAATCTGAACTGGGTAGAATAGTGCGGAACGGACTTCCTTGCTCCTTTCCTCAAGTCCTGTGAAGTTCCAGGGAAACAGTGATTTAAGGTGTTAATGATTCCACTATTGCATTGTGACTGTGACGTGACCAAGACCACTGAATACACTACAGTATATCCGCAAGTTGATAAGCGGTTCCGTAAACCGCGTGTTAGTCTAGCTCTTGATTCACAATACTAGTGCACCCAGGACCGGAAGTTGAAAAGTACAAGGCGCAAAAAATAAAATTAAAATGTTTGTTTTTTTTCCTTTTTTTCTCTTTATGGATTGTAGAAGAAGGAACATATTTATAGTATATATAATATAGGACAGACACCCTCTGCAGGGGCTGCGAATACTGGTTACTGTGGAAAGAGGAGGGATTAGAGTACAGTAAATTAAAGCCCTGGATAGGGCCATCCTGATAAATGAGAAGATGAAGAGGGTAGCGCCGGCTGTGCGGTAACCAGTATCTCCCCATCCTGCAGAAGGAGCCATCTTGTAGTGTCAGCACTGGAGCAAATTCCTCTTGGCAGTGATGTTCTAAAAACTTGTTTCAATACCGCAAGTGACTTTCATTATTTTTGTTCCAAAATGCACTTGTGGCACTGTGTGAGCACAGGGGGAGGGGAGGGGTATTGAAGGGTCACACAAAGACCTTAGCCAGGGCATCTGCTCCAGCACTGGCGATGAACGCTTTGGATGGGTGAAAGGCAACATCGTATATTGATTCGTCTAGCTTCTTGCGGTGAGCTGTTATTTCCTGCACGCAGGTCTTGCTGTCCAGATTCCACAAGCGAATAGAGCTGTCATGGCCTGCAAGACAAATGGAGCAATAAGACATCACGCTGCTGGAAGACGACGTCTTGGTCACCTATGTCAGTAAGGAGTGTCTTCTACAAAATAGCTAAAAAAAAAAAAAAAAAAATCCACCAAGGCCCACACAAATACATTCTAAATTTCATGTTAATTTAATGGCACCTGGTTAAGCCGTAGTTTTGCCATATTCTTCCCATACACAAATTGACAATACATAAATGCACTTACTTCCAGACATTAGGTAAATTCCATTAGGATCCACTGCAAGGCTAGTAACTGCATCCAGGTGTGCAACCATTGCATGAATGGTCTTCCCTAAAAAACAACAAGGAACAAGGCTAATAAAAACAGTTACAATGTAGGCAAAAAAATTAAAATAAAAAAATAAACTTAAAAAAAAGGTTAAGTTGAATAATTAAAAAAAGCTAAGATAAAGCAGCTAAACTACTAATGAAACTGAAGAATCACCATTAGAAATGAGCACAACGTAAGTATGCTCGAGACTGATCATTCAGCATTTAAAAACTGGTGGCTGATGGACCCTAAGGCTGCCTGGAAAACATGGATACAACCATAGGCCATATAAATAACATTGGCCAGATCCATCTTTTCCAGGACTGCAACTTCTTCAGCCACAGGTAATCAAATGCAGGAGTCGTGCTCATCACTATGTATAAAGGTGCCCATACACCTTATACTAAAAGTTTGCCAAACAGTCACCGGTGGGCTCCCCACTATTGTAAAGCACAGAGAGCATTATTCTAAAGTCAGAGAGAGCATTGCAACTTGACGTCCACCATGGTTCAGTCTCTGAATACCAATGATGAGAAAAAGGAGTCTTATTCAACTGCATGACTACTGCTGCGTGTGAACCAGGTCACTAAATATGAAAAAACAATCTTTATACAAAATAATAAGATACATAGAAGCTTACCAGACTTGTTGTCAAAAAACTTAATGTGCCTATCCTCATAGGCAGCAATAGTAACAGGAAGAGTAGGGTGACTCACAACCTTGTTTATGTGGCCACTAAAGGGGATACCTGGAAAAGAACATACTTATAAATGACAATACTGTATCAGTGTTCATACATTTGCAAACCACTGAAACGACACTAGCATATACAAGAATAACGCGTAATATCATACAGACATCATAACCAGGTGGGGGGGGACCTCGTTCAGGATTTGTCTGTATGGGCTGTAATAAGCAGTGTTGCTCTGTAAAAAATCCCCCTCTAGCAGATTCTAGTAGTCCATGTATTGCAGTCATTCACCACATACATGCACACCTTTGCATGCCTAGGGTTAAATATGGGGGCACAAAGAAGGTTTTGACACCATACTGCTGCACACAAAGCGAGTATTGGGCCTGTACCATGGAACTACCTTGCAAACACTGGTGCCTCATAGAATCCTGAAGCATAGCTACATGAATCAACATCAACCTTGGATGACCAGACATTACATGGCCACCTCTTCTATGGAAATAGGACAAGATTCTTCTTGAAATTCTTTGCTGGACACCCAACCTGCAAAAGACGTGTATACTACTATACTTACTAGAGTCAGTGGGTGCAGACAACTGCAGCAAGGACTGGGAAGTCTCAAGATCATAAATCACGATGCAGCCAGAGGTGAAGGCGGCAACAGCATGGGCTGGCTCACAGCCTATAAAATCCACCGATGTGGGGATACCATGTTCTGGAACCAAGCAGAATAGTCATAAACCACAACATTTATTAATATCTAAGCTTCATCAGTGTATAGTCAGAACGGCATGAATGCATCCAAAGCCCCTTTACAATAAATGTGCCTGCCAAGAAGGGTAAACTTAACGGGCAAGTTGAAACACAGGCTTCCTTACCTTTGTTTCCATTGTATGTGCCAACACAAGGAACACTTTCTGGTGGATTCCATAATCGAACCGTTCCATCAGCTGAACAAGAGAGCAATCTGTCTTTAACACCACTGTGCGACAAACTCCATACTGCGTCTGTGTGTCCAACCAACGTGCCAGCGAGAACACTGGGGTCTGTGGCGGGGGACAGGAGAGTGGTGAATGTACATTTACCTTCCAGCAGAGCTGTAAGAGACACTACAAAATGAAGTTACAGGTCACAGTGTAGTGGGGGCTCTGGAAAGCTCATCGGCGGGGGTGTTGGCACCCAGTACACCCAGAAAATCCCTTTAGGGTGCCTTCACACATACCACCGGCTCGCAGCAAAAAAACTCGCTGCGAGTTTCTGCTACGAGCCGAGGTCCTGGAAGGCCCCTATCACTACATACAAGCAGTGGTCTGAAAGACCACTGCGTGTATGTAATGCAGCCGCCCCCTTAACCCCTTCGGCTCCAGCACCGCTGTCTCCATACATTACTTGGCTCTGGCTGCACGGGGTCCCGCTCTGCTGCCCAGCCAATCAGTGGCTGCGGCTGGGCAACACACTAATTGGCTGGGCAGCAGAGCAAGACGCCGGGACCCCGTGCAGCCAGAGCCAGGTAATGTATGGAGACAGCGGTGCGGGAGCCGAAGGGGTTAAGGGGGCGACTGCATTACATACACGCAGTGGTCTTTCAGACCACTGCTTGTATGTAGTGATAGGGGCCTTCCAGGACCTCGGCTCGTAGCAGAAACTAGCAGTGATTTTTTTTTGCTGCGAGTCGGTACGTGTGAAGGCACCCTTAAAGTTTAACTGTCCTTTGAAACTATTTTTTAAAAAAACCTTTAGATCAACCCCTTGGAGAAGTAAAATGTACGTTATTCTAGTTCTTTAGGGACCCCCTTCCAAAGAATTAGGCAAATAAAATTTGTCCATCAATACAGTTGCAGGTTACAGGGTTGCTTTTAACATCTACAACTGTGAGAAGGTGGGGCATACAGAATGAAATGTAGAAGAAGAGGGGTCATACCATATGTATCATATGGATCCACGTTTGGGCTTAGCATTTTCCACCACTGTATTGTAGAGTCTATGCCCCCACTGTAGCAGTGTTCTCCACTAGAGCTGATCACCAAGGACAAGACAGGACCTCTGGGAAAAAAAAAAAAAAATTCAGACGTCTACGAGAGACCAAAACAAAATCACAGAATAATAAGGCTCAGCACTTGTCGTCTGTTATCACTCTTCCCTATCGATCTTGTATTTTTTTAAAACTCTGGATAACCTCTGGATAAGTGTCACTGTCACTTCTCAAAACCTTTGACATGTCATAGACCCAGACAGATCAAAACTTTTGACATGTCTCTGAGATGTCAAAAGTTTTGATCAGTGCGGGTCCAAGTGTTCAGACCTGTATTGATCAGGAGAGCCAGGAGATGGCGTGCTGCAGCGCATCCTCTCCTGGCTCTGAGTCAGGTAATCAGTCAAACTCCAATATAAGTCCGATTGAGTGAGTGGAGAGGATGCGCTCGGGCAGATCAAAAATTTTGATCTCCAGGTGATCTGACCCGTACCAATTTGGAGAGACAGCCAGGAGAAGACGCGCTGCAGTGCATCCTCTCCCGGCTCCGAGTCACATGATAAGTCAGACTTATAATGGAGCCCAACTAATTACCTGACTCAGAGCCGGGAGAGGATGCTCTGCAGCACACCTTCTCCTGGCTCTCTCCCGAGTGTTCAGACCTGGACCGATTAAAACTTTTGACATTTCTCTATGACATGTTGAAAAGTTTTGTGAAGTGATAGTGATGCTAAGCGCCACTAGAAAGAAATAGTTTGATCCTTTTACAATACAAAAACTTACAAGTGAGCTCTGAATGTATAGATGGGTTCCACATCGAAAGAGGCACTCCTGCAAGCAGAAAGAAAGGCCATTTATTGAGAGTTGCCCTATGTTTTATCTCACACAACTACAAGAGGATTTACGGCTAGCAAAATACACTCACTTTTTGGCGGGGACTGTTTTCTGCAAGTTCCACAATTTTAGGGTGTGATCTTCGGATGCGGTCACCAGGACAGGTTCAACCGGGTGAAATGCTAGTGCCCGCACCCCATCAAAGTGACTCCGTAGGGTGTACTTGTGGTTCCACGTCTTCCTAAATGCATCCTTATTGGACGGCATCTTTAAAATGGAACAACATTTGTTCAGGTGAATAAGAGACTTGTCTTGTCAACATAGAAAGCACCCACACAAAAGATATAATTTCACTTAGTCTGTAGTGCTAGGAAATGTTAAATATAACTAATTTTTTTTATGACTATTGCGGTTAGAATTAGGCTTTCAAAAAAGAATTTTTTTTTTTTAAAATACAGTTGTGACGGAGCATTCCATGTGCGTACATTGTGAAACATGAGCCGCCTTCAGGGCATGCTGCAGGGTGTGTATCAATATAGTTGTGATTATGAAAGTGTCTTGAGTGGGAAGTATTTATAAGTTGTAGAAGCAGTAACTGGAGGGGGGGAAAACAGGTCTGAAGATGCTCAGGGATAAAGCAAGACTTCAGCTTTCCTTGGCAGCACTTGATGGGATGAAGTGAGGCAATGTACTGCAGCAGAGTGCCGCCCCAGGATCACTACTACAGCAGAGCATCTGTGCCTCCTTGTTCTAACAGTCAATGGTGGATGGAAACTCACAGAGTTACTGACAATTACACAGCTTCTCTGGCTGTGTACGTATAGTCTCCTTACTTATGTAGCGAGATACAGAGACAAATGATTATTACACTGTCCTCCCAGCAAGCAGACATGGTAATATTGTAGCTGCCCATGTGATGCATCGTGGAATCCAGAGCAAATTTGAAAAGGAAACGATGCAGACTGAAATCGGAAAGGTGGCTGATCATAGGTCACATGACCCAAATACAGTAATGAGCTGTGATGAAACAGATGACACAGTAGGAATAGTGCATTATAGACTGTACATTGTATCCAAAAATCTGAATCCATATGGGGGCGCTGGCTGGATACACCAGGATTGCCAAGCTCAGTATTACTGCAGACATGTAGGAACCCTCATCAACTTTCACTATGCTGCAGCATGAGTAGATTACTCCATTACACCAAACATGTAGGAGCAGATGATTATGTTACGAAAGTATGGCATTAGGCTTTTAGGGTTGTGGTTGTGACCCTTGTTCTAGTTTATGATACTTTGTTTTTACTTAAGTACTCTTTATGTTTAATGAAGAGGGGGAAAAAAAAAGTGTCATCAAAAAATTTGTTTAAATAAAGTTTTTACGTTAAAAGAGCTTTTGGTGACCTTTTTTCTAATTTCCCATTTTCCATCTAGATTATAAAATAATTCTAAAATCTTGCAGGTTTTTATTCTCACCCCTGGGGCTAAAACGAAGCTAAGACTTCCTGTTGTGTCTGTGGTGATGCAGAGGCTGCTGTAAAGTGATCTGTGCAGCATTCCGTGAGCCTGAACACTTACATCATAACCGTAGTCTGATTCATTAGTCACAGTGAGGTCGGCTAGGTCCCCAAGGCCTAGAACACTCTCCAGGACATCTTCTGATCCCATAATGAATGTCTTCCCACCTCCAGATGGAAACGTAATGGGTTCCGCTATAAAAAAAAAACAAAAAAAAAAAACATTTTTTTTTTTAAATAAAAAAAAAAGTAATATTTCTAAAACCTCCAGTCTAAGATCTAGGACAACAACAGAACAGAACATTCCACTGCATTAGACTTTACAGAATTGTTTAATGGTCTTTCCCTGAGGGATTCGTACCTTCCTCTGCCCTCCCACCTTCATGATCTGTTATTCTGGTTGGTGAGCGGGCCGGACTCAGGATGCCTGGAGGGATGCGGGACAGTTCCTCATCACCCAGGTCTGCAATCATATCGTGCAATTTCCGGTTTACCCCTGAAAAGTAATCGCAGTGGTTCTTGTTGAAAAGATCTTCCCTGCTTTTACACATTATCTGTTTTGTTCTTCACTGTAGGAGTCATTTGGCTCTGATAAAAGTAGATTAGCCCCTGACTTTTCACATTTTGAAAGTTTTCATTGGTTGGGGTTAAAGTGTTAGATCAAGATGGAAGAAGCATTGTTGTGCTCTTCACTCCCTGGTTTTGCTGCAAGAGACTGCCTCTAATGTAAATCTATGAAACCCTTTCTCTTGCAGCAAGACACAGAAGACCTCAGCCAAGTGCTTCTCCCAGATCTATTTCAGCTACACATCAACCCCCCATTGATGCAAACATGACAAGGTATAGCCAGAAGACATAATTTGTTATAGAGTACATGGAGTTCAAAAGACTGGAATTCTGGAAGAATCCTTCAAGATATCCTTCTCATGAACATAGCTGTCACAGCCCCATGTCTATTAGTAACATGAACCAATGTAATATCCTGACCTCTTAACAGTTTCCGAAAGGAAAAATCCTACTCTAGCTCCTGATGCCACGAGATCCCACGAGAAGGCCCCCAAACAGGTCACATGGTGAGGAAAGGAGCTGTAGTGTCAGTATTGTCCTCCCGGTTTATGAATGTAAATCATGTTCTTAAAGGGGTATTCCATCTGCATACACATTATCCCAATGAAGCTGGGGAGAGTACACCACCCTTCACTACTCATGTGCAATAAAGCAGGGTGTAATGTCTGCAGCCTTATTGTTGTAATGCATGTGTGTCCAAAGCCGATGCAGATGGCTGCAAGACGGAAAAAAAAACAACAAAAAAACAAAAAAAACATTTGACCCTAGGATAGTAGCTACAAGATAAAAGCAGCGCTGAAATCAGGGCACCAGAGGCTACGGGTGTGCATTACTTTGGCTGTAAAAGAAATGACGCAAGTGTGAACAAAGTCTAAAGCCTGTTACTAGGGTGAGGCTTTTCTCCTATCTAATTCATATAGAATCTGCATTAATAGGGGTTGTCCAGGCTTAGAAAAACATGGCCACTTTCATACAGAAACAGCACTTCTCCTGTCCTCAGTTTGGGTGTAGGTTTTGCAGCTTAGTTCCATTGAAGTTAATAGAGCTAAACTGTAATACCACACACAACCTGAGGATGGAGTGGTGCTGTTTTTACAAGAAAGTAGCTGTGCTTTTTCTGGATAACCCCTTAAAGCGACTCTGTACCCACAATCTGATCCCCCTCAAACCTGCTTGTACCTTCGGATAGCCGCTTTTAATCCAAGTTCTGTCCTGGGGTCCGCTCGGCAGGTGATGCAGTTATTGTCCTAAAAAAGCAACTTTGAAACTGGCAGCCCTATGTCAAACGGCCGTGACCTACAATATCTGTGCCCTAACTTTGCACCACCCCTCTGTCCCACCTCCCCACCCTCTTCCTCATTAGGAATGCTCCAGGAAGATTGTCTCCTATTCATCACCTGTGTCAGCCCGGCACATGGGCTGGACCGTTAAGGCACCTGTGCAATGTTCAGACAGGAGAAAATGTTCCAGCTGCATTCCTAATGTTGAAGAGGGTGGGGAGGAGGGACAGTGCAAAGTTAGGGCACAGAAACTCTAGGCCACGCCAGTTTGACACAGGGCTGCAAGTTTAAAAGTTGTTTTTTAGGACAATAACTGCATCACCTGCCGAACGGACCCCAGGACAGATCTTGGATTAAAAGCAGCTATCATAAGGTACAAGTGGTTTGGGGGGGGGGACAGATTGTGGGTACAGAAGTGTCAAAGTTCACACCCATTTTAGACCCTTACTAGTGCAGTTGGGCTTGCAGTCACAGACCATTGATCCATCTCCTCACACATTTCTAGGACATGTCAGAGGATTTGGGGGGGGGGGGGGGGGGGGGGGGGGGGAGAAAAAAAAAAATCTTGTGTTTTAGGAATGTTCTTAGGCTATTTTCACACAGTTTGCCATATCCGTAGACCCACAAAAGCTATTAGAGGCCAACAAAGTCTCATTTTGTCCTCTGTTCCTAGTAAGGTGAAAAAAACAGACCAACAAAATAGGATCCAGTACAGAAATATTATATATATATTATATTAATATAGATATAGATATAGATATAGAGATAGAGATAGAGATATATAGATATAGATATATTAGTGAAATCCTGACTGCGCCCTGTGAATGATGTCATAGGCACTGGGGAAACTTCAGGCCAAGGATATAGTGTATTAGCAATAACCTTACATCAAACTGCCTGGAGCATTTAGTGACAAAACAGGAGCACACAGGGCTAAGCAGACGTGTTTATTAAAATCCTACAGTAGTGACATTAAACATGGTTGAGAATTCATAAGGGAATCTATTGTTTTCAGTGGTTGTCCCCGAGTCTCATAATACCCCAACTAAAAATGATTGGGAAATTATGATTTTCTACAGACCATGAAGTAAGCAGGGACACTAGCAAAAAAAAAAAAAAAAAAAAAAAAGTGATCATGGAAAAACTCCACTTACTCTTGGCCCCCTTTGACCCCTTGCGCTCCTTCATGTACTGCTCCTTGAGTTTATCTATCAGAGACTGGTCTACATCCCAGACCTCCGCAGTTGGGGACAGGACGTCCTTGTCTGCATGCAGATGTTAGTAAAAGAGAGAGCACATGTCAGCAGGTCATTAACGGGTTAGTACCTTCAAAAATCACAGGAATCGGTAGGCATGGTTCACACCAGCGATCTGAGGAATCTGTTACAGTGACACCAATACACTGGAGGTGCTGGCTTGGACACAACAAAATAATAAATTCTGAATTTTAAGAGGGTCAAAAAAAAAAAAAAAAAAAAAAATTGTGGGGGGGGAAGTATTCCAGCATCCTGTGTGTGTGTGTGTGTGTTTTTTTTTTTTTTTAAAATACACTCCCTAAGGTGGTATTATGGACATGATGTTAATAGTATGCAAATGGAAACCAAGAAACCCATACGTAGGAATACATGCACTTTCACGCCTTGGTATGCTCTTATTCAGATTATTCATAGTGAAGGAATGTTCTGCCACGCTGAATGCATGTGAACAGATACACCATCAGGATCTGCTGCTGCCAGTTTCCTTGGCACTTGCCAGGTGTGCTCAATAAGAGTGGGCACACCACAGGCCATGGTACCACTTTTAGGCCATGCTCACAGCAGCAAAAGTATGTGTGGCCTGTTGTTGTCATGTTAAAAAATGGCTCCTGGGACGCAGACCAAGAGCCATACCTCTGGTTCCAAAACCAAATCAATGTAATGTAGGACAGATGTCATGTTCCTCTCTCATGGCGTTGCCCATGTGGCCTCCAGACCAACCTATGGCTATTATTGCATTCAAGAAAAAAGCAGGACAGAAGAGTCCAGACCTCTATTTCAGCCTCCACTGCCATCTTGCTCTGCACTACAATATAACCCCTTGTCCTGCTTAAATGCCGAGGAGGGATCCCCACACCTGCCCTTCTTCCAGGATTACCATGTGGGAAGGAATATTGTATGGTAGCAGAACGCTCTAGTCTTCATTCCGGGTAGACCAACAGCTTGTTGTTTCATTGATCTGGTCACGGAGCCAGTGGTGAAGCAAGCGTCCCAGAAGCAGTTTCACAACACAACAACAAAGCGGCTACATGTTACTTGTGTTACTGAGAGCTAGAGACTGGGAGAAAGTAAAACACACACACCACATCATGATGCTGGAACACCCCTTTAACGGAGGTCTCGAATTTCTAGTTTTATTCATAGACAAAAAAAAAATATAGTTTTAGCAGGTGCCCAATCTTTTGATATTGTTCATGAAAAAAACCACTTCAAAAAAGACAGACCACAAGTGTGAACCTAGCCTGGAAGAGAAGCCATCACTATGACAGGTCTATTACAGTACAGGCATCAGAAGCATACTAGCATGTACAGTAAATGGACTACCAAAGTGCTGAAAAAAGGACCATAAGTCACATGATCTCTTTACAGCTGATAATTGGCTGTGAGGGGTCATGTGCTACAACGAATTAAAAGGAGAAGTCCAGCGAAAATTTTTAATAAAGTATTGTATTGCCCCCCCCAAAAGTAATTCAAATTACAAATATACACTTATTACGAGAAATGCTAATAAAGTTTTTTTTCCCCTTACTTACTACTGCATCAAGGCTTCACTTCCTGGATAAAATGGTGATGTCACTTCCTGGATAACATGGTGATGTCACGACCCGACTCCCAGAGCTGTGCGGGCTGTGGCTCAATGTCCCTCTAGTGCCCTGTGTCCCTCAGCCATTATTCTCTCCAGCAGCCACAGCCCGCACAGCTCTGCGAGTCAGGTCGTGACATCGCCATTTTTATCCAGGAAGTGAAGCCTTGATGCAGTAGTAAGTGCAGGGAAAAAAAGCACTTTATAAGCATTTCCCGTAATAAGTGTATATTGGGGATTTGTATAACTTTTGGGGGGGGTGAATACAATACTTTAATATTTTTGCCGGACTTCTCCTTTAAGGCATTATCCCACAAGCCTTCCTGGTAGCATTTTTGTGAAGGGGTAATTCCACTTAACTGGGGAATCTGACTGATGCTCTGATCTGAAGGTCGGCCATTGTGATAAAATCCCTTTAAAGAGTTGAGAGACATGCTGTTTATTAGTAGGTTAGAGACTAACAGCATCACACATCAGTGCTGTAACTGATCCTGTAAAGAATAACCATACAGTGCTCTACAATTTAGCACTAGGACCTTCACCAATCATGGTGGCGGAGGTACCTTGTTCCCTGAGAGACTAAAGCCATGTCCCACCCATGATGACAGGATTCTAAAACACTGTTCACATGCAGAAAATTCTACGGAATTCTAAGGAATTCAGCTACGGTAGATGGCACAGGATAAGCCCCAATAAATGATAGGGAGGGCATCTTCATATATGCAAAGTGTGACGTGATGAGGAGAAAGGTGAGAGGGTGTCCACACACAAGGATTAACCCTATTGTATTACACAGTCACGGAGGCAGGTATAAAGATATTAATGAACAAGGGTAATCTTGGTATAGTTTGGTTCTGTTCACACTTGCGTTAGTTCTCAGATTTCCATAGCGTTCTGAAGTCAGAATACAGCAACCAATCTCGAAGTAGTAAAACTAATACTGAATGGAAACCTGACAGACGCATTAAAAGGGAGAGAGAATGGATACTTAAGGGTAACATCACAGATTCTCAAAAAGTGGAAACCTTGAAGCCAGTGTGAACAGGACCTAATAAAAAGGTTTCTCTCTATTCTGGTATGATGTTCATTCATTGATTGGCTAAGAAGTGATGTTATAAGAACTTTGAGACAGAGGAGACAAGCAAGGGACCAGGACGGATAAGTCTACCTTATTTATTATGTTTTAAACCCCTGGCTTTTTTATTTTCATTTTGCCTTGACGTCTCCCTTAAAGTGTACCTATGATTTAAATAAACTTCTGACATTGGTGGGGGTCCCCCCGCCTATTAGTAGAATGAAGGGGCATAAGCGCACAGCAGCACACGCTCTGCCTCTTAATCCATCTCACTTCTAAAGTAGCAGTGGACTGAATTATAATAGAGCCCTATGGAACTTACGGTAATCGCTGTACCAGAAGTTCCATAGGGCTTCATTAGAATTCCGTCCACCGCTACTTTAGAAGTGAGATGAAGAGGCAGCGCACAACCTGCTGCGAGTTTCCGTCCCTTTATTCTACTGATCGGCAAAGTTTTCAGCAACCGGACCCCGACCAATAAAAACTTCTGACATGTTGCTGACATGTCAGAAGTTTGTTTAATTGGGAGGCACACCTTAAAGAGAATGTTTCCATGTGCTGTATACAATGCCGATTAAGTTGCACAAAAAAACATGTGACAGCTGCTGATTGACTATTTTCCAGGATTAAAAAAGCACAGCTACTTTATTCCAAAAACAGCGCCACCCCATGTCCTCAGGTTGTATGCGGTATAACATCTCCTTCACTGGACCTCAGTTCAACTGAGATGCAAAACCTACACAGACAGATAACAAAAGTGGTGCCTTTTCTGGATTAAAAGAGCTACGTTTTCTAATCCTGGACAACCAAAAAAATCTGGGGCATTTCAACCCGGTGTGAATGTTCCCTCCAAGTGTTCCCATAGTATTATGACCTGTGATTGTAGATTTTCCTGCACACAGCTTACTCTTACACGAGACAATAGAAAGACCACTACAAGTATCATCTAAATTAGGCCAGTGTACAAGTAAACTCTATTGACGATAAAAAAAGACTGCACATTAGTGAACTACACCTAATGTATGTGGAATATCTATGTGGCTTCTTACCAAAAAGCATATCCAAAGTCACTAAATACACAATGATCTTGCTAAAAAGAGAACTTTCCTAGCCTCTGCACACACCAATGTCTAGAGATGGTGTGGGCCTGATGCAATGCAAACAATGCATCAAAAGAATGTTCTGGAAAATCTAATAGGCAAAACTATTTGGCCTTAAACAGAATGGAAAGCGGCTGCTTAAAGAGACAAGAAGCATGTGGTTCACACCCCTACTGTCCTGAGAGGAATAAGAATGATGATGGTCATCTTTACAGTTAGTAGGATTCCAGTCCTTTACTGCACAATATGTAATATGGGCTATAGACGTACAGAATAAAAGGACAGCCTGACTCACCATTATAATCCCCACCCCCCTCCATGTCAGATGTCAGGGAGGGATATTTTTTATGAACATTTTTTACACTGAGTAGAAGAAGTGAAAGGATGACATGGCCCCTCTGCTGCCCCCCTATGGTTGTGTTTAGAACTGCAGGGCTGCACAGTTACATATAGTTAGTCTCCCCTAATGCATGTTAGCAGTGGAATAGTCATTACCCCAGGGGAAGCAGCCTGGGTCACAAGTGCTGCAGCAGCCTGAGTAGGAATAAGTGTTCATCCCCGCTATTAACAGATAGCATTATACTCACCGGTTTCATTTCTTTACAATTGGTACATGTTCTTACAAATGTCCCTATTTCCGGATCGGTCAAGGTACCAGCAGTTGGACCCCCACCAATCATCTTGTTATGACCTATCAGATAACGTCTTCAGGTGGGAATACACCTTTAAAGAACCATGCCAGGCAAAATGGTACACTGCAGCATGCTTTACGCAGAGTCTTACAGGGCAGTACTAGACTCTTGGCTGCCACAGGTATAACTGTATTAATTCTTTTAGTGTGCCTTTAAGGAGGACCCCAGAGGTTACCTCATCTTTTCTTATAACTCTGTGCTGCTGTTCCTGTTACTCCTTTAAGGGGGGGTGGGGGACACAACAACTGGGTGTCCCAACAGTCTGGCCAAAGTTACTTCTCCCAGTTGTAAGTTTAACTATTTGGGAGCAATAACAGATTGGAAACACAGAGCTAGAAGAAAAAACACTGCTATTGTTATATCAGGGGGACTACAAGGATTTACTAACACAGATCAGGAGAAGTGCATTTTTAGGTCCTGAAAGATGCATATTAACCTTCACACAATTCTGCACAGACATCTTGTCAAGTTTTTTTTTGCTCAGTTATCCGGGAGTAAAGGAGTCCATTACTTTTGTAGAAGGCTCTAGTGAAATACCCACAGAAGCAATGAGCACCTTATTCCAATTATGCAGCAAATAATTACGCAGCAAACGCAGAACGTACTCTGTCAAAACCCAACGTCCAGGTGTTCACTTTTACGGATTTTAAATGTGATGTATAAGGTGTTTTTTGGTGTCTACATAAGAAGTAGTATGTACACCTACCCCACTCAGTCCCATCTCCAGAACTTCTGGCCTCTCCTGCACCTTCACCATCTTCTGCAGTCACAAGGAAATCAAACTCTTTCAACGCTTCTTCTGTGTCATCAGCAAGTTCAGCAGCTAAACCTTCATTCCCAATCTGTATAAGTAATAAATTGGAGACAAAAATTTCACATTTTACATACTTTGTCAAGTAGGAGAATGTGTCTGTTCCTTTACAGTTTATTAGATATGTAAATGAAGCAGTTTGGAGCACTGGCGGTGGGACTGCGTTTTATGGAATAATCAAGAGCTTAAAGCGACTCTGTACCCACAATTTGCCCTCCCCAAACCACTTATACCTTCTTAGAGCTGCTTTTAATCCAAGATCTGTCCTGGGTCCGTTCGGCAGGTGAGGCAGTTATTGTCCAGAAACATAACTTTTAAACTGGCAGCCCTGTGTCAAACTGGCGTGGCCTTGAGTGTCTGTGCATTAGGCTGGCACAACCTCTCTCTCCCTCCTCCCCGCCCTCATCATCATTAGGAATGCTCCAGGCAGATTTTCTCCTATTCATCCCCTGTGTGAGCACAGAACATGGGCTGGATCGTTAAGGCACCTGTGCAGTATTCAGACAAGTGAGGAATAGGAGAACACCTGGCTGGAGCATTCCTAATGAGGAGGAGGGCGGGGAGGAGGGACAGAGAGGGTGTGCCAGCCTAATGCATACACAATCTAGGCCACGGCCGTTTGAGAGAGGGCTGCAAGTTGTTTTCAGGACAATTACTGCATCACCTTCTGAACGGACCCCAGGACAGATAATGGATTAAAAGCCACTATCCGAAAGCACAAGCGGTTTGGGGGGGAGCGAGAACAGGTTGTGGGTACAGAGTCGCTTTAAATAACCAAGTAAAATTGTCCATGCAAAAAGCAAACACTCATCAGATTCTGTGCATAAGGGAAAACCAAACCCAAAAAAGAATAAATTGCCTCTCAAGTGAGGTTAAAAGGTGTTTACAAAAATGCAACAGCTCTCCGCTAACGGCAAGACACAGACCCAATACAGAGATATAGATAGAGATATATTAAAAAAAGCGACCCCCCCCCCCCCACACACACACTTTTCATATCTGTATTGGGTCTGTGTCTTGCCGCGAGCTGTTACATTTTTGTATGTCTGTAATCTCAGCCACAGCAACATGCTCCTGTCTAGTGTGAATGGTGTTGTAGGAGAGCGGACCAAACGTGTCTTTTTACTTACAAAGTACACGCATTACCTGCTATATCTCCTACAGTCAATTCTATTCAACCAGGATTCCCAGCTGTCAGACCCCCCACTGATGACACCCCTAATACCTATCCCTCAGGATGATGTGGATGTGAAGAGTATTTTTCAGGGGCAAACCTCTTTAAGACACCCTTCTGGTTAGCTGAAACGCCCTCTCCTACATTTGGCAGCAATGTCATTAGAAAGACCACAAAGCTTACTTTATGCTTTTTGTTTAACCGTTGTTTGTCCTTCCCGACTGTGACCTCTTCTATAAGGTCCCCTTCCTCCTCTTCATCACTGTCGTCCGCACTTTCTAAGAAGTTAAAAGTTTCGAGTACATCACCTGAGTTCCTAATGAGAAAAAAAAATTAAATAAAATCATGAGCTGGTCATGGGGCTTGTTAATTCCTGGTTTTTAATCTTCGACCATATCACTTATGAGCGCATCGCTCATGCAACTATTATAATTTATTACATTTGTCTCTTTCTCTAACATGGCAGAGAGCGACATGGTAAAATATTACCTTCTAGTTGTCAGACTGGCAGTCAAATAACACAGCTGCAGCTGAGCTGGGAGGAAGCAGGGGACACTGCATGAATACTGAGGGGGAGCTAACATCTTGTGTCCTTTTCTGGCCAGTGAGGCCCCAGTAGAAACAGATTCCCAGTAGACCACACTGGACACAAGGCTAACTAACATAATACATAAACATTTCAGAATTGTTGGCTTACCCCTTTCTCTAGTGGACAGGAAAGATGCCTCCTTAGGGTACAAACACACACACAGTATGCGCAGCAGATTTGATGGTGCAGATTTGATGCTGTGTTCAGTTATTTAGATCTAATCTGCTGCGTATCGCAGCAGTAAATACGCAGCGTATACGCAGCAGTAAATACGCAGCAGTAAATACGCAGCGTATACGCTGTGTGTGTTTGTACCCTTAAAGCGACTGTACTGGCATGTAGCCAGTCCCACAATACTGGCATCGCGAGTTAGAGTTAGATAGAGTTCCTCAATCTGGAGTGGCCTAAAACATCTGTGCCCTAGGCCTGCAGTGCAGCCCAGGGGCATGCTGAAAGTGAAGGGAGGCGGGAGAGAGGCGCCGCAGGCCTAGGGCACGGATGCTCTAGCCAGCACAAGACTGACTCTCCGCTGCAGCAATAAAAGTAGTCTCTCTTCAAAATTCCAGTATTGGGAGAAAGGCCAATCCCCTAACGGGGCACTGTGTGAGGACCTCTCCAACATAGTACCGGTGGCTACATGCCAGTACAGAGACACTAAAGCTGAACGTGTGCAAAGGGCAAAATATTCCTATTAAAAAAAAAAAAAATTATATATATATATATATAAATATACACACAAATCCTATAAATTTAATTGTTCATCAGATAAGTAACATCATACAAGAGGATGGAATTAGATTGTCTTTCAACAAATCTCAATTGTAGTGGCAACCACAGATCACATAGAATTAAAGCCAAAAAATAAAAATAAAAAATGAAGCACAGGCATAAATGGGAGGACAACATTATGATGTTACCTTTTGCTTTCCTGTCCCTTTTGTTTCAGTGAAGCATCTTCACCATTAAGGATCTGTTCTAGGTTTTTCGGTTCCACTGAGCCATTTGGCTCAGAACCTGAAAGTCCAAGCAGAGAGCGTACCCTTTGTGACCGAACGTCTAATATTGTGTCTGTGTAGCCAACCTCTTGAAGATACCTGTACAAAACAAGAACAATGAGAAGCTGAAGTCAAGGGCTGTCTATTGTCTGGCTCTGTCCTCTTTCACAACCATTTTTTTCTTAGGTTCTCCTATGTATCTAAAATGATAGAATAAGCAGTTCGGATAAAAATAAGCCACAAAAAGCAATATACAGTATCTGCCCAAACACATAAGGTTAGAATTACATCTATCCAATGTCATTTTATGTGGTATACATCGGCATCCTATGGCAACTGGATGTCAGCATATATAATAAGAGATATAGCTAGTCCTATTCATGTGTGTCCATTGTAGTCTAACACTGCTGAATGTTTCAAGATTTCTAAAAGAAAACTGATAATTTTTATTTATCATCTTAAAGGTCTGGTCCAGGATAAGAAAACCATAGCCGCTTTCTTCAAGAAACAGCGCCACCCTGACCTTAGTTTGGATGTGGTTTTGCAGCTCAGGTCCTGTGAAGTGACTGGAGTTGAGTTGTAATACCACACGCAACCTGAGGACAGGGGTGGCGCTGTTTTTGGAAGAAAGCAGCTGTATAAAGAATAACCCTTTTAAAATGGGGTTACCTAGTGCTACAAAAACATGGCCACTTTCTTTCAGAGACAACACGACTCTTGGCTCCAGTTCAGGTGCGGTTTGCAATCAAGCTGCATTCACTTCACTGCAACTGAGCAGCAAAACCCCGCCCAAGCTGGAGACAAGAGTGGGGCTGTCTCTGAAAGAAAGTGGCTATGTTTTTGTAGTACTGGATAACCCCTTTAATTCATGGCATAATGCAGAGTGTTTCACCTGAATGACAGAACTTTATCCAATGCTTCAAGAAAGAAAAAAAATACTAACACAATACAATGCAAGAAGAGTATCTGGCGGCATGAAGCACACAGCTCTGCCCCCCACCCATGAAAACCAGTATTATGAGACTGTAACTGAGGCCGCCACATGTCTTTACTTATTTACTTACTGTCTTAACAGCTGCCGTCCTTGTTTCCAGGTCAGCTGACTATTCGGAAGCCCTGGGGGAATCTCGGATTCTTTGGTTTCTTCTGCAAGGCAAGAGTAAATAAAGAGTGATGTCAACAGCATGATATTACTGCTAATACCTTACACAGACAAGCATTAGGTCACGGCTCTGACAAGGGCCCTGCATGGTAAGCCGATCACAGGAGGTGACACTGCCATCAGATACATGGGCAGAACCAAGCAACTAGAGCTCAATTCTTCCATAGCGCCACCACAGGTAGGACACATACAACTGTATGCACATTATAGATCGGCAGCGCACCGATTGGCTGTCGGGGGGGTTAATGGCGCTTAGTTTGACATACTCGCAGCGGGATGACAATCCCCCCGCAAGTATGTCAGCCCATTGAAGTGAATAGACAAGTATCCGCAATGGATTTCGCTGTGGATACGTTGTGTGCGTTTGTACCCTTAAAATGGCTTGTCTTAACCCCCTAAAATGCTACTTTTTCAAGGTTCAGGATGGTTTCACGCACACAGCTGGCATAAAGGATGTCTATTCTGACAATTTCTACATGCCATTGAGACTTCCCTTTCCCCCCTCTAATTCCATAAAATATAAATCAAAAGAACATGAATGTAGTTGTTAAACCATAAGATTACAGCGGCTATAAAGACGCTGAAACCTGCTGCCTGCTAAAAAGAGTGTGAAATCAAAGTGGCCGATTCCACGAATGCACATCCCCGAGCTATCCCTGGAATGTAAGGGTTGGTCAGTTTCATGGAGAAGAGAACTGACACATAAGGCTCTGTTCACACTATTTAATTTAGTTTGAAGGTTGATCACTGTAAGGAAAAAAACACGCACCTCAACTGTGTAAAGAGAGACTAAAAACGCAGTATAGGTCCTCAAGTAATAAAAGCAAAAACCCACCGGGGTAAATACAACAACATAGAAAAGTAAAAAAAATAAATGTGCTTACCCGATTCAATTGCTGGCATCTTCATGTCTCCTTGATTCAACTCTGTTCCATATTTTAATTTATGATATTTTGCCCTACAAGCAAACAGTAAGGTGAATGAAAAACTAATGTTATTTCCAAAATTATCAATGTATTATATACACAGCTCAGCACTGCTCTATAATGTCCTTCATGCTGCTGTTGATTATGGTGTACTACTGAGATATGGGGGAGCAGTGTGTGCACATAGGTGTTAGTCTGTACCAACGGAAGCTAGGCTGCACCCATAGAGCCTTTGGTTAAATTGTGTCATACAATGATCAGCAATAGCACTACTCCTCCCGTACACACAAAAGCTTATCCTGAGAAGATTGGCTGACCAGTTTATAGACCATTTAAAAGGGAACCCATCAGCAGTAGCTTTACAGAGGGGAAAGAGAGGTTTTATTACGGCGCATGAGGCCAGGGGAAAGGCGGCAACTAGTCATGTGGGTGGGGAGCCTCCCGTGACTAGTCACAGCTGTGCGCAGGGATGATTGAGAGGCAGAGGCTCCACTAATTGATCTCTCTGCCTGTCAATCATCCCTGCACTGCGCGCTGACAGAGCCGTGACTAGTCAAGGGTAGCTCCCACCCAGATAACTTGTTGCCGCCCCTTCTGCCGGCCTCGCAGGGCATAATAAAACATCTTTTTTCCCCTTTTGTAAAGCTACAACTGCAGACACGGCTGGTATGCTCCGCAAGCTGCACAGTAGATCTATACTGTGTTGCTGGGAACCGTATCAGTACAATCATGCTGATTGGTTTTCTTTAAAGGGGTTTCCTTTCAAATTAACTGGTTTTAGAAAACTATATAGATTTGTAATTTACCCATACTGAGCTGCTGTATGTCCTGCTGGAAGTGGTAGTGTTCCTTTCAGCCTGACACAGTGCTCTCTGCTGACATCTCTGTCTGAGACAGGAACTGTCCAGAGCAGTAGCCAATCCTTATAGAAAAGCTCTCCTGCTCTGGACAGTTCCTGTCTCGGACAGAGGTGGCAGTGGAGAGCACTGTCTGAGACGGAAAGAATACACCACTTCTGGCAGGACATACAGCAACTGACAAGTACTGGAACACTTGAGGTTTTTAAACAGAAGTAAATTACAAATCTATATATAACACTCTGAAACCAGTTGATTTGAAAGAAAGATTTTCGCTGGACAACCCCTTTAACGCCTGTCCAGGCCTATAACAAAAGCAGCGATGATAACAATGTGCATCAAGGACAGAAACACACATGGCGAATTGTGTGTAGCAGAAATATCTGCTGTGACAGTGTACGCCATGCCTTCCTATGGGGATACAGTTTTGCTGCACACACGTGAAGTTAACATCTGCTTGTTAAGTTTCTGCTACACAAAGAGTTAGTAGCTTCTGAATCTGACTTTTTAGTCAGGATTTCGTGGCGTATTTTAGGCCTTTTGTGCATCCGACTGAAGAGGTAACACTAGTAAAATGCTTTGTTTGTAAATGGAATTATTATTGGGGTCCTTCACACTTCCTAATACATCCTAATAAATATGCACAGTCAGCAATTCTAACACAGATGAGCTGTGTGTAGGAAACTAAAGGGACCGTATTACATTAAGGACACTGCTGCAACATTGTGATGATAATATGTATAATATTTGATAATATGTATCTCTTTATGCCATGTTTAAGTGGGATCAGACTGCTGGACGGGGAAAAGGAATAAGCTTTGCAAACCAAACACCTTCTCCAACACATCTATTGCTTGCATTTTTTCAGACAATAAAAAAACATCTTGCTAAAAAGAGCCTGCATCTTATAGTCTGCAGTCAGTGACAGTGTCAGACCACCCCGACTACTTCCCTAATCATGATTATATAGAGAATTGTGCTGCCACGGCTTTAGCCTGTGTGATGGGTGCCGGGCAAGAGAGGAAGATGGATTTGAGGAGCAGGTAACATCCAGCTTCCCACAAGGAACGATCATGTCACAGTTGGAAAAATCGACTATGACTGACATCATCGCAGGGACTGCACATTCATCGCCTATTATGGGTAAGTTTGAACATAGATTCTTTACTTGTACTAGAGTGTTATAAAATTAGTATGTATATATCTATGTATGTACATAGCAGAGCTGTATATGTATGCTAATGTAGCAAAACCAGGTGTGTGTATGCCGATGTTTCAAAGCTACGTATGCATACTGAAGTATGTAGCAGAGCTATGCGTGTTGATTCGGTTGAACCAAGAATATAAACGCAGAGGTGTTAGGCTCCTTTCACACAGAGTAAAACTGGCAGAATTCTCTGCTGCAGAATCACGCCAGCCCGTGTTATAATAGCAGTCTACGGGAGGCTCGCGCGCCTCCTCTCCCCGCGCTGGAGAATAAACATGTCCATTCTTTAGCGCGGAGAGAGGAGGGGCGCGAGCCTCCCATAGACTGTCATTATGAAACGGAGGCTGGCGGGAAGTTCCGCCAGTTTTGCTCTTTGTGAACAGAGCCTTAAACTCGCAGCCATCCAGCTGTTGAAAAACTTCAATTCTCATGACTGTACAGCAAAAGCTTTAGCTGTCCAGACATGATGGAAGCTGTAGTTTAGCAACAGCTGGAGGGCTGCAGTTTGACACCTGTGGTGTACAATGAACCCTGTGGTGCTATGTATGCGTATATGTCGTGCATATGCACAGCACTGAAAGTCTGTGTGTGTATACATACAGTTACATATCAAGAGGCTACTTACCGCTCTTGTTTCAAAGCATATTCTAACATTTTTATTCTTCTAACTAGATCCTTCTTCAAGTTTTCTTGACCTTTCCTTTCACCTTGTAAAAAGGCTATCCGTGCCTGGAAAACAAATGGAAACATTTTCAGCAAACATCCTCATAACAAAGCTCAGCTGTTATTTGTCCAGGTAGTGGCTCGTACTGACAAACCTAGAAACGCAAGTTTCTTAAAATGGTTACAGACTAGAGATGAGCGAACCTGGAGCATGCTCGAGGCGAACCGAACCCGAACTTTCGGCATTTGATTAGCGGTGGCCGCTGAAGTTGGATAAAGCCCTAAGGCTATGTGGAAAACATGGATATAGTCATTGGCTGTATCCATGTTTTCCAGACAACCTTAGAGCTTTATCCAAGTTCAGCAGCCCCAGCTAATCAAATACCAAACGTTCGAGTTCGGATCAACTCGAACCCGGTTCGCTCATCTCTATTACAGACATTAAAGGGGTATTCTGCTAAAACTGATTGAATCATTAAACCGCTAACCCCTAGCTCTGCCAGTATGTAATATACTCTAAGCACTCAGTTTTCTGGGCAACTCACCCCCTGAAGTGCTGAAAAGTTCTCTTCTACTCGATTTTCCTCCCCCCTCCCATCATAGACGGTGCTCAGATGTTCTTATTTTCAGGGGAAGTCTGGCCTGGTACAAGTAACCCAGATCCACCACTGATATCATCGGTGCCAGAAAGAACTCAAGCCATGCCTCCCATGCAGTAGCAGGGGTGTGGAGGACGGTGTAGGAACAAGGAGACAGATGGGTTGCCAGGAAACTACACTTTATGGCATGCCGGGCACCCCCTTGTTATTCCTAAACAATCCTGGGGGCCATCTTAGGGCCCTATTCTACGGGACGATCGTTCGCATAACTTAACGATAAATGACCGCTATTGCGAAAGACCTGAAATTGTTCACCCATTTACATAGAACGATAATCGTTAGTTATGATTGTTCTTGCGGTCGTCTTGTCGCTATTGCGTTCGTCACTACTGCAAACAACCAAACGACATCTTATTCAATGTGAACGATTTGTGAACAAGCAACGATACAAATAGGTCCAGGTCTAAAACGATCAACGATTTTGGTCGTTAATCGTTAACTGCTATTCAACCGAACGATTATCGCTTAGATTCAAACAACTTAACGATAATCTGAACGATAATCGTCCCGTGGAATAGGGCCCTTAGAAACAGACCGGATTTCAAAAAAGATACAATGGAGGAACCACAGCCCCCTACAAGCAGGGGGAAAAAAAAACAAAAACTTATGGGTGAGGGATTAGTATGACCATCAGGATTTGGAACTTTTTTTTTTGGGGGGGGGGGGGGGGGGGGGCGGCGATTGGGTAATGGGTGAAATACCTCTTTAAATTGATCTGATACGCAGGTCCGGCAAGTCTAGAGGGCCACAGAGGCAGAGCTTTTCTGCTGCCGAGTCTCCTCGCCTTGGTCATAAAGGAGGGGGGGTTAACAGTGCCAGACCGAAACGGGGAAAGGAGAATCAGCAGCACAGAACACCCATGTTGGTGACCCTATAGACCCACCATAATTCTATGTAATCAAAACATCACTGTAAAGAGATTATCCAAAGATGACAGCTTAGTACCTATCCATAGGATGAGTCATGATGGATTATGAGCACAAGGGTCCTAAGCAACAGTGGTGGAATGGAGGGGCAGCTGCAATATCAGGTACAACCAGGTGTATGGAGCTGGGCCTGTTGGGCAAAGTAGGGGCTGCAGTATCCCTTTTAGTCAGCTGGGACCTAAGCATAGATAGGAAATAGATGGCTTATCCTAAGAATACACAGTATAACACAGGAATAATAAAGTATCCTTACACTGAGTATTTCTATGACCTGGCCATAGTCCCAACAAAGAACACAAATATACACTTGGCATTTGGCGTCTGTATGTGGGCACGAAGAACAGATTCACCAGTCCCAACAGGATCCCTAAGTGACTGAGGTGAAGATCACAGAGAGTTAGTGATGAATCACGGTCAGGCCGGGCACATACCTGAGGGATAAATCACTGCGCTATCAGGGGCTCAGAACTCTGCTTATCTGGAGACAAGTTCACTGAACGCAACAGAGACCTTAGTCCCAGCTACATGAGCAAATTGCTGCCTGGATTAAGGAGGGGGGCGCATTACTGACATATCCAGGGCACAGATATAGATATAGAGATAGAGATATATATTATATATAATTTGCATTAGTCAGCTTCTATCTATTGGATCTGTGCATACAGAAAAGGCAAAACCAAGCTATTTCTGTTTGTCGAGTCCCATACTTAGAACCAAGACTAGCGCTCATCTGCCACTTTATGGCCAACTGCACATACTTAAGAGACTGGGCGGGGGGCTTATGTATGGTCAAAAATAAAGCAAGAATATGGAGCCTAAAAAGAAGCAACTGGCAAGAGAGTGGTTCATAGTAACACAGTGTTTATATGGTAGAGATGACTCCTGAATAGGAGGATTGTGGCGCACAACGACATGAGGAGCTCCTACAGCCTTTGTTGTTTACTCTGCAACATGGAGTGAACCAAGTACATCATGCAATTCCTATAGGCGGATATAACGCACCATGGGATATGTCGTGTAGAGGCTCAACGTCTCCCCAAACCATTTGACCCCAAACTCAGCACAGTGGACGTCCTGAAAGTCTCTCGTAAAAGCTCTGACCTTGCTGAGTAAATACAGTTATGGCTCCCCATTGTTCTCTGTTATCAGCCATTATCATAGGATTGTATCCAGAAGCTATATACACTTTTGTTCTCTTATCAGCCATCACCAGAAGTTACTTTTAGTTAGGAGGACATAATGAAACTTTGGACTATACATTGTATACACTATTTATCCAGTTCCATAGGTCCCCATACTCCTTTAATAACCCACAGCTCAATGATCATTCGTACACAAACATCTGGGATGGCTGAGGGTTCCTGTGTTCTCTATGGGGAGGGGTAAGCCACAGCCAGAGAGTTCCCCTGCTGCTGATTATCTCTCCCAGAACAATGGGGTTGGGTGGTGACTTTCAATGGGTGGGTTAGGAGAGCTCTATACACCTTATACTGAAGGCCGAATCCACCACAAACAGTGGGTATAGCTGAGAAAAGTATAAGGTGTACGGGGAGACTAGAAGCCGATGGCTGCCGGTGGTCGGCATAAATCTGGGCGATTGTATGCTGCCTGCTCCAGAGTTGGATCAGGTAAAATATTTGTCTATGCAACTACACTGAAACCAATACCAATCTATCAACATGCTCTGCTATAGAGACCCATGACTTCATCTCCTACCAGATTGACTGCTTAACCTCAAATACCTGTGTGTAACTGCTGGGTTATATCATATATAGTAGCGAAAATGTGCCTGTCTAGCGGAGTGAGAAGAGTTTTTTAAGATATGGTAAGGTACTTATGCTTCTTGTAATGTAATAACTGGGATCAGGACATAAATGACAAGCTGAAATAAATAATGAATGAATAGACGTTAACCAACGCTCATACATTGATGGTGCCTTCCAAGGCATGGATACGGTATCTGTACGCAGATCCCATTTATTTCTATAGCCCCATTGCACACAAGTTGAAACGTCCACCCAACTTCACAACTGGACAGAAAGGATTGATGGTTTCGAGCCATTTATTAGGTTCTGTACAGATAAGACTGCTTAAAGGGTAAGGTGGGGATTTATGGGCAGTCACAGAATTATGATTATAGATGGATGACTCCTAAACGCCACCCCTTCCTATCTGATTTCAGAAATGCAAGACTTCTTATTCCACAAAAGAAAGATTTTGGTAATCAACGGCAACGTACAAAGCGATCATCAACTGGCGGCAACTGGGAGCATTTCCTATTGTCACTTGATTCAAGAACTCTCGTAAGTTCGAATACCATTTTAACCAGTCACAATACAAGCAACTGGTGGCAGGACCAGAAGCCAATGGAATAGCAGTGAACACCAACCAGACCACTGCTTTTAGAGTGGTGGTCGGTAACCTAGACAAATAAGCTGTCAATGACAGAAGGAAAGAGTGGCTTATCTACAGAAGGAGACAAGTTGGCTAAATGATTGGATTTGCAAAAATAACTTGGTGAGCCTGATGAGTATAACTGAGATGGAAACACCTCCTTAGGGTGCGTTCACACGTACAGGATCTGCAGCAGATTTGAATGTGCACATTCAAAGCAGTGCCATCAAATCTGCTGCAGGTCCTGTACGTGTGAACGCACCCTTAAGGAGTACATTATGTTCCATTGTCTATGTATTTGTAGTCACCTTCTCAGCTATGGTGCTTTAATGAGTACAGGTAACCCTCTAAAGAGATCAATGGATGAAGAGAAAGGTAGAGACTCGTGCTCATTCTTGCATCGGTGTAACGGCTGCAAATCCAGGCCAAGCCGCAGGTCTAATACCCCAAAAGGACAGCTGTCAGTACACTAGTGTGAAGCTTAGATGTGAACTCGGGTCGGTTTCATGCTGTGTTGGAGCCTCCTTTAAAGACCCCATCATACTTATAACACATCATATCCATGACAGGAAGCATATCACAAAACCAATACTTCGGTAATCTCATTGTGAATAATCTCGTGTTCCCACGTCCGTCTCGCAGTCCCATCAGCCTCACTTGTGTGTTGGTTCTGACAGAGGAGGACAGCTTTCACCTCCAAGTAGTATTGGGGGTGGTATCACACCCGTCCTTACATACTATTATGGCTAAGGACGTCACCGAGTCGGGAGCCCCCCTCTGCTGTATGTTCACATGTATAGATTTGTTGGAGATACTACCAATTTTAAAGGGGTATTACGAGCACTAAAAATTGTTTATATTTTGCCAAGGTTCCAAAGAGAACAAATTTAAAAAAAAAAAAAAAAAAAACACACACAGCACACGCTGTATAAAAGACCCCAGTATACTGGACATCCGTGAATACAGTGCCCAGATATATAATGGCAGAGCTCAATTCCCTGAGGAAGCATCTGGGCAAAATGCGTAGGATATGATGACATAGAGATGCCGTATGCGATTCAGAATGGATTTCGATTTAAAGGGAAGCATGTATGTGGAAACTGGCAGCATGGCTATATGCATATCTGTGCTGTCAGCTCCCCTTTAATACATTTTGATGTATGTGGTCCTTTAAATAAAAGGATATAGATTACACACAGGACCATTACATCGCAGATGAAGGATTAACTCGGTATAGTATATTATTCCTGGCATTAGTCAGAAAATCATCAAACATACGATGACGGACAAAGTCAGCGCTGAATCTGATGAGAACTTGATGTTCCTGTATGTTAACATCTTTACATATGCACTTTGTTCCATCCCTTATAGTCATCTCTGGGTTTCCAGCTGTTGCAAAACTACAACTCCCAGCATGTCTGAACAGCAGAAGGGATTACTGGTCCCCTGCGGGTACAAAAGTAACTCTTCCAACTAGTAATAAAGTTTCATTTATAGCTATACATTCTGCCTGCTGCTCAGCGGAGTTCACGGCACGTGTGACCTCATCCCCTCGGCACCCGGTGAGTCACCGCCACCATGTGTGATCCCAGGTTTATTACTCACCATTATTCTCAGTGTCCTCCAACCTGTGCAAAATACAACCGGCTGTCTGGGCATGCTGGAAGTTGTAGTTTTGCAAAGGTTGGAGACAACGGCTCTAACTAACCACTCCTACAGGAAACACAGGGCAATGTCCCCCCAACCTATCCTTCCCTACAGCCATTGCCAAACTATATTTACCAGCATATGGCTGTGTGGCAATGCTGGGAGTTGTAGTTTTGCGATGGCTGAAGACCAATACTCCAGAATCGCTTCTAACACAACATATCCTTATAAATTGAATGCATTATTTATTAGCTGATGATGGGTACAGAATGGCGACACTATGGTAGGTGGAGCATACAGCTATAGATGTGCCGGTGACATCGAGGTGAGGGTGATGAGGACATACAGCTATAGATGTGCCGGTGACATCATGGTGCAGAGGATCTGGTGAGTCTCTGGTCATACTGCAGGCACAGGGCAGTGTTCCCCAACCTGTAGCATCCTCCAGTTGCTGCAAAAACTACAACCCCCAGCATGCATCAGGTCAGTCACTGCAACTGTGTGCACCACCCTATGGTTTAACACAATTCTGTATTGTCAAACTGGCAAAATTACAATTAGCCGTCCATGCATGCTGGGAGTTGGAGTTTTGCAACTGCTAAAAAAAACAAAACAAACAGCTCTACCTGATGTCTAAGGATGGCTCCTTGTGTTTATTACCCATGTGTCACATCGCAAGTCAACCATCTAGGGCGACGTCCCCCCCCTCCACAGTCACCCATCTACGGCGACGTCCCCTCCACCACAGTCACCCATCTACGGCGACGTCCCCTCCACCAGTCACCCATCTACGGCGACGTCCCCTCCACAGTCACCCATCTATGGCGACGTCCCCTCCACAGTCACCCATCTATGGCGGCAGCGTCCCCTCCACAGTCACCCATCTACAGCGACGTCCCCTCCACAGTCACCCATCTACAGCGACGTGCCCTCCACAGTCACCCATCTACAGCGACGTGCCCTCCACAGTCACCCATCTACGGCGGCGACGTCCCCTCCACAGTCACCCATCTACGGCGGCGACGTCCCCTCCACAGTCACCCATCTACGGCGGCGACGTCCCCTCCACAGTCACCCATCTACGGCGGCGACGTCCCCTCCACAGTCACCCATCTACGGCGGCGACGTCCCCTCCACAGTCTCCCATCTACGGCGGCGACATCCCCTCCACAGTCTCCCATCTACAGCGACGTCCCCTCCACAGTCTCCCATCTACAGCGACGTTCCCTCCACAGTGACCCATCTACGGCGGCCCGTGCCAAGCCTCCCATCTATAGCGGTGACGTCACTGACATGTTGCCCCAGATTTGGGATGGTGACTCTATGGCACAGTATGCAGGGCTCCAGATGGCGACCAAAATGGTCGCCAATGCGACTGATATTTTGCAAATGGCGCCCAGATTTATTAATCTGGGTGCCATTTGCGACTGGCCCCGGCGGCGGCGCGCTGTTTCTTTAAGTCCGGGTCCCCGGCTGATACGCGGCTGCCGGGGGTGTCCCGTCCTATCCCCGGCAGGGCGGCGCATCAGTGAGCTGCCTGGGGCCCTGACTTCCGGCACAGGAAGCGCACGTCAGAGACGCTTCCTGTGTCAGAAGTCACAGCCCCGGCGTACAGGGAGCTCACTGATGTGCCGCGCTGCCGGGGATAGGACGGGACACCCCCGGCAGCCGCGCATCAGCCGGGGACAGCGTCCGAAGAAGAAGAGGATCGCCGGGGGAGCGGGTTGTCAGGTGAGTTTGTGTGTTTGTTTTTTTTAAATACTGCTTAGCATAGAGGAAAGGGGGGGGGGCATCTATAATGGGGGGAAGAGAAGGGGGGCATCTATAATGGGGGGAGAAGAGGGGCCATCTTCAAGGGGGGGAGAGGGGGCCATCTATAAGGGGGGGGGGGTATCTATAATGGGGGGGAGGAGGGGGCATCTATAATGGGGGGGAGGAGGGGGCATCTAGAATGGGGGGGAGGAGGGGGCATCTAGAATGGGGGGGAGGAGGGGGCATCTAGAATGGGGGGGAGGAGGGGGCATCTAGAATGGGGGGGAGGAGGGGGCATCTAGAATGGGGGGGAGGAGGGGGCATCTAGAATGGGGGGGAGGAGGGGGCATCTATAATGGGGGGAGGAGGGGGCATCTATAATGGGGGGAGGAGGGGGCATCTATAATGGGGGGAGGAGGGGGCATCTATAATGGGGGGGAGGAGGGGGCATCTATAAAAGGAGGGGGTCATCTACAAGGGGAGGGGGTCATCTAAAAGGGGAGGGGGTCATCTAAAAGGGGAGGGGGTCATCTAAAAGGGGAGGGGGTCATCTAAAAGGGGAGGGGGTCATCTAAAAGGGGAGGGGGTCATCTAAAAGGGGAGGGGGTCATCTAAAAGGGGAGGGGGTCATCTAAAAGGGGAGGGGGTCATCTAAAAGGGGAGGGGGTCATCTAAAAGGGGAGGGGGACATCTAAAAGGGGAGGGGGACATCTAAAAGGGGAGGGGGTCATCTAAAAGGGGAGGGGGTCATCTAAAAGGGGAGGGGGTCATCTAAAAGGGGAAGGGGTCATCTAAAAGGGGAGGGGGTCATCTAAAAGGGGAGGGGGTCATCTAAAAGGGGAGGGGGTCATCTATAAGGGGAGGGGGTCATCTATAAGGGGAGGGGGTCATCTATAAGGGGAGGGGGTCATCTATAAGGGGAGGGGGTCATCTATAAGGGGAGGGGGTCATCTATAAGGGGAGGGGGTCATCTATAAGGGGAGGGGGTCATCTATAAGGGGAGGGGGTCATCTATAAGGGGAGGGGGTCATCTATAAGGGGAGGGGGTCATCTATAAGGGGAGGGGGTCATCTATAAGGGGAGGGGGTCATCTATAAGGGGAGGGGGTCATCTATAAGGGGAGGGGGTCATCTATAAGGGGAGGGGGTCATCTATAAGGGGAGGGGGTCATCTATAAGGGGAGGGGGTCATCTATAAGGGGAGGGGGTCATCTATAAGGGGAGGGGGTCATCTATAAGGGGAGGGGGTCATCTATAAGGGGAGGGGGTCATCTATAAGGGGAGGGGGTCATCTATAAGGGGAGGGGGTCATCTATAAGGGGAGGGGGTCATCTATAAGGGGAGGGGGTCATCTATAAGGGGAGGGGGTCATCTATAAGGGGAGGGGGTCATCTATAAGGGGAGGGGGTCATCTATAAGGGGAGGGGGTCATCTATAAGGGGAGGGGGTCATCTATAAGGGGAGGGGGTCATCTATAAGGGGAGGGGGTCATCTATAAGGGGAGGGGGTCATCTATAAGGGGAGGGGGTCATCTATAAGGGGAGGGGGTCATCTATAAGGGGAGGGGGTCATCTATAAGGGGAGGGGGTCATCTATAAGGGGAGGGGGTCATCTATAAGGGGAGGGGGTCATCTATAAGGGGAGGGGGTCATCTATAAGGGGAGGGCAAACTGGCTGCAGACACTGGGAGATAGATATATGCACAATTATTATTATCAGGGCCCCTCAGGTGTCTGTATTGTAGGGGGTCACTTGCATTAGTCACTAGGTGAGAGATATATCTATCTATATACACATCTTGTGGGGGGCTGCAGTCATAAGTCTAGCTCAGTATGTATAGACTGTTGCAAGCTTTTAAAGGGAACCTGTCACCCCCGGTGCCGGGGTGACAGGCTCCCAACCCCCCGTTAGAACCCCCTATACTCACCTCATCGCGCCGGGTCCCGCTTCTGAAGATGGTCGGGTCACGGAGATCTCAGCCGCTGCAGCCCGGCGCGCACACTGAGAGATGAGTCCAATGCTCATAGAGAATGACGGAGCGCTGGACTTTCCCGTCATTCTCTATGAGCGTTGGACTCATCTCTCAGTGTGCACGCCGGGCTGCAGCGGCTGAGATCTCCGTGACCCGACGCGATGAGATGAGTATAGGGGGCTCTAACGGGGGGTTGGGAGCCTGTCACCCCGGCACCGGGGGTGACAGGTTCCCTTTAAGTTCAAGTTCAGAAGAGTAAGCCTCATTAAAAGGCTAGCCAAGTGAAGCTGAAGTACTGAGTCAGACTGGATATGGTTGTCAGAGTGTATATGGTTGTCAAGTTGCAAGTTTCCATGTTGAACATTTTCAAACTAAGAAAAGAAAGGATCTAAAGGAGGAGGAGGCTGCCGTGGCCTCTGCACACAGTAAGTCCCATTTAACATAACATTAATTTTACATGGTTTAAAATGTTGGCAACCAAATATTCTATTTGGCGCCTAAATTTTTCAGGTTAGGAGCCAATGGCTCCCAGGTAAATTTTTTAGTCTGGAGCCCTGGTATGGGGTGTCAGTATAAAGCTGACGCTATGGCGGGCACAGGGCAGTAGACCCTAATCTACAACTTTCTCCAGCTGCTGTGGAACTACAACCCCCAGCATGCCCTGCCGGCCGTACAGTAGTTTGGCAGCAGCCGGGGACCCACAGGTGGTCTGGAGCCCAAGGTCACCGGGATGTGGGTCAGGGATCAGGCGGTCCCCCAGGGGTAGGTGGTCCCGGCCGGGGCACTATGCTGGGGGGCAGATCACCACCAGTGCCCAAGATGGCCTCCCGAGGGCCCAGCCTCCTGCCCGGCCTCTCACCTGCAGCTCGGCCCTCTCCACCTCCCAGTGCGCTCTCTCCATCTCGAAGCGGGCCCACTCATGCTGGATGTAGTGCAGGATCCCCGGGATGGTGTACTGGGGCGGCCGGGCGGGCAGCTCACAGCCCGGCTCCGAGGGGACTCCCTGGCCTTGGGCCTGACCAGGACCCCCGACCTGCGGCCTTGTAGAAGCAGCCATCCCGCCAGCCGCCGGGAGATCCTCCATCTAGTGCCAGGGCCCCCGCTCACTCGGGTCCGGGGTGGGAGCTCGAAGGTGGCCCGGGTGAAGTCACGTGAGGAAGCAGCTCCGGTCACAGAGGAGGAGGAGGGGGAGAAGCGGCCTCACAACCCTGCCCCCCGAGACACACAATGGCCGTCCGTTCTACAGTCTCCGTCCGGTCACTTTACTGAGGGCCGCCATGATTCAACTCCACCCCCCGCCCCGGGCCCGGTAGCTCCGCGGGGCACGCTGGGTAACCGGCCTCGTTCGCCGCCTCCCGCTTTGACAGCGTCACCGCGCATGCGCAAAGGTTCGCGGACTGACGTCACAAAGGCAACCCGGGTCACGTGACTTAGCGCCGCCCCTTCCTAGTAGAGACCTATGCGGGTGACGTCAGCTGCGCAGCTCTTCCGGCATCTGAGTGACATCACAGGGCAGCCGAACACAACACAGGGCGGGCGGACCGCAGAGGGGACAGGTGAGAGGGAGACGTTCACAACCACAGCGTATTTATTGACAGTTCCTTCCGCCATATTTAAAGGGGTAATACAGAGGAAAAAAATTCTGGTGGCAGAAAGTTATACAGGTGTGTAAATGAGTGAATTGTATTAAAAAGTCTTCCAGTACTTATCAGCTGCTGTATGTCCTGCAGGAAGTGGAGTCTTCTTTCCAGTCTGACACAGTGCTCTCTGCTGCCACCTCTGTCTGTGTTAGGCCTTGCATGTATGGTGCACAGTCACTGATATGAGGAGGATGGAGTGTGTGCTGTCAGGGGATCAGTATGGGAGAGTATGTAGATTGTCAATTTGTCAAGGCTCGCATACCAATTTTTTGGGGGCAAAACATATTAACAGAAACAGAAAAAATGTGGAACAATTTGATCCTTTTTGCTTAGTCGAAACTGGAATAAAGAAGTAAGTGCACGCTAAACAAAAATTTTTGGGACAGGACCTGCCACATGAGCCAATCACTGGCTGCAGCATTGTCCCATCTTGGCCTGTAGGAGGAAGAGAGACCAGGGGACCAGACAGAGGTGGACGCGAGCAGCGGGGGATCAGGGCCAGGTTTAGTTTTATATTCCCCCCACCAGAAATGTTTATTTTTACACAGGGGTCAAATACCCCTTTAAAAGGGTTATCCAGCGTTAATTTTTTTTTTTAATGTTATGTAGAAAACATAAACATCATCTTTTCCCCTGGTGTCCTGCTGCATTGTTTCCAGTGTCCCCCACTGACTGCAGCCGCCGCCACTATTAAGACGGGCAATAAGAGCTCAGCCAATCACTGGCCACGGTGCTGTCCTGTCTCAGTCAGCTGAGCAGGCTGTCGAGGCTGTGACGAGTGGCGGCTACAGTCAGCGAAGGACACCAGGGATGTTGCAGCAGGACACCGGGGGAGCATGGAGAGGTAAACTTACGGTCTTATTACACGGGCCGATGAAGGCCCGATAATAATTGTAAACGAGCGCCGATCTGCTAGATCGGCGCTCGTTTACTGGGCCTATTACACGGCCCGATAATCGTTTAACAAGGCCTGCACGGACATCGTTACCGATGTCCTTGCAGCCCTTGTTTAACTTTGTACATTACCTGTCCAGGCTGCAGGTCTTCTCTTGCGGTCTGCTTCTTCCCGTGTCCTGTGCACCCTAGCTTCAGAGCGGCCTGTCAGCTGACAGGCTGCTCAGCCAATCACTGGCAGCGGCGGTCCGGGAGATTGGCTGAGTGGCCTGTCAGCTGAAACTGGCCACCCTAAAGCTGGAGCGCGCGGGACCCGGGGAAAAGAAGACCGCAAGAGGAGCCCTGCAGCCTGGATAGGTAATGTATAGTCGCCAGTCGTCAGTCGCCGGCCGCACACCTCTATTACACATAGCGAACCTATATCAACGATCATCGGCTGATTGCTGTATTTATTACACAGAGCGATAATCGGCCGATTCGGCTGACTATCATTCCGTGTAATAGTACCCTTAGAATGTTTGTTCCAATAGGGCAGACGTTGCCCGTGTTGTTATATCTCACAGATTTGGGTCACTGTCTGGCATGTACGGCACCATGAGTCTGTATACACAGTATTACTGAGACCTGCCCATAGTAAGAGGCTGGAATTAGGCCTAGTCAGCCTCTCCGCAGCATGTCAATGGGTTGTGGATAACAAGGAGAAGTACCTGAAACCTGAGGAGGCCCCGCACCTGTGTAGCTGTCACATGAAACCGTGAGAGACTTATGGTACTTTTACACGGAGCGATAATTCGCCTGATCGCACGATTAACGATTTTGAATGAACAATGTTTTTTTTATAACGATCAGCGTTTAGACGTAACGATACATCATACGGAAAAATCGTTATGCGATCGTTTTGCGATCGCTTAAGCCTATCTCACACATAGGTGAAATCATTGAAAGACTGTTTACACTGAACGATCTGCGAAGTTTTTGCGAACGATCAACGATGATTTGAGAACATGTATTTACCTACCACACCTGCTGGAAGTTTGCTCCAAGCCTCTACTACTCTTTCAGAAAATTACTATTTCCTTGTGTTGTTTCTGATCTTTCCCCCAAATAACCTCAGATTGTGGCCCCTTATTCTTGTGTTCAGAGGTGTCACTGAAATGGGCGAGTGACTGGTGAGCCTGCAAGAAACTGCCTAGTAATTCCTAATCTCATTATTGTGCCCAGTGGCCAGGTTTCCATACACAGTACATGTATATTTAGGGAGAATAGGAGGGCTGGTTTCCACTGCATTTGGAATGCTTATATGGAAACAACCATACACAAAGGGTGTAACATATCCACTGGTGTAAACTGACCACAGCGACCAATCACAGCTCAGCTTTTATTTTTCCAGAGCTGAAAGCTGAGCTGTGATTGGTTGCTATGGGAAGCTTACACTTACTCTTTTTGATGAATGTCAGCCAAAGTATGGACAGAAAGCTGTCAGTCAGTGGTTGGGAGGGAGAAGCAGCTGCTCATGGATATCCAGGCTTCTGAGCTCACACACATCATTGAGGGGACCACTGCACTGCATTAAAGGGGTACTCCAGCAGGGGTGGGGGGCATTTTTTTGCTGGGATCGGAGAGGAGGTGGCCGAGGGAAACGACGTCCACTCACCTCCCCGGCTCCAGCGGCGGGTCCCGCATCGCGGCTCTCAGGTTCCCGGACGCTTCCTGGTGTCTGACATGGGCCTGAGAAGATACGTCTCAGGTCCTCTCAGCCACACGGGGACCGGAGCGCCCCGATGCGGGACCCACCGCTGGAACCGGGGAGGTGAGTGGACGTCGTTTCCCTCGGCCACCTCTTCCCCGGTCCCAGGAAAAAAATGCCCCCCCCCCCCTCCGGAGTACCCCTTTAATTGTTCTTGATAAATACCCGAGTATACGAAATGCTGTAATACATCACCAGAATCAGGGACACTGCCTTTGTATAGGGTTACATAAATCTGTGGGCAGGTATGTACTCAGCGCTGTTCACATTGCTGCAACAGTACTTTGTAATTCTGCATGGTACTGATACTTCCCATTGACGTTACATGCATGAGTAGGATTTTTTTTTTATTTTTTGTTGTTGTTATTATTATTATTATTTTTTTTTTTTTTTGGGGGGGGGGGGGTGGTAAATATGTATACAGTTTAGATAAACCAGCATTATCCATTTGCAGGGTGTTTAGCCCCCGGCCGGTGGGCGGCAGACATTGTGGGACACAGTTTGGAGCATTGTATGTGTGTCCGCTGTCCTGTAACAAACACTGCCTGCAGTGACACATGGCCGCATACATATGCCCTCACACCTGTTGCCGACATTACACATGTCCACCTGTCGGACTATAAATCCCATCATATCCTGCTAGCTGTGCTGAACAATGTGTTCTGGAGCGAGGCTAAGCGAGCTGAGACAATTTAACCCCTTTCATCCCTTCCTTATTTTGCTGTTGATATTTTTATGGAGACTGAGGGAGATTTATGAAACATGGTGTAAAGTGAAACTGGCTCAGTTGCCCCTAGCAACCAATCAGATTCCACTTTTCATTCCTCACAGACTCTTTGGAAAATGAAAGGTGGAATCTGATTGGTTGCTAGGGGCAACTGAGCCAGTTTCACTTTACACCATGTTTGATAAATCTCCCCTTGTATGTATATATTTTAGAGTTGGCCTCTAATATGGCCTATTAATACAACCTACATTTCCCATGATGCTTCTGTATCATTTTTGGCCGTTAAGATGCAGCTGCAGCCTGCCTCCTTGTAGTTGGTTTCTTCCTGTCAGCTCTTATAGTGCGTTTACACAGAGAGATTTATCTGACAGATCTTTGAAGCCAAAGCCAGGAACAGTCTCGAAACAGAAAACAGGTAATAAAGGAAAGTCTGAGATTTCTCCATTTTTTTTTCAAATCCATTCCTGGCTTTGGCTTCAAAAATCTGTCAGATAAATCTCTCTGTGTAAAGGCACCCTTATGATGCGTTTACACAGAGAGATAGATTTTTTTAAGCCAAAGCCAGGAACAGTCTATGAACAATAAAACAGGTCATAAAGGAAAGACTGAAATCTATCCTCTTTTCAAATCCATTCCTGGCTTTGGCTTCAAAAATCTGTCAGATAAATCTCTCTGTGTAAACGCTCCATTAGACACAGGCCAGCTTTCAGGTACGGAGAACAGTTCGGTGATGTAATCCTGAAACTCAAAGAAAGTCAATATTAGTGCGTGTGTATGGGGGGGGGGGGAGGGGGGGGGTTTCCGCTACCAAACCACGACCAATGAAACATTTTTGATCATTTTAGAATTTTTGATATTTTCTTTTGTTTATCCAGATAATTTAGGTGTCTTTGTTCTCTGGCTGAGATGATCAAATTCTTCCTGATTGTTAACAAGCAAGGACAGACGCGGCTATCTCGCTATTATGATAGTGTGGAAGTCCAGAGGAGAACACTGCTGGAATCTGAAGTCATCAAGCTGTGTCTCTCTCGTCCAAAAGATCAGGTAAGATCATATATATAAATAATTTTTTTTTTCTGTATATTGAATTCCATAGAATGGAATAACCTAGTGTAATATGCTATTCCATCCCTCCATGACCTTACACTGGTGTATACTGCCTGTATGCAAATAAGTAAGGATCCAGCGCTGGGGTCACTTCACCTTGCACGTGATCCAGTGGGTCTCTATTTGAAATGATACCCTGTATAAAAAAATCTAAAGAAAAAGATTCCACAGATCCAGGATTAAGAGTTTTCTGCCATACAGTGCAACTTCTTAACAGAATAATCCGCCTGTAGCAAGCAAGTTAAAGGGCAACGCCAGTGATTTTTTGTTCTTTCAGATCAACTGATGTCGAAAAGTTAGATAGATTTATAATTTTTTTCTACTAAAAAAAAAATCTCAAGTCTTCCAGTACTTATGAGCTGCTGTATGTCCTGCAGGAAGTGACATATTCTTTCCAGTCTGACACAGTGCTCTCTGCTGCCACCTCTGTCTGTGACAGGAACTGTTCAGAGTAGAAGTAATTTTCTGGACAGTTCCTGACATGGACAGAGGTTGCAGCAGAGAGCACCGTGTCAGACTGAAAAATACACCACTTCCTGCAGGACATACAGCAGCTGATAAGTACTGTAAGACTTGAGATTTTTTTAATAGAAGTGAAATACAAATCTATATAACTTTCTGACACCAGTTGGTTTGAAAGAGAAAAAAAATCACTGGCTAACCCCTTTAACTTGTTAAATTATTCTGTTAAGAAGTTGCACTGTATGGCCGGAAATTCTTAATCCCGGATCTCTGGAATTGATGTGCTTTTTTTTTCTATACACGGGATAATTTCTGACACCAGTTGATTTGAAAGAAAAAGAATTGCTGGAGTACCCCTTTAACTGTTTCTAAAGTTCTTTATTTCTTTCAGTGTTCCTTTGTAGAGTATAAAGACTTCAAGTTGGTGTATCGGCAGTATGCAGCCCTGTTCATTGTGGTTGGAATAGATGAGTCTGAGGTAAGACCGCTCCGTAACATGTGCCCCCTAGGTCAGCCCGCTGCTTATCCCACCTACCCCTTCTACCTTTATCCACAACAAATACATTTTTTTTCTGGGCCTATAAATAACTGAACATTATAAGCTTCCCTCTTTCCTTGCAGAATGAGATGGCTGTCTTTGAGCTTATTCATAACTTTGTGGAAGTACTGGACAAATACTTTAGCCGAGTGGTAAGTACAGAGGGTTAGGTTATGTTCACACATAATTTTTTTTTTTTTTAGTAAAGAACGGACGCTGATTGCAATGGCATCAGCGTCCGTTCTTTACTGTAAGGGCAGCATTGCATTGAAGTCAATGCAATGCCGCCCGCTGTGTTCACATAGCGTTATTGTAACGCCCATTCTTTAGAATGTACCTGCCAATTATTTCCAGACGCTGTCCACTAAACAGCGTCCGGAAAAAACAGCAGTTCACAAAACGTAAAGTGCAGCGGCACCCGCATAGTACATTGAAGTGAATGGCTAGTTGATTTGCGGGCACAACCGATGGTGCCTGCAAATCAATAGTAAAAAAAATGTTCCTGCAGCCATTACAGAGGTATCGGCCGCAGGAACAGGCTCAGTGCAGCCCGGTGGCCGGCTTTTTAGCAGCGTCTGTTGCCATGCAAAGTACGCTGTTAAACGCTGTGTGAACTTAGCCATATAGTGGTGTTGCATATGGTTTTGACACCTAAAAGGCTATGGACAACTCTGAAATGCATCTTTTTATTCTTTAGGCTGGGTTCACACTACGTATATTTCAGTCAGTATTGTGGTCCTCATATTGCCACCAAAACCCGGAGTGGATTAAAAACACAGAAAGGATCTGTTCACACAATGTTAAAATTAAGTGTATGGCCGCCATATAACAGTAAATAACGGCCATTATTTCAATATAACAGCCGTTGTTTTAAAATAACAGCAAATATTTGCCATTAAATGGCGGCCATCCACTCAATTACAACATTATGTGAACAGATCCTTTCTGTGTTTTTAATCCACTCCTGGTTTTGGTTGCAATATGAGGACCACAATACTGACTGAAATATACGGAGTGTGAACCCAGCCTTATAGTGGAAACATTTTAGCCATAGGTATTCATTAAAAAATACCCCTACAATCTCCAGAACAAGACCCTGATTCTTTCGTTTTGAACAGGACAGTGGGTTGCACTACCAACTCCATTCATTCTCTGTGGGATCTCTGTTGTACTCCACTAACTCCAGCAGCTCCCATACAGAATAAACAGGTTGGACCCCCACCGATTTTACAGACAGGTTGATTTAAGCTGGAATACCCCATTAAGGAGTGTCCTACTAGAATATGATGGAGGATGTCAGGATCCTGTAATAGCAGTTGGCACTCAGTAATGTTGTATTACAGGGAATGTGGCCTCTCCCGGCCTGTGTTACTAAATGCTTGTATTTCTCATGAAATAATAATTCTGGAGCATCTTCTCTTTTAGTCCTGTATTGAACTTTATTGTTCTTACTAGAACTGTATAACTAAATAGCCAAATGGGTGTTGCCCTACTGATGCATAAAGAATAGAATGCATTGGGATGACCTCATGGTTTTTTGCAGTGCAGAATATTGTCTTGACATAATGGAGCTAATAATCCGGTTTAAGGGTACAAACACACACACCGTATACGCAGCAGATTAGATCCAAATAACTGAATACAGCATCAAGTCTGCACCATCAAATTTGCTGCAGATCTGCTGCGTATACGGTGTGTGTTTGTACCCTTAAGGGGTTTTCCTTGCAAAACATACTGATGAGCTATCTACAGAATAGCTATCAGTCACTGATCGATGAGGACAGGACACCCGGAACCCCCACTGATCAGCTGTGGGGGTGCACTGCACAGTGAATAGGGATGGAAGCAGCTGGCACTGTTCACTGTTTAGTGGCCAGACCGGGTTACTGAAGCTCAGCTCCCATTTACTTGAACAGGAGCTCAGCTGCAGTTACAGGTCACCACTGGTGAACAAACCAACTGCTTCCCACTCTGTTCACTGTGTAGCTGTTCAGCAAGGGTGCCGGGTGAACCCTTTGAAGTCCAGGTAAGGAAATGGTTATATTATTGTCTTGTTTTTTCCTTACAGAGTGAACTGGATGTATCCTTTTCTAAACTTGGTTGTTTATTTATTTATTTTTTTTTATTTTTTTTTGGGGGGGGGGGGGGGGGATTTGGGGCAGGGATTAGGGGGAACATAATAAAGTATGCTTACCGGACCCTGTACCCTGCCGGGTGTCATTTTCTCCCTGCTTTGGGGTACATCACAACTCGGCTGAAATGTCTCAAAAACGTGGGATTTTGCTCACCAATCGGTGATTGCAGCAGTGTCCCACCCCAGGACTTCTCCTTTAAACATTGGTTTTAATATATATAATTTTTTTTATTTATTTATTTTATTTTTTTATATATACACTGACATGACAACATTTACAGTCTCTTTGCAATCTCCAAGAGTCTAGACTTCTTTTATAGAAACCCTCTAGTCCATAACCAGTGGATAAAATAAAGTCTTGAAGGGTACAGGGATATCCTATTACTAATAAGAGGAAAATTTACTTACCTTAAATTTTCTTTCCCTATAGTCCAAAAGCAGCACACAAAGGGTTAAGTTTGGACCCGACCTTGTTGGACGGAGCATAAACCATTAATTAGTAATTAGTGTGAGATTAGTGAATAATTAGGATTTGTATAACGTAGGAAAACTCCAGACACTGTGTTTGTATGCAGCAAAATGTATTAGAGAGGGATAGTGTGCTGCCTTTGGACTACAGGAAAAGTCCAGGTAAGTAGATTTTCCTGGCTGTATCCATGTTTCCAGACTTCATCCAACTTCTTCAGCCACCGTTAATCAATTGCCAAAACTTCTGGGTTCAGACAGACTTGAGCATGCTGGAGTTGTGCTCATCTCTATTGCTGAGGCTTTCTAGGTCTTCGTTTTAAGAACTTTGGACACTATAGGTAGATGAGGAAATAAGTATAAGTATCTGAACTGCTGAGCCAAGGTATAGAGAGATCGTCTACAATACATGAAATGGATGATCCCAAGTATTGAGGGGACAAAACTTGGAAAGTTGTGTATACTCCCTGGTCACACTAATATATATTTGAGGATTACCATGCTTGAGTGTAATACTTTGTTGGGTCTCCACTCCCCAAGGTTTGGATTCCTTGCATGTGTATGTCTACCATGTTTTCTCAATATTTTGGAAAGCAGTCTCTCATTCTTCATGGCTCTTAATTATGCAAATCTCCATTTTCTCTCCCCCTCCCTTCCAAGGCGGCTGATGTAAACAAGTCCCTATGTGCAACTTTGTTCCTTTTTTGTATTGCCGGGAAGGATAATGACAGTGAGTTCATCAGCAATTTGACCTCAGAATAACCCTCTCAGCATTAGGCTCCGTTCCCACTGAGCAAAGGTAGCGGAATTCCGCGACGGAATTGTCCGCCGCGGAATGCCGTTAGCCTCCCGCTCATAATGGGACTCTATGGGAGGCGCGCGCTCCTGCCCTGTCCGCGCTGAAGAATGAACATGTTCATTCTTCAGCGCGTACAGAGCAGCAGCGCGCGCCTCCCATAGACTCCCATTATGAGCGGGAGGCTAACGGCATTCCGCGGCGGACAATTCCGTCGCGGAATTCCGCTAGCTTTGCTCAGTGGGAACGGGGCCAAGAAGCAGCAAAATTGCAGATAAAGCCTGTTTGGGACTTGTTTACATCAGCCGTCTCGGAATGGAGGGGGGGATGACAGAGAGATAACAACACAGTTTTGTGTGTCTTCGGAAGAAAGCAGCAGCTAAAAAGTGGGGGAAGGAGACTGGATAGTAACAAGTATGGGATGAACTGTTAGGGTCCTATTACACAGGCCGATGGGGGCCCGATAATAACTGTAAACGAGCGCCGATCTGCTAGATTGGCGCTCGTTTACTGGGCCTATTACACGGCCTGATAATCTTTTAACAAGGGCTGCATGGACAGTTACCAAAGTCCTTGCAGCCCTTGCTTAAACTGTGTACATTACTTATTGATGCTGCAGGACCCCTCTTGTGCTCTGCTTCTCCCCGGATCCTGTGCTCTGCCGCTCCAGAACGGCCTGTCTCAGCTGACAGGCCGCTCAGCCAATCACTGGCCGCTAACGCACAGGACCCAGGGAGAAGCAGACCGCAAGAGGAGCCCTGCATCATGGATAGGTAATGTATACAGTTTGGAAATTATCACCCACCGGCTGTGCACCATTGTTACACGCAGCAATGCGCGTTCGGCACCCAAAAATTATAGGTCCAAACCTATATCAACGACCAGCCGATGATCGTTGTGTTTATTACACAGAGCAGTGATTTTGCTGGATAGGGACGATTATTGTTCTGTTTAATAGGGCCTTTAGTCTCACCATGGGCAGCAAAATATGAAAAGTTATGTTTCAGTGGAATATACCTTTAATTAGTGACCACAGATTTCTAGGAATAGCAAGAGAAATTTTGACTTTTGACACAAACCCAAATGAACGGCATTTGAATCCCACTACCTGGAGAAGGTGGATGCCTGGAAAATATGGATACAGGGAAAGATACTTAGGAAAGCGAATCCCATTTCTCCACTATGCAGAGCCTAGGTCGTAATCTGGAGCCCATATCTAATTTTTCTTAGTTATTTTGCATTTTCTCTAGAATTGGATCATCAGGGGAAAAAAAAACACTATTGGCCCTGCCTGTAGGTGAATGTTTTTCTCTTCCTAAATCCTTGAGGTCACTGGGTGGACTAATAACTCAATAATTAACCTTCCCTGTTAAGCATACAGACATAGTTACATAGGTCAGTCTGTTCGAGACTTCTATCTCTCATGTCTTGGTTTAGTGTTTCCCAGTAGAGAGGGCGATAAGACGGCTGTTTCTCCAGTTTCCATGTTAATGATCCAGTCCTTCACGGTAACATACAGATAATGTTCAATCTCGATAAAGTCCACATTATTTTGGATGAGATGGTGTTAAACGGCTGCGCGGTGGAAACAAACAAGAGTCGGATTCTCGCACCACTCCTGGTGTTAGATAAGGTCGGAGACAGCTGAAGATTTCCTGGACACAAACATTGCCCCTTTATGGCTGCAGACAGACGCTTATTATTACAAGATTACACAACAGATGAGGTGAAGGCAAAGACTCCGCAGGACACTTGGACTATTTACTTTGTCTAGGTTTAGTAAAGGAGTTTTTCAGGCAAACCATTGTTGGCCCTATCCTCAAGAAATGTCATCATCCTATATCCCTACGCATCAGCTGTTTGCCTGAGATGGCATGCTGGTATAGCAGAACTCTATAGATTGTGTAGTGACCAAGATTAGTGATGAGCAAATACTGTTCGATCGAATAGTAAGGTATTCGATAAGCATTCAAATCCCCCAGCTTCCGGTTTTTACCTTAAAGTAGTCGAATAGATGTTTTTCAATAATCGAATACTTGTTCCCATAGACTTTAATAGGATCAAATATTCGTACGAATATCGAATAATTTACTATTCGCTCATCACTAACCAAGATCAGTTGTTTCAGTGGAAGCTGAGCTGCAGTAACCAATCTTGGCCACTACACAGTGAACAGAGCTGTATGCGTCCAAACAGCTGATTGGAGGGAGTGCTTAGTGTCAGACTGGTAACCATCTGATATTGATGACCTCACTTTAAGTAGTCTTGGCTATCATAAGTATTTTTTAAGACAAAACAATGCCCAATGCACTTGTCCAAGGGTTAATGGCCTTTTTGCACATCTATGATTGCATTCGATCACAGTATACTATTGCCACTTATATTACTCTATGGTAATATATTGACTAGAGATGAGCAAAGCTGAATGCATCCCTGGGGAGTCCTGGAAGCCATAGGCTGTATCCGTGCTCTAAGTTCACTAATCTCTAGTCAATATATTACCATAGACTTATACAAGTGGCAACAGTATACTGTTTATGTTATGCAGTCACAGATGCGCAAAAAGCCCATTAACCTCTGGACATTCTTATTAGATTGCCAAATCTACTTAAAGGGGTTCTGCCAAGTTTGGCGAATTTATTATATAATTCGATCAACACTTGTATTATGTAGAGTCCCAGATGAAAACATTCAGTCCTATATGAGACTGCAATGTAAGTTGAATCATGACCAGTGTAGATTTTACAGTATATGATGTGTGCAACTTGGTTTAGAAGCAACAACATGGAAATTGTTGTAGATGTTATCAGGGATCCCAGTAAATTAACAGGGAGATATTAGCAGGTCAGATTTGTCTAACCTGCTGATACTTGCTGTACCGGTCAGGGGGAGAAGTCCGTTACAGGCATTCCACGTCCATATTCCGTGCAGAACACAGAATGTGTGAATGCAGCCTAAGGGGTCTATTCCACAGAGAGTTGTGTATACTGATCGTTGTCGGCTGAATGAGCCCGATTATCGCTCTGTGTAATAAATACAACGTTGATATAGGTTTGAACCTATAATTGTCGGGTGCCGACCGTGCACCGCTGCGTGTAATAGCGGTGCGCAGCCAATGGCTGATGATTTACATTACCTATCCAGGCTTCAGGGCTCCTCTTGCGGTCTTCTTCAGAGCGGCCTGTCTCAGCTGACAGGCCGCTCAGCCAATCACTAGTGTCAGCTGAGACAGGCCGCTGTGAAGCTGGAGCGTGCGGGACCCAGGGAGAAGAAGACCGCAAGAGGAGCCCTGCAGCCTGGATAGGTAATGTATAAAGTTTAAACAAGGGCTGCAAGGACATCAGTAATGATGTCCATGCAGCCCTTGTTAAAAGATAATCGGGCCGTGTAATAGGCCCAGTAAACAAGCGCCGATCTAGCAGATCGCTGCTCGTTTACAGTTATCGGACCGTGTAACAACACCCTTAGTGTTGGAGCATCAACTGCAGTTTTCCAGTAAGTGAGACACCTAGTGGCCAGACTATAGCATTGTATTTCATACAGAAAACAGGCAGTAAAATAAAGTCAATTGTAAAGATGTAGTATATCACCTCCCATGTGAACCTACCCCTATTTATAAGATCATATACCTACTTGGTGTAAGCAGAAAAAACTCAGAATGGCTTGGATATCAGACTGCATCTTTTTATTTCTCAGCACACATACTGGAAATGTGTTTTAAATTCTTTATTAACTTTTTTTATTTTTTACTTCAAACTGCAACAAGTTAAATAAATGTTTATAATATACAAAGAAAATACAAGAGAGCAATCTTTTTTTTTCTCTTTATAACCCCTTAAGTGCGAGGAGCAGCCTTCTACACACAAGTTGAAAGTCACCCTGAACAATGAAGGGGTATATAAGTGGCTGTATGCCATTGTACATGGCTGTAATCATTGAATTCATGATTGAAATCATCGTAGCGTTGAAGCTTTATTTGGATTTTTGCACAAACACTTCAGTTCAATCTGCATAGCAGGGGCTTAAAAAAAAAAAATTCCAATCCTACCAGATCAAGGAGGACGCTATAATAACAAAGGTGCATGGTTATAACGTAAGGAGAAAGAAAAATACAAAGTAAACACTAAGGGGAATTAAATAGTGCAGGCACCATTACAAATAAAATCGAAAAATAATGTATAAGAGGAAGGGGGGGGGGGGATAAAAAGCTTCAGGTGTCCATTAACGTACTACGTTTCATGTAAGCAGCTTTCTGGCATGTTAGTTTAAAGCTAGCAAAATGAGAGTTGGATGCAGAACAGCGGGGACTGGGATGCTGACGTAGTGTATTATGTTCATACAACAGACAGTACACTTTTACAATGTCTGAGTGCTGACAAGCAGTGACCCTAAGAGGCGTAGATGAGCGGCTTTTTCTGCCCTCCAAACCAGCTGCTGCCAGGATGAAGTGACAGACTAAGTGTTTTCAGTCAGTCAGTCATGCCAGGAGAAGAGACCATTTTTTATCATTAGCAGCGAACAAGAAAAACAAATGAAAAAAAAAAGGCATTACACCCACTCTCTCAGGTAAAGCCTCGCAGGAGGAGTGTAAGGAACACACAGCGAGAGGAAGAAAGGCCATGTCTTTTCTCAGCACACGAACACGAGAGAGGGAGTGCTGCAAGTAACAAGGTTTAGTGTCCTGTCAGCCCGGGCTGGCTCTCAGTTCAGATGGAAGCCTTTCTCCATGGTAGCAGCGAGCAGGCGGTCTCTCATTATCTCCTCTGAAGAATATTCCGGCAACTTCAAATAATGCACGCAGGTATTCACAGATGGATAGCTAGCATCGGTTGCATCAACCTTGCAAAACAGAAAGACGTCAATTCATGAATACTGTCATATTTCAAAGATTCCCCCCCCCCCCCCACCCCGCTGCGTTATGTTCTTGCTTAAATAACCCTGACAGGAAGTTGTGTAGATCTTTCACTATCAGGGTGGTGTTGTCTCCAGTGCTGACTCTATCTAGGGTTTATTTTTGCAGTAAATTTTAAGCCTACTCCAAATCATCAAGCTAGGGCTTATTTTCAGGGTAGGGTTTATTTTTGGAGAAACAGAGTAGTCTTCGAGCTCATGCCCACACCCATCATCTCTGACCAGCCCATACACACTGGGTCACCATCCCAGTCATATACGCATATCCATATATATCTTTATTGGGATTCAGAGGTGACTACCACACTGCCTTGTGTTGAACAATGCCGCAGGCTGAGGAGCATGCAGGGAATGAATGCAGCAGGTGCTATAACCTCACAGAGGTGAGCAATAGTCTGCAGTGAAATGAGATCTTCTGCAACAGGACTGTGTAGGACTAGGACTGTGATCAAGAGCTAAAGCAATGCTTTTTTGGAACTGTAGTATTGAGCAACTGTTCAACCAGGAAGTCATGATTTTTGACATGTTAGGGGAGCAGACTACAGACCCACAAAGGAATGCTATATGCTTCTGCAGCGTTTTTTCTTCCTAACTGTTAGGGGTTAGCCTCTTTTGCAACTTGGCCTGCCTTTATTTGCAGCACTAAGTAACTTATAATTCCATATAACGTCATCTTGTAAACATTAAAGTTCTGCCCTGCAGGGAAAAGTATGGACTGCAAAGAATTTAACAGCATACAGGAGCTAACATGCATAAAAACACACTCTTTAACTACCTTAAAACCTCACCTTTCTCACAACTGTTAGGCGTGGATGCAGATTGGCTAGTCCTCCAGGGGGCAATGTAGAGCACCCAGTTGTAAACTGTAGAAAAGCCTTCCTCTCATCGGAGGACATGCCACAGAGAACTCGCACAAAACGAAGGAAGCCAGGGCTACGAGAGAGAAAAGTCAAAGTATAATCCAGTCAGTCTACTAGAGTATTACATTCTGGCAACTTCTGAACTTGGTAAATGAAGTAACAGTAATGGGAAGGTTTGCAGTCACTGAATACAAGAGAATTGTATTCTCTCCATACACATTGACTGTAAACAGATAGAAGAGTACATTACATCAAGTTGCATTATACATTAAATAAAACAGCTTACATATCGTCTCCACTATGATCAAACAATTCTGAATCCCCTGACAATAAGCAGATAAGTGTTTTTGCTGTAATCTCTGAGAAATCCTGGCAGAGTTAAAGGGTTATTCCACTCAAACATAACTTGTTGCTGCCCATGGTGAGACTAACAATTCATTCCATACTTATTATCTATTCAGTGTCCTTCCCCCAGTTCTGAGCTGCTGCTTCCTGCTAAAAACAAAAAAAAATCTGTGTTTGTGCTTTTCTCTCAGTCTCCACCTCCTCCCTTCCGTGACGGCTGATGTAAACAAGTTCCTGACTGGCTTTATCTGCAACATTGTAGCTTCTTTTTAAGGATATGTTCCCACTACGGAATATATGCAGAAATTTTAAGCAAAGGCCACGTGGCAGACTCCGCTTGAAGTTCTGCCTCTCCCATTGACTTAATAATATTCTAGATCTTGATCCGCTGTCCGCCCAAAGAATTCATGTGTCAATTCAGGGAACATACCTTTCTCTTGTGTAACCTAGCTTAGGCTCTGTATAATTGATAATGTCTTCGGCAGACCAGGAGGGAGACTGGTTTCCACAAAGAATCATCTGGACCTCCTCAGGGCTAAAAGAACCCAATTTCTCCATAGGGAATACTTTATTAAAGCCACCTAAGGAAAAAAAAATATATATATATATATATAATACTGAAGCAGTGTGATTTTTATTTATTAATTTGTTTTATACAGATACTTCACAACTGTAAAAAAGGAGTACTCCGTGCAAGGGATTTTTTTTTTTCTTCTTTTTTTTTGCCCAGGAATGGGTTGTTTAAAAATAATAAAGCACACTCACCTCCCTGGCTCAAGCGCTGCCATCTCACCTCTCTGCCACGCTGTTGGGCTGCTTCCGAGTTCTGGAGCCGTGACATTGCAGGCCCACCCAGCCAATCAGTAGCTGCAGCAGTGTCCCACCCCAGTTGCCGATTGGCTGGGTAGACCTGCAACCTCACGTCTTAAGACCAGGAAGCCACCGGAGAGGTGGAATGTGAGTGTCAGGGATGTTGATGTGGATGCGGATGTTGATTTTTTTTTTTAACCTCCCGGGCATTCGGAAAAAATGGTTCCCAGCCAGAGTTGTCCTTTATTGTTATGCTTGTGCATATATTTGTATATTTTATATGTTTAGCCTGGGCAGGCTTGTGGTAGTATAGGATAATATTGTGCATATATTTGCCAAATGTTTCATAGATCGCTTTACATACCAACATGTAACAATTACGTACTCCAAACGCCACAAAACTTACTTCTAAATGCTTCCATTTGTTTCTGAACACCAGTCTGCATGCAATAGTCAAACATCAGATCAACATATTCCTCAGCATTGTCTATCGTCACCATCTGCAAGACAGAGTCAAGTGATTGATATATACACACACGGAGCTTGTTCAATTCTGCTGTGAAATGTTGCACAACCTTCTAAGAGCTTTTTAGTTGCAGGGACAATCCCTTTTGGTGGGACTTGAATAAGAGATCACACGGAAATCTGCACATTTTTGTAGAGAAACACAGGAAGGACATTGCGCTTACCTCATCTTCACCATTAGGTTTCAGATCTACTGCACTAAAGCCATAAACACGAGATGAAGGGCAAAACTGGAAATTAAGCCTGAGTGGAAAAACAGAAGTTCACAAATCATTCTATTACAAAAATAAATAAAAAATTACTCTTTATGATTTATAGTGTCACAAACTCACCCCAAGTCTTCAATGCTGACTGGAGGTCCAGAACCAGATGGATTTTTTAGCATCAACTCTTGGAGTTGTGTGTTTTTCTCATCCTCGGACAAGCTGCGATTACTCAGAATGTGCCTCCGTTTCACTGCCAGTTCACGAATATCTCTGAGGAACCGTGCGCGATGTGGGTTTACAAGTTCAAAGTCCTCCCATGTCAGTATACCCTGGAACCAGGCTGGTGGTTTTGGCTTTGGTGGATCCAAGATGAACTCAGATTTGGAGTCTTCCTCAAAGCTTCCAACAGAGAGGGCATCGTGTCCATCTTCTGTAGAGGCTTCAGATTGACTTTCAGTACAGTGCTCACTCTCCTCGCCCCTAGAGGCGTATAACAGTTTGCTCATATTGCTTTTGATATCCCCCATACACATGAGCCTAAAGAAGGGTTTAGAAATAGGCAAGTCTACTAGGCGATTGTCCTGTATACATTTTGCCAAAAATATACCCAGAAAATGACAAAGCCTGGTCACCCTATCCAGTTCTTCACTGTCCTGAGGATAGGGGGCTATAAATAGTCCACATGACCGCTGCACATAATATCCAGGAGGTTTCAAGCCACCACCCAGGTCAACCTATGGGAAAACACAATGTTAGATACCAGAATCATCCTCCCATACAGAGAGGGTGTGAGAGGCAAAGGGGCCAAACCCTTAGTTGCCATGCATGGGACAAACTAGGCTGTGTGACTTATTTGTTAAAATGACATCAGTATTTTTCACCCAAAAATGTTCACTGTTCAAACAGAATATTGTTCTTAAGATTTCTAACAATATGCATATAAATTAACTTTGCTGCCAGTGGAAATGACATTAAAAGTAGTTGGCTAATGTCGTGAACAGGGTGATCAGCCGACAATGGTCCAGCTAACCCCTAGTTATAAGCTGTTATTACAAGAAGAAGCCATTTCTGTTTGTAGGATACATTACAGGGCAGCCATTTAAATGAACTGTAGTGCATAAATGGGCTGAGTCCGCCAAAGTGGATCTCTAGCTAAAAAATTATGACATCCTTATGCCTGTGCGTGTTACCTGTCGCGACTCATCATCTGGGAAGTCATCGTCACACAGCCAGATACCCAAGTCTGTCTTCTGAAACTCTGCTGCCACCAGGGCATAAAATTCAAGGGTAGGGCCCAGCCCAGTCCCTTCTTCACCAAGAAACTCCACCTGTAAAGGAAAGATAAGTGGATGAAGGGAAATGTCAAATTACAGCCCTCCAGCTGTTGCAAAACTGCAATTCCCATCACGTCTGGACAGCCAAAACAGAAGCAGTACAAGCAAGTGGTGGGCAGGTACCAGGCAAATGGCTTGGAGTCTGAGGTGCAATGCATGCTGGGAGATGTAGTTTCCCAGCCAGGTGAAACTGGGATTATTTGTAAACGATTAGTAAGAAATGGGCCAGTTCTGCTGGCAATTTTGGAGGGTAAAACAAGCATACAAAAACTGAACTGCATTCACAAAATATTCACTTGGTAACCACTAGAGCATACCTCAAGCACAGACTTGCGATCTGCATGAATCTGCATGACGTTCTCTGCCCATTCCATCAATGATTCTCCTCGTGGAACCTTTACTCTCTCATGCTTTAAACGTCCAACTCTAAATTCACCAGGGTCATCCCTACGGACTGCACTGGCCGTCCTACTCCTCTCCACTGTGGCCTCCCGTCTGTTCTGCAGCCAGACAATAGCTCTATGAATCAAATTACATAGGATTAGTGAAAAAATAATACAATAAAAATTTTATATGAAACTTCCATCATACAATGCACATGGCCTTCTGTTAAACCTATGACTGACTGCTCAACAGCGCAGCGGGCGTGTTAAGAAATGTGTACAGAACTAAGATGTGTGAACTGTGCCTTACACTCAATGTACAATCTGATGGAAAAGTGACTGCAAGGCAGAGTTGGATGAAATCTGGAGTTTTAGATGGACAATAACGATACTGAGCTTTATACATAAATAAATCTGAAACTTATACTTAAAGGAGAAGTCTGGCGAAAATATTTATTAAAGTATTGTATTGCCCCCCCCCAAAAGTTATACAAATCCTCAATATACACTTATTACGGAAAATGCTTATAAAGTGCTATTTTCCCTGCTCTTACTACTGCATCAAGGCTTCATTTCCTGGATAACATGGTGATGTCACTTCCTGGATAACATGGTAATGTCATTTCCTGGATAACATGGTGATGTCACTTCCTGGATAAAATGGTGATGTAATGACTCCCAGAGCTGTGCGGCTGTGGCTGCTGGAGAGGATGATGGCAGGGGGATGCTCAGTGTCCCTACAGTGCCCTGTGTCCCTCTGCCATCATCCTCTCCAGCAGCCACAGCCCGCACAGCTCTTGGAGTCTGGTCGTGACATCACCATGTTATCCAGGAAGTGAAGCCTTGATGCAGTAGTAAGTGCAGGGAAAAAAAGCACTTTATGTGCATTTCCCATAATAAGTGTATATTGAGGATTTGTATAACTTTTGGGGGGAAATAAAATACTTTAATAAAAATTTTCGCCGGACTTTTCCATTAAACCTTGGTAACATAAAGTGAGTGATAGGTATATCATTACCCAAGTCACTAGCTATGACAGGGCATGTGACGGCATGCATAAATCCTATCAGCATCTATTACATGTTACAGTCCATACCTGGAAGCTCCAAATGCTGTGCATGTGAAATAAAGCTGCCTTGTCTCAAAAGGGATAAGGAAGGGACATTTGCTGGTTAACTGTTCACACCAATCTGGTAAAGCTCCACTGGCCAAAGCAAGTGGCTCCTAGAATGATAAGACAATTCCAATTACATATTAAGCTTCACTTCATGTTTGTCATGTAACTATAGGCTTCAGCTCTTCATAAGACGTACCTCAATTTGCTGCAGGATTTTGGTGGTGATTTTTTTGCTGGTGAATTCCTCCGGGGACACACTGAATAGAAGCATTTCATCACCTTCTGAACGGGTGAAAAGAAAAGAAGTTATACATTTCTTTTATGGAACTGATATTTTCTGTCCTGTATAATTCAACCTCAACAATAGTAAATGGCACCTGATCCAAAAATCAGTGGGCAACAATATACATACATTTGCATCTAGCACTGCTCTGGTTAAAGGTGTTATCCAGGCTTGGAAAAATGTGACTGCTTTCTCCTAGAAACAGCGCCATCCTTGTCCTTAGTTTTGGTGTGGGTTTTGTAGCTCAGTTCCATTGAAGTGAATGGACCTGACTACCTGAAGACAGGAGTGGTGGTGTTTTTGGAAGAAAGTAGCTGTGTTTTTTCTATTCCTGGATAACCCCTTTAACCTCTAAACTACTGCCGCTATGCCTTTTTACAACGGCCCGGCAGTTGTTACATATAACGCAGGCTCAGCTCATGAGCAGGTTTATAAAAATGCTTTTATACCATAATTAGTAAAATGCATTGTAATTTTGGTAATTCTAGAGGACTCAGTTGGGGTTTTAGCACCTGGCCCTCTTTAGAGCACAACATCTGGCATGCTTTACAGGCAAATACAGGATTAAGAATTATCCAAACTGACCTATAGGTATAGTGAAATTTTAATGTGAATTACCTTCTTGTGGTGTCCTTGCAGAGTATGGATCACTAGCTACAATATAAAGGATGCGAAGAAGCTGCAGAACGTCCTCCACGCCACACGAGTTCTGACCACTGCCCGCCTTGGCCTGTGGCTGCTCCCGACCATGGCTTAAAATGTCAGAGCTCTGTATTGTGCCAAGAGTAGCAGGAATCACCGCAGACTTGCATCCATTCTCACAGAAGTCCTGCAGGCAGAACACAATCATGTTAGAGGCAGAGAAAAAGCAATGGTGCCCCATTTTTCTAGTATACTTGACGAACCGTACACAATCCTAGTGGAGTCTATTAAATTTCTGAGTATGGCCAAACCACACCACGAATAGTTAAACCAAGGAGACTTTTATTCCTGGTGTGTTAAAGGTTCCCCCCTTTAAGTGACCTTAAAATTCAACAAATTCTATTTTCAGTTCCCCTCGGATAATAAAATAAAATAAAAAGAAAAGATAAAACACACAAGCCAAGCATGAAGTAAATATACAAGCCACCCCAGCACCCCAGCCCCGCTTTACTTTGTAAGCAGCGATAAGCTGGGAGCAGTTGCGGTTCTTTCGGATGCTCTTGTTAGTTCCAGTCAGTTTCCAGCGCCGCAAGAAGCTAGGATCTGCGTTCCTCTGCAGATAGGTGATCAGATCATTCTTTGGCAAAGCATCTGTACCCAGTGACTGCTCCACATGTTCCACGGACCAGCAGCCCTGAAGAAGGGAATGCGGTATTAAGGGATATCTCAGCTCTGAATATCACAGCTGGACAGATCTGCTCTACTACTGGAAACTGAATGGAATTTTTTTCAGATGAAACTCCTAAATCCAGTACCTCCTACTACTGAGCTAAAATACAATAATTATTAAAGCAAAAGATGCAGCTGTAGCAGCTTCAGGTAGGTAAGATAGTGTTACCGGGCCATGTCAAGAAACCATTGTTAATAGGAGTTACTGTTAGCAGCAACAGTCTCATTCACCTGCTACTGTGGGTTAACTCAATGCAAATACCATACGTACAATGGCAAAATACCACAGACATGCGGAAAAACCTTATGTTATTTGCAGTAATCTTCATTCTAATTGTCATATAACAGGTGTACATCATCAGTATGATGAAACTTACCATTCTGCCCGACTCCTTCTGCTTATCGGACTCCTTCATCTCCCTGTACATAATTCTGTATCATGGAATAAAATATGGGCAGATTTATTTAGACACCTGACAACAATAGTCCAGCACAAATCATGTATTTTCCATTAGCCGTAGGCATAAAAGATATAAAATGTTCTCACAAACTATAGAAGACTATTATAAGGATAACATTTGCTCTCATAGAACGAGGCAATAAAAACAGACAATACCATGATGTTCTATAGATCATCTGATTGTTTTGTTTTTTAATATACATTTCCCTAGCAAAAAAAAAAAAAAAAAGTAGGGATAGGGTTTTCATCTGTTTTCAACAATCTTGCATAGTTGCTACCTAGCTCGCATTCAGCATGCCATGTGTTTTGATCTGCTAAAACAATAACAGAGGGAAACTATGCCGAATGGTCCACAGGTCTGTTGCAGTGTCCAATTTCGGCCTATGGGACTTGGATGTTAGATGCAATTGATACAGCTTGTTGCATCTTGTTGTTTTCATCTAGGACAACACAGCAGACAAGTGTGTGCAGGCCCTAAGCTTCATCAATGACAAGTTTATACCCCAGTGTGCACAGGCTAACCCCAGCAGAATCCATTAGAAACAAAATTAATGTATCTAGCATTCCCATCACATGCAACGCCCTCCTTACGTGTATGTAGGTTCCCATATCCGTCTCAGTTTATCAGATTTGATGGCTCCATTACACGACAGCTGCAGTAGTTTCTGCACATAGTAGAAGATGGTGGAGCGGAAATTACTGAGTGGAAGCTCTACTTCACGTCCATTTCCCAAACCTGTCACTTTCAAGGTAAGAGCAAGCCTAGGGGCAGGAGCACATTCAACTTCTTCCAGGAGTTCAGAGTGAGGTGTACCTGCAACAAAAGACCAGGGAAAAAGGAATGAAAAATCCTTGCTATGGTGTAGAGCCATATCAAAAGTTTTGAACAGTCAGGGTCTAAGGGTTTGGACCCGACCCCAACCGATCGAGAAAAGCAAGGATAAAAGTGTTTAACCACACTCTTCTCTCCCCACTTAGTTTTATGATGATTGGCGCTTCAAGACCCAGATGATCAAAACTTGGTATGTGTCCAGGACTTTTCAAATGTTCCCTAAAGCGAGAGGTACACTTTAATGGTTTCTTTTTCACAGTCTAAAAACTTTAAAAGGCGTGTGCTAGTATGCTTTTGTTCTGCCACATCCATCATCTAAGTAACGTAACAAGCTGCCCCCTACTAGGTACATACCTGGAGCTGGTATCTCCAAATCTGTGGTCTGCTGAACATTTGTTCTCCCAGGTCGAGGATCAAAAGCTGGTACCAGAGCTGAAAACTGTCTTTTTAGCACATAATCGTCATCCCATGTTCTGCGGCGGCCACCTTTAGTCTCATATTCTTCTTCCTCCTACCCACCACAAGAAAGGATGTCAAAATGTGTACATGAATACCACCCTCTACCCAACTAAGCCAATTCTGCGTTAGGGGATAACTCACCATAACTTCTTCATACTCCTGTTCTTCTTGATTGTCATCTTCATTTTCATCATCCTCTTCATCTGGCTCCGGAAGATCCTCATCATCATCCAGCTCAGCCAGAAGAGTGCTTGCCCGACAGCTGTCCAAGAAATCTGTACAAGACAAGATATGAAAGTATCGTTAACAAAGAACATATAAAAGATAGCCCTGCATAAAGGAAACGTACCACTTGACTCGGCTTACCATAAAGGGAATATTCTGCTTCCTGGCCGGTGTCGCTTTCACTGGACGTGGAGGTTAGGCTAGTAGTTAGAGTATTGCTGAGGGACTGACCTACAGAAAGGCCAGTGGTGGCTGTTGCGACATTGCTGCTAGTAACACTGGATGTAGACATTGTAACAGTAGATGTAGTTCCTGTTGTAGTCAAATTAGGGAAACTCTGAGCACCCATAAGCGGAGAGGCTGGGAGGGAAAACACAATGATAAAAAAATATTAACTTCATCTATGACATCCACAGATCCCAAGCTCATCTAAAGTCAATAAAGACACACAACACCAGACCTCATCATGTATTCATTTGTCAACTTACATAAAATGACGTAACACGGGTGTCACAATAACAATGCATAGATATTCCCTAAATGAAGTCCCCAGTTCTGATACTCACTGGCAGAGCTCACTGCATTTCGTCCCAGAGTGTTGGTGTTGTTATCGCTGCTGCTTCGACTGAGGTTCATGTTATTGGTGGCATTCGTCCTTGCAATATTTGCAACTCTTCTTACAAAGGATTCCAGGCTGGACGTCTCGCGTGACGATAGGTTGGGAACACTGGCGCTAGAACTCATTGGAGCTCCAGCGGCGAGCAGAGAACTGACTGAAAGCCTGTTGCTAGCAGAGGACCCCAGTGGTCTGGGAACGGCAGCCTCCTTGTTGCTTAACTCTGATACAGAACTGACATCAGGTGAGCTGATGCTCACCATGCCCATAGATATAGCAGGTGCTTCTCCAGTTTTTCGCTCTCCTTCACCCACCTGCTCTCCTCCTGGTGGGCAAGCTGAAGAGCCAGGGGCTGCTGGGTTAGAAGACAGCACAAGGATTGGATCATGGTGTAGATCAGAGCCTTGCTCCTCTGCCATTCGCTCTGTCTTGGCACAGGTCACACTGGCGTCACTGCTACTTGCCACACTGCAGACAGAGCTGCTGCTCCCTTTGCGACTGCAGGAACCAGTCACACCTCCAGCAACTGTGCAAGTTGAAGAGGAATGGGGAGGCGCTTTGTCAGGACAGTTGTTTTTCACCAAGCTGCTCCAGGAAGGTGGTGTGCCTGCAACAGTGGATGAAACAGGTTTGGATGACGCTGCAGATTCTGGGTCATAACCTGGAGCCAGCTTCAGGTCAAATTTTCCTTCCGCGCCCATGCGGTAAGAATTAGAGCCACCGGCATCCCATATGACATCAATCCAGCCTGGAAAGGGATAGTAGCGTGTAAGATGGAAGAGCAGACAGCAAAAAAAGATTTGATTGGAATCAGGCAGAGAAAAAGCCATAAGCAAACCGCTAACCTCTCAAAAACTAGCCCAAGTTGGGCTGTCAAAGGGAACACCACACAACCTCTAGACAAGACGGGCACAAAAGCAGCGTATAGCGTATTCAATTTAATATCAAACAGCGGAAATGATTGGAATTAAAAACTGGTGCAAAACCAGTATGAAAAAGCTGTAATATCATGTAAGAACAAGGATTATATTACAGAGAAGAAATTTAAGACCTAAAGCAAAAAATGTAAATTGTATTATATATGAAGCAGCGAAAAAAAGTATCAAAGAAGTGAAGCATGAGTAGGGAGGATGACAAATACTGAGATATAAGTAATACTTAAAGTCTAAAGTGCCAGGGGGGGGCATCACTCGTGTTTAACACCAACAGAAAGCACAAGACACTCTGTGGCATGCTGAGAATAGGCATAAGGTATACCTACCATTATGCAGATCCCCTGTTACAGTGCCTTCTCCCTGAGCACTGCCATCCTGGTCTCTCCACTTCCAATCAATACCACGAATGACTCTTGCTCCAGGTACCATGTATTTCAAAACTTGGGAACGCACCAGACGTCTCTGGCGTCTCAAGTTGGCTTCTGCTTCTTTTGCTGCTTTACCTAAGCAGGGTGGAAATTAAAAAAAAAAAAAAAAATTAAGACCAAGTTTACTCTAACACAACTGTGAAAAAAATAAAATAAAATTACTAATACACTTAACATAAATCACTAAAATAACTGCGCGATGAGTAGTGCCAATGGGTAAAAAAATAAAATAAAATCTGTGTCAATTACTACAGCTAGAAGTGATGCAAAGGCGGAATGCCGTATTCAAGAGCGCTGCACTGGTATTCAACCTTGAAGAAGTGTATTAAATACAAGATGTTAATGAGAATCTAAACACTTCACTCATTTGGTCAGCAGTACCGATCTGATGAAGAGGACACTTTGTGATTTCAAAGCACTTCTCAAATTAAAGGGGTTATCCAGCGCTCCAAAAACTGTTGTCTCCAGTTCAGGTGTGGTCTGCAATTAAGCTCCATTTACTTCAATGGAACAGAGTTTCAAAACCCCACCTAAACTGGAGACAACAGTAGGGGGAAAGTGGCCATGTTTTTGGAGCGCTGGATAACCCCTTTAACTTCCTCTTGAACGACATTCACATTGTAAGCAAATTCACAAATACTGAATTGGACTCAATTAGCGGTTGCACTTTTGACAACAAAGTGGTAATATGTGCAATACTCAAAAGTGGTGTCAAATATGTAAAAGCATTCCAGTCAATTGTTATGAACCATAATTGTCAACATACCTAACTGGTCTTCACATACTCCAGTAACACTGCCATACAATTCAAAGCCAGAGAGGGAGAGGTAATGGGTCTGCCCGCTAGCATTCTTCCCTGTCTGTTTCATTCGGACATGCCGCCAACCCTGCTTCTCCTCTCTTGGTGGGTCCAATGGCCATGTAGCTGTGGAACTTAAACAGAAGCAAACAATATGTCATTTATACATGTACGCATATATTACACCACAATGTGCAATAGTGTGTGCATGGAACATTAAAACAAGCATATGATCACACTAATCTACTCTTTCTGCTCAGACATTTTAAATGCAACTGCTTCTTATAAACGTTTTTTATCAAGTTCATAAACACATCACTTACCCAGGCTCATTTAGGCTGCAATCATCTACATGAGTGTATAAAGTTGTCCAGTTCTGGCCATCCTTGGAAACTTGGAAGACCCAGTTCCGAAGTGCAGAACGACCATAACCACGGGCATGACGCAGAGTGTAGGCAGATGGTACGATCCACAGCCCAAGATCAATGGCGAACCATGCACTCTTGTCATCATTGGTATGGCAGTTTAGGGCAGAACTATCACGACTCAAGATGTCTTCAAGACGTCCATATGGCAGGTTGCGGCCTTCAGATGATGTAACCACCACCAAGCCATATGCAGCCGGATTCACCCATTCGTAGGCTGTTCTGAAATGGGACCAAAGGTAACAAATGAGTGAAATGACAATAGCGATTTTTTGAATACATAAAAACCAAGGGCACACAAAAAACTTCATATGCCTATATTTCAATGTACACTTAGATAACTTTTTACTTAAAGGGGTTGTCCACTTTATAGTATTAGTAGGTGTGCTCACTGTATATACTGACAGCAGCTCCCTGTGTACCTCAGAGCTTAAATCAGACCCCCCTCCTCCAGACTGCACTGCCCTGCTCTGTTTTGTTACGGTCCATAAAATGGCAGACATAGAGGAGCATGTGACCGTGCCCCGCCCCCCAGTGTCCACCACTGAGGCTGTATATGTCTATGGAGGACACAGGGGGCGGGGCATGGTCACATGCTCCTCCATGTCGGCCATTTTATGGACAGAAAAAACAGAGCGGGGCAGTGCAGTCTGGAGGAGGGGGGGGTCTGATTTAAGCTCTATGAGGTACACAGGGAGCTGTTGTCAGTATATACAGTGAGTACACCTACTAATACTGTATACTGAACTATTTAGCTATAAAGTGGCCAACCCCTTTAAGGTACAGATACAGCTTACAGTAAATAAATAAGTAATAAATTGATCACATTATAGGTAATCTATTTGTACAAAAGCTTAGTGGTGCGATCATAAAAAATAATACAAAAAAAACTTAATATAGTTCATCATGCTGAGACACCCGCAAATCAGTTGAACACAGTTTCTCTCCATCCACCATCTACTTATACAGGAGAATGGCTCAAAGACTTTATATATAATCCATCTATTTTTTTTTTTTTTTTTTAAGTTATAACTTTGCATACAAACATACTTGAGAATCAGAGAGGTTGAGCAAATACTACTAAACAATACCTCTGCATCACTGACTTACTTTGCATTGGTTCCAATCCAATACATGATTCCATTGTCATCAAAGTCATGCTGGTGTCGGAATATGCAACTTTGCCCTTCGCGCAGCTTGCGCACAAATACAAAGGACGAGCGATCAAAGTCATACCACTGTTTAGCCACCTGCAAAAGGTCACAAAAGAAGGTTATATAAAATCTGTGTATTTGTTACAGAATTGTTGTCAAGGCATAAAGATTCTTAGCCCTGGTAACAAAGAGCTACAAAGACCTAATCTAAAGATCCAAGCACAGATACCTGAAATTAAAGGGAAACTATTTACACGTTCAAAAATACTTCCCATGGAATGTAGTTAATCTATTTAACAAGCCTTTCCCACTACTGACCTTAAAAGAGGAAGGGTGAATACAGGACATTGGTCAAAACATCTCTCAGAGCTCTGAGGTAAGAGACTGAGGGATATAGCGTACTAACTCCTGAGTATTTAGAACTGCCTAGCTTTCTGTACATCCTATAGATACCTCAAATTAAGAAATTCCCAAGATAGTTGTAATTTAACATTTGTCAAGTGTCATTCGTCAATTGTTAACCCACCATTTTAAGTAAGTACTGTTCTAGGGACTCCACAGTTGCCAGTGGCTCCATCTTCAGCATGCGACCAGTGCGGTCGATAAGAGACGTCTCTCCAGGGGCACGCTCCAGTCTAAACCGAAGCCTCCGAGTTAGGATCTGGGCAAAGAAACAAAGAAAGAAAAGGATTTGACCACATGTCTAAATATATAATAAAAAAAGACATATTCCATTGAAAGATCTTTCCACATCACCTTCTACGTTTGTGCTTCTAAAAAGAATAAAGTTGTTTCTGCAAGGTCAAGCTTAGAGCAAAAAAAAAAACATCAAAAAGTTCCTGTAAAACCCCGTTTCACCACAGCACGGAATATAGAGGAACCTCTGTCCTTTAATAACAGCCGACCATAAGCCATAGGTGTAGTAAGAGAAACATAAAACATGCACTTTTTAATGTCCCTCCCAAAATGTGTGTCTCTTACTTTTTTATATTGCTCATCATTTTATCTTTTTTATTGCCGTAACCATCATTTACCTGTAGGTTGTAATTTGATCCTGGTGTATCATACAGATGTAGTGGCAGCCGCTCTATAGATTCAAGCACTGCGATCAATTTTCTGACCAATGCAATTGCTGGCCGACTAAAGAAACCAAAAATAATGCAGAAATTTAGAAAACAAAATTATAATACACATTTAATATTCATATGAATAGATGTATCACAATCTAATAGAGATTGAAGCTTATGATAAATGTCTGCATTGTCAGTCATCTGCTCATGGCTGTACTATAGAGATTAGGAATTGCCGCTGGCTTACTTTCCCTGCCAGAAGCAAGTCAGGCACGTGAGGAAGATAGAGACATCTTGCAGTCAGTATTACGTTTGTTTGTGGTCTGTAAAAATTTAGAATCAGTTCTGATAAATAACTGTACACATTAAATCGCAGGATATTTTTCATCAAGACAAGGCCTCATTTTAGTGGTAAAGGTGTGCATAGCCTTCAAAGTGGTTATCCAGCTTTAAAAAAATTAATGACAACAAAAACAGTAGAGGGCTTCAAAACCGGCCTTGACAAGTTCTTAGACCAAAATAATATAAATGCATATGTATAGAACCTTTCACCCCTTCTCTGTATCCATCCCCTCTTTGGTTGAACTTGATGGATGTGTCTTTTTTCAACCATATTAAAGGGAACCAATTATCCCGTTTGGGCTGATATGGTTCCCTTTAGCATTGTATAAAGCACCTGGAGCGGCCCCGGCACGTACCGGCCACGGCCCCAGCAGGTGCTTTATAATGGAGAAAATGACTTATTCCCCGGCTCGTGACTGGATACAAGCGGGGTAGTCGTCATGGTGGGCGGCTCCCTGCTCGTATCTAGTCACAACGCTCTGCCTGTCAGCGCGCTCGGCGGGATGATTGACAGGCAGAGAGGCCAGTAACGCACCTCTCTGCCTGTCAATCATCCCCTCTGAGCGCGCTGACAGGCAGAGCGCAGTGACTTCATACCAGCGGGGAGCCGCCCACCATGACGACTACTTGCCCGCTCGTATCTAGTCACGAGCCGGGGAATAAAAGTAATTTTCTCTGTTATAAAGCACCTGCTGCGGCCGTGGCCGGTACGTGCCGGGGCCGCTCCAGGTGCTTTATACAATGCTCAAGGGAACCATATCAGCCCAAACGGGCTGATTGGTTCCCTTTAACTATGTAACTATGACTTATGTCAGGTTAGGCAATCAACATTAACACCTTTGCCTATCATATGTTTAACAGGGCCACAGCACTGCAGCCTCTTTACTGTTCACTCATGGTGATCTTTGCATTGCCATACTATCATAGTGGAACCTGGAACCCCTACTACTAATAGTACAGCGGATGCAGAGGTGAGCAAAGGTAAACAATGAAGGGGCTGCAGAGCTCACTAGAGATGAGCAAATCTCGAGCACGATCAGGTACATCCAAACCAGAGCGTGCATCATTTGGATTACAGGTGGCTGTAGAAGCTGGATGCAGCCCTAGGGAGACTTGGAAAACAAGGATACAGCCTATGGCTGCATGCATATTTTTCAGACAGCCTTAGGACTGCATCAAACTTCTTCAACCACCGGTAATCAAATACTCATCTCTAGTGATCACACATTCTCAGACAGTCACTATCAGACTGGTAGGGGGTCTCTCTCTTTAAGGATATTGGGAGGGTTGAACACCTGGAATACTATACATACCTTTCATCATCTTCATTTTCACTAAATGCAGTTTTAAAGACATTCAATCTTTCTACCAGCTGTCCACAATCCTGCTTCAGATCAAAATCTTCGCTCTAAGACGACAACAGAAGAGTTTAAATAACATAACCCAGGTTTTAGAAGGCTTGTCTCCCTGTTCCCATTGATGTAAACATTCACCATTTGCACCCGTGTATTTGGCTGAGATTTATTCTAAGGATCCCGTCTGGGTTTTGACATAATCTGGGGCATCCCTGAACATATTCCTAGACATTGCTAGTGAGGTGCAGTACAGAATAAAAACCCTGTGGGAGACCACATCAGTTTCATCCCTGCACTGCTCATTTGTGGTCATCTGTTTTGCCTCCAACAGAGAAAAGTTGGGAGCTTTTAGTAAGTGCAACTTCATCCTCCTATGTCTTTGACATGTTAAAAGTGTGAACTGCTGCCTTATTTTTTTTTTTTGGGAAATTGACAAATATGATGCATCAATTTACAGTCACACAAAAATTACACAACAGTAAGCCAAAGAACAGTAACGATCTCACATAACAGAGCCAGAGAACACTGCGGTAAAGCCAGCAGACTTTAAAAACAAAAAACCCCATACATCTTGAAATACGTACATTGTTAAGCACAGTGAGGAGAGCCTGCACTAGACCACTACTGCACATTTCATAGGGAGATATGGTAGTTTCATCCTTCAGCAGCACAATTAAGTTTTCCAGGGCCGTCTTCATTAGATCTCTCCATGTATTTTCACCTTCGATACACTAAAAGCGGAAATCATCCAATCTTTAAGGGTTGGTTCACACACGATAGAATTTTCTTGCAGTAATACTATGCACATTATTCCTGCTGATTTTCCCTGGGATTTATCATCTCAAAATACAAAGGGTCAAGTATGTTTGTGTGCTGTGGATTTTTTGGGGAGGAATCCAAGCTGGAAATCCTCTACACATCATTATGCGTGGACACAGCTTAAAGGTTACATATGGCAGACTAAGGGCCCTATTCCACCGGACGATTATCGTTCAGATTATCGTTAAATCGTTCAAATCTAAACGATAATCGTTCGGTTAAAATGCAGTTAACGATTAACGACCGAACGAGAAATCGTTGATCGCTTTATAAGACCTGGACCAATTTTTATCGTTGCTCGTTCGCAAAACGTTCGCATTGAATAAGACATCGTTCGGTCGTTCACAATAGATACTAACGCAATAGCGAATAAAAAACGATCGCAATTACGATCATAAGTAACGATTATTGTTCCATGGAAATGAGTGAGCGTTTTCAGGTCTTTCACAATAGCGGTCGTTTGAGATTGTTAATCGTTAACGATTATGCAAACGATAATCGTTCGGTGGAATAGGGCCCTAAGAATACTAGTTGCAGATTTTCTACAAGACCAATCACCAAAATCTACATAGCACTAAGCTTGTACAGACCTGTCTGTTAGTGTGAAGCTCCCAAGATGACTCCAATTGTGTGGCGATATTTCGGAGAGTGACCACCACACCACGTGGCATGCTTTCCACCGCTTTAAAGTGATCATCATACAAATCCCTTGCCATTGTCCGTACCTATTATGATACACAGTCAGGGGCTTTCTGGGTTTAGCGTTGTATTAGAAGAACATATGCAAGTGATGGATTACATACCTTCTGCTTTGTTTTCTCTAACTTAGACTTGAGCTTTCTACCTCGCTTTCCTGTCCAGCCAGTAACAAACTCTGAACCTGAAACACAATGCTTTTGGTAAAGTCTCAAGCACATTTTTGACCCATTTGTCACAAACTGCACAGCTTTTTCTTTTACTAGTATCACCTCAAAAGGTCTGATAAGAAATACACTACATAATTATAAAATAGCAAAAAAACAGAGCTTAGTATTAACTTCCTAAAGGGAACCTGTCATTACTTTCACGCTGCCTGATCCACCCTCTGGCCTTGAATGATAAGTCTGTCCCTATACCTAAACAGGGAAAGCCGTTGGAGACCATTCAGACTGCTCACGGTTTAGGCAGCATAAAAGAGATAACAGGTTTTCTTTAAACCAATTAGGAAAAATGAAAGCTGAACAGTTCCAAAATTTTGCTGTTTACCCTAAATTCACCCACAACAAGCAGAGCTCTTGAAAGTGCTGATGAATTACAACTTAAACATATAACCTGATGACTGAAACCTTTGTAAGATATAACCTTATAAGTTGATTTATTCTTTATATACACAAAAACCTAGACAACACCTTTCAGTGCCCTTGCAAGACATAATGTGACGTGACACAGTGTGACAATACATAGTGTCGTAAGATATGTAAGAAAAATGGGGGATACAATCTCTTACTTGTCCCCTATGCTGTGGAAAGGGGACAAGTTAGTTTTAGGTGGGCAACCTCTAAGTAGTCTTCCAAAATCCCAGAAAACTCATTTAAAGGATACATGTCAAAGAGTCACGTCAAAAGTTTTGCTGACGGAGTTTACTGTTAACAGGCTTCTACACCATGTAATTTCCAAATTTTAGAGATAATAAAAAAAAACTCTTAAAAATTAAAAAAAATATACACTCGGCACTTACCCAGTGAGGTCTCTGCAGTAAAAGAGTGCTTGGTTCCCCTGTTTGATTCAAACACAAAGCCTGGTAGGTCTTCTTTCAATATGGTTGCCTGCTGTCCATCAGAGTTGTGGATAGCAATTTCTCCATCTTTCAAGCAAGTGAGGGACCAGTTGCCCACAGTCAGTTTACCTGGCCCAGGGACAGATAAAATAGGCTGACTGGAAGTAGAGGGCTTCACTTGGCCACGAGCTCTCTGAAGCTTCTCTAAAAACTCACTTCTGCTTTCTATACATTGAGGTAAAAAAAAAGAGAAAAATCATGCTACAAGGGTCACTATTAGGCTAAAAAAAACATTAAACACGGGAGAATTTGCATTTACCTGAGCTATCAGAGCCCCCTTCTGGACTTCCACTTGAATACATGGTTGCAAGTTTTCCATCCAAAATAAAGCGAAACCAGCCATTGCTTCCATTGGACAATTCTAGTGCTGCAGCATCACTCCAGATATACAAACAATCCCGTCCTCTAATAACAGACCAGTCCCTCCAGTGATAAGGCCTGCCCTGCTGTAATTCTTTGGCATCTTCCTGTGGCTCATCCTCCTAGGGATAATGGCAAAATTAATCTTGGAAATCAATCTTAGCATATTACTTAAAAACAATTCCATGAATTAGGTCTCCTATCATGACTAACTGCGCAACTATAACCACCTAGTGTAACAAAGATGTATCCTAAATTATAACTTCTCTATATTGAGTTCATGTACCCTAATAGGCCATAAGGTATGAGGGCTGTGTGACTAATGCGAACATTCAGATTCCTTGTAGCGATATTACTCACCTTCTCTGGTTTAGGATCTTCCTCATTCTCATCATCAGAGGTAGGTCCGGCTAAAGTTGACACTTTACTTATAACACCAAGTCTTGCTAGCTGATCAAGAAACAGGTCGTCCCCTTTATCTACTAGATCTCGGATGATCTGAAGTGCTAGAAGGTGACCATCATCATCATCCTGAACAAAGAGAAATACAAACATAAGGAAAGTTTATCATATGCAAGAATAAAACCTACCAAAAGTAGTGAGATATTTGTAAGAACTCACCTCCTGATCTAAAACAGTAGCAGTAATCTCAACAAGGACAGTGGGTAGATTGTGTCCGGCGTCAGAGTCACAAACTTCCTTCAGCAGTGCTTCAGAGCAGAAATGGATCATCTTTCGGATCAAAGCAAGGCTGGCTTTCCTGTAAGAAGCAAAATATCCGATCCTAAAGATACTATTTACTAATAGTCAACACTGATCCTTAAGATAAATCAAATGGGACAAGAGAACAAGTCACATAACCCTGATCCCTTAGAGATACACTGCTGGCAAATAGGTCTCAGCATCTAAAAAGGATTTAACATATAAAGAATCTCTAGTTGATAGATACAACATATAAACTGTACCTGATTGAGGGCAGAATATAAACTGTACCTGATTGAGGGGAGCATAGTCTGTTGGAAAGTTTGAGCAAAAACAGGCAGCAGTCTCTTCAAGTATATTGGAGCCATTTCTGGGTCTCCCTTTGGCTCATTACACTCTTCTTCCTCTCGATTAGAGTCTTTTTTCTTCTTTTCATCTCCTTTGTTAACAGGACACATCCAGTCCCCTGAAACATACAGAAAAGAATGGGAAAAAAAGGACGATTAAAAAAAAAAAAAAAAAGGGAGTTAAGATGCGGCCCATGTTTTTTTGTCCCAGATTTTGTCAGTACACAAATCGGCTTGGGTTACAGGCAGATTTGGGCCTGGATTTACAGAAGGATTTCACACTTTGCATTGCAGAATGCCTTGAAATCCTGTGTGGGATAAAAACCCATAAGTATTTTCGGCGTACAATTTGTGGAATGATGACACTGGAAAATAGGTTGCACACCTGGAGATTGTAAGATGGCAACCACCTCGCTATGCCCCCGCTCCCGTGCTTTGTCTAGCGGAGTCTTTCCATCCTCATCACGCAGATCTGGATTAGCTCCATGGCGTAAAAGAGTCTAGAGACACAAAAACAAAACAAAAATGTTAAAAATATATCAGAGCACATTAGAATTTAAAGAAACGTTGTAATACATTTTGTACATCACAGCACCAGTAATGTATTTAAAGGGGTTGTCCGGCGCAAAAAAATTATTCACAGAATAACACACATTACAAAGTTATACAACTTTGTAATGTATGTTATGTCTGTGAATGGCCCCCTTCCCCGTGTCCCACCACCCCCACCCGTGTACCCGGAAGTGTGGTGCGCTATACTCGCTTGTCACGTGCCGACCACGGTCTCCGATCCTCAGCAGTGACGTCTTCTTCGGGCGGCCGGCGGATCTTCCCGAGTGCCGGCCGCCCTCTGCAGCGTCATCCGAAGCTCAGCCGCGATTGGCTGAGCATAACTGTGCTCAGCCAATCGCAGCTGATGACGTGGACGCGTCATCAGCCGCTCAGCCGCGATTGGCTGAGCACAGTTATGCTCAGCCAATCGCGGCTGAGCTTCGGATGACGCTGCAGAGGGCGGCCGGCACTCGGGAAGATCCGCCGGCCGCCCGAAGAAGACGTCACTGCTGAGGATCGGAGACCGTGGTGGGCACGTGACAAGCGAGTATAGCGCACCACACTTCCGGGTACACGGGTGGGGGTGGTGGGACACGGGGAAGGGGGCCATTCACAGACATAACATACATTACAAAGTTGTATAACTTTGTAATGTGTGTTATTCTGTGAATAATTTTTTTGCGCCGGACAACCCCTTTAACTCTTTCCCACAGCTACAGCTGCAGTACCACATTCCCATAGAAAACCTCTCCTGCTCTCCAGACTGGAAAGAATACACCACTTCCCGCAGGACATACAGCAGCTGATAAGTACTGAAGACTTGAGATTTTTTTAATAGAAGTAAATCACAAATCTCTGACACCAATTGATTTGAAAGAATTTTTTGTCGTTGTTGCTGAACTACCCCTTTAAAGTTTTCTGAACTAAATCTCTAACACTTTAGGTCTGGCAAGCAGTGATCTTTCCTGACAACACTGTGGCAATCGCAATGTGAGATCACAATGTCAGGAGAGAGGTCACTTGTATTATGTAGCTTTAATCTGCCCATTGAATACTCTGACCACCCCGGAAGGCTTTCCTAAAGCCGTGCCAATCCAATGACCCAATTCCCTGTGATGGTTTCAGTCCAGAGATAAATCTACCAGTTTCACTTTCACAACTTCCTACCTTTGCCACCTGAGGTCGCCCAAAGCAAGCAGCGTAATGTAGAGAAGATGACCTCTGACCTCGGTTGACATCAGCACCTCGTTCACATAAGAATTCCACCTAAAAGAAAGCCCACATTGTTATAAGCAGCTGAGCGCCTCTCAGTTACGACATATCTCAGAGTATAAGCTTACCATCTCCTGAGTGCCAAAAGCAGAGGCCCAATTCAAAAGGGTCTGTCCAACATCATCCATGAAATTCACTTCAAATGCTGCAGGAAGGGGAAAAACAAGACCTCAAAACAGGCAAATCCCCTTCAAACCCTTTACCCTACAGATCTATAATAGACCAATTTTATTTCATTTTTATGGTTGTACATTGCTATGAGGGCTGCCATCTTGCCTGAGATATTTTTAACAGCATTTAGCTTTTCCAGCAAGCCTCATGGACATAGACAACAACAGACAGGACCTTTGAGATGAATTTGAAACATTACTAAACATGCTGAACAAGACATTCCACAGGAAGCAGCTAGTGTACTGGTGTCAGCTGTCGCTGTAACGCTCATGGGGTCTGTGCTCATACATGTCGGCATCCTATTTTGAAAGGTGCCGACATATGAATGGTAAAGCGGTAAAGAGAGCAACCTAACTTGTAGTGCATTCATTTAACTCCCTGCTTTTTCTATGCTTGGGGGGGGGGGGGGGGGGGGGGGGGGAGGAGAGAGTCCAATTCTGGGAGTCATGGCTATCTCTTTGCATGACCACACGGGGAAGGCTGTTTAGCCCTAAATAGGGCCTCATTCACATCATGACTTGTGCCTCAAAAGCAAAGCTGCATTAGAAGTTTCAAAACCAGGTGCTGACATATATGTTCTCAGAAAAACACTGCCCTCTTTCATTTCAATGGCCAGAACGTAGTCAGCTAGTGACTATATTCAGGTAATTTTCCGTGTGTATTCCGACTGATCTGGCATCATAGTGTACTTGTCACTATTCTGTGATCTACCAGTTAGGGTGCGTTCACACTATGAAAAAGGGTCGGATAACCTGCTGCGAAATCCGCAGCCAGTTATCTGCTCCAATTCCGTTGTATGAACCCACCCTAACAGTGATGCGCAACTTACAGGTAGAACCCAGAATGGGGACAAGTAGACTTTAATGCCAGATCAGTCAGAAAAGTCCTCCCCGATAAGTTAACTGAAAATGACCAGATCTCTGATCATAGAGAACTAGATCTCATACTGAGTAAAAGTTTTGTTGCTTCTGCAAAATCCCCAGCTTCTTATATGCCTACCTCCTGTGTCAATGGCATCTATAAGGGCATCTGTATCCTTGCTACGAATGCAATCGATAAGCTGACGGTGGGAACGTTCTCCGGAGCTGTCCAGCCGCCTCAATCCTGGGATGCGCCCGGTGGACCCAGCACTAGACTTAGGCAAAGCCTTGCGACCTTCGAACAGCAACACCAGCAGCAGGTCTACGAGTCGCATGGTGTCAAGAACGCATCTTTCATCACCCAGTAAAGCACTCTCCATTGAATCTAATAACTCAGCCCGAAGCAAATCCTACCAAGAAAACAAGTACATTCAGATTAAGCCTGGCACGCTAAATAATAAAAATAAATAAATAAAAGGCCTCATCGCTGAAACATACATGTGTAACAACAGGTGATCCACGGCACAGTGTTGACAGTAGGCTGACTATTGTGGAGACCTGGTTGCTGATTTTAGAGTCTCCTGAAGTTGAGGGGCCACCACTAGTACCGCGCCCTGTCTTGCAAGCAGAGGAGGGTCCTGAAACAGTTCCTCCAGCTGCTGCCATACGAGACAACAGTTCTTCCGTAAGTCCATGCTGAGCCAATGGTGCTGGATCAACACCCCGACGTGTAAATCGATCTGCCAGAGAAGCAAAACATCGCAGTGCACCATCCGACACCTAAAGAGAGTCAAAGAAAGTTAAAGAAACATATTTTTACCCCCAAATTTTCTCTCTTTCTCCAAATTTTCTCCACCCAAAACACAACGAAAACTTGCCTGATGATCCTCGTGCTTCAGAAGGCTAGAAAGAGACTCGACACAGGTCTCTAAAGAAGCATCCTGTGGCTCCATTTTGCCACATAGCCGGGACACCACCGCCATAGCAGAATGCAGAGTGTCCTTGTGAACTAAATGGCCACTGTCCCTGATGAAAGTGAGGACGCAATTCAATCCACCTGCTTCAAATACCGCACCCGATTCCCGCGTACAGATCAGCTCCAACACCTGAAGAGGAACATGAATACGGTTATATATTATCTGACCGATTTTGATGGAAAAAAATCTCAGCACAGTTTTGCAGAACATGTCGGTGCTATATAAATAACAGGAAATAATTTCTCAACCACATAAGAAACAATAGTATTTCCCACCTTCACACACTGTTCGGCTAAATCCCGACTGGTACGATTGTTAAGCTCCACCACAACGAGGCGATTGCAGAGTGCTTTTATGGCTCCTTCAACACCCACAATGCGCCTGGTACATTCAGCAGATACATCTAGGTAATATGTTATGGCGCGGGCGGTGACCTCAAGCACATTGTCAGGGGCGCTCTCATCCAGAAAGATCTTGCATAAAGCTGGCAGGAACGTGCGAGGCGGACACCTAAACGACACATAAGAAACGCAACAAAAACTTTGGTGAATGGATATAGTGCAAACTTATCAAAACTGGTGCAAAGGGGAAAAGTGGTGCAGCAGCCAATGGCGACCTGTCAGATTTCAACTCACAAATGAGGATGAAAACAATCCAAAATGTAATTTATATCAGAACTTTGCAACAGCACTTACCAAAAATGGTGATGGTTGTGTACAGTGACAGATTTACTGTATGTGGATACCCCGGTAACATAAGGCTAAATAGCACGTGACTTACGTCAATAGGTACAATACTGCTTTGCTAATTCTATTCAAATATCACCCTGTAAATGAACTACTATGGAAATTAAAAGGAGTTTTCAAAGCAAAACATGGGTGGGATTCCACCATCTGGCATCAAGCAGCCAAGGCCACCATACGCAGTGAAATACAGCAGGAAGCAGATGGCGCCGTGTAGTGGCTATGCTAGTTACTGCAGCTCAGTTTTCACATAAAATGGGGCTGAACTGCAGTAACACTGCATGGCCACTATACAATTCACAGCGCTGTCTGCTTCCTGCTGTCTCACACTTAAAGGGGTTATCCAGTGCTACAAAAACAGCTACTTTTCCCGCTCTCGTGTCTTGAGTTCAGGTGTGGTTTGCAATTAAGCTTCATTTACTTCAATGGAACGGAGTTTGAAACCCCACCCAATCTGGAGACAAGAGAGGGGTAAAAGTGGCCATGTTTTTGTAGCACTGGATAACCCCTTTAATCATACATTATCAATATATTTTCCCCAGAAAACTTATTCAAAATGTAAAAGTCATGAGAAACAGACAAGTTTTTATCGGTTAGGGTGTGAGGGTTTAGACCCTGACTGATCAGTAGAATGAGACATCACCTGCTCTCTGCTCTACTTTATATGTGAGCAAGTTACTACAGAATACAAAGAGCACCTATACAGTAAGTGATACTGCATCACTCTTGGTCCCCGATATCAGAACGTCAGACTTTGGACGCCTCTTAGCTCAGTTAGGGAGGTCACTGGTGACTTATGTTCTTTCACATCTATTAATTATTGAAAATTATTATTGTTTTCTACAAGAAACATTTGTAATATAATTCTTCCCTCTCCCTGGATATAAGAGGTGCTCACCCTGAAAGATGACAGCTCTGATTTGTCAAAGGGTCTGTGAGATAACAATATATTTTTATTTTAAACAAAGGCTGTAACCTTCACTAGCATTTTAGCATCCTCTTTATACGGCTAAAATGAAAACAGCGAGAAGTACCAAACCAACAGCAAAATTTCAGGCTATTTCAATGTTCCAATGCAGAACAAACGGCCAAGTCTTTTATACAGCATGTCAACATGGCCTTAAAGTATTATTCACATGTGACTCGACTAGACAATGCGGGAGCAGTGTATATATGTTACAATGATGTCTACATCAGACTGTACGATGGGACATCAGTTCCTTCCTTCTTCTTGGTTTTGGTTATGTCCTATGATGCATCACTGCCATGTGACATGTGAGCTCAGTAGCAGCCTTACGCTACAACTGTGTAGGTGAGAGTAATAAACCCACGGCTGACATTTGTTGGTGACAAGATGACAAGAGCCGCAGGCTGTGAGAACAGGAAGCATGACGCTTATCCAACATACAGTTAAAGGGGTATTCCAGTCTTAAATTATTAACCCCATCCAGAGAGCAATGGGTTCAACATAAGAATGGGAACAATGGGATCACACAGTGCGCCATGCGGGTCCACTGCCAGTGCTCCAATCATTCTCTTTAGTGCCACCAAACACTTAAAGGGAACCTGTCACCCCCCGTGCTGGGTGAGAGCCCGGCCGACACCCCGCTAGAGCCCCTTATACTCACCTCGTTCCCGAAGTCCCGTTCCTGGAGCCGATCTCGGGACTAAGATATCACTGTGGGAAGCCAGGCGCGCTCGCTGCTGAGAGGAGTCTGACGCTCATATAGAATGGACTCACCTCAGCTGCATCTAAATACATACTGTCCCCCTTCCCTGGTGGTCTAGGGCGGGTATTGCCCCCCCCCCCCCCGCAACGCGATCCCCGCATCTGATACTGGCCGGTGTCTGCGCCGTAATGGCGCTGATCCCAGCTCGGCACTCTATTGTTTTCAGCTATAGCAGCCGAAAGCAATAGAGTGCCTATCTCATGGATCTATGCAGTATATCTATATTGCATAGATCTCTATGAGAGATCAGAGCAGTCATAATAGAAAGCCCCCCCAGGGGGAATAACCCTAACCCCAGGGGGACTTCTAGTATGTGTGTAAAAAAGTAAATAAATGTTTTTTTTTTATTAATAAATAATCCCCTCCCCTAATAAAGTTTTAAATCACCCCACTTTCCCCATTTTATAAATAAAAATAAATAAATAAGCCTAAACAACTGTTCATAACCAACCATCCTAATGATGGAAAGCATGACAGCAGTGTGAACAGAGCCTGACATACTGTACGATAAAAGAAGGGCCAGTGCATTCACTCTTGGTGCTAGGACAAGGCCAGATTGAAATACACAGAGAGCTCTTTTCCCCACTAATACACAGGTTATAAAAAAGCCTCACAGTTCTCAGTCAACCTATGTCTTGCTACACATTCCAATTCATAGTAATCCAGACGTCATTCCTAAAAGATTATCCTCGTTTTTCCATCTGCAGCTTAAACCACCAAAGCCATGCAGTAATTCAGCCCCACGCTGGATCGCCTTTCATACAGATGAATTGCTAGGAAACCACCTAGGAGTGTCCCTTGAAGAGTCTCTCCAATCACACAAAAAAAAATAATTATAAGTAATTGGGAATTACCATAACTGTATCTTTATAGGATTAGGAGCAGGGATGGGGAACCTTCTGCCCTCCAGCTGTTGCAAAACTACAATTCCCACCATGCTTGGACAGCCAAAGGCTGTCCAAGCATGATAGGAATTGTAGTTTTGCAACTGCTGGAGGACCGAAGGTTCCCCATCCCTGGATTAGAGTATTGGTTGGGGGTTTCAGCATTGTGACCCCCACAATCTCCTGCACCACCACCCCAACTACTTGAACTCTTATAGGTGAAGGGGCATGCTGTGGTTCTGGAAACAAATGCATGAAGCCATATGAATGGTGTACCTTTGGGCGACATTGTAATGTCTAATCTTTCCAAGCTGTGGTACAGCAATGTATTTAGTTACTTAATACTGAGAGGAAAAGATTTCCCAGAACTATTGCAGAATCTGTGGATAAAGGCGTAACATGGCGTTCCTGGGCTTTCTATTTCTGCCCATAAACACATGACTGGGACGTAACATTTAAACCCCTTTTCAGCCATCCCTTAGGGCCCTATTCCACCGGACGATTATCGTTAGCATAATCGTTAACGATTAACGATCTCAAACGACCGCTATTGCGAAAGACCTGAAAACGTTCACTCATTTCCATGGAACGATAATCGTTACTTATGATCGTAATTGCGATCGTTTCTTCTTCCGTATTTATTCGCTATTGCGTTCGTATCTATTGCGAACGACCGAACGATGTCTTAGGGCCCTATTCCACCGGACGATTATCGTTCAGATTATCGTTAAATCGTTCGAATCTAAACGATAATCGTTCGGTTGAAATGCAGTAACGATTAACGACCGAACGAGAAATCGTTGATCGCTTTATAAGACCTGGACCTATTTTTATCGTTGCTCGTTCGCAAAACGTTCGCAAATCCTTCGCATTGAATAAGACATCGTTCGGTCGTTCGCAATAGATACGAACGCAATAGCGAAGAAATACGGAAGAAGAAATGATCGCAATTACGATTATAAGTAACGATTATCGTTCCATGGAAATGAGTGAACGTTTTCAGGTCTTTCGCAATAGCGGTCGTTTGAGATCGTTAATCGTTAACGATTATGCTAACGATAATCGTCCGGTGGAATAGGGCCCTTATTCAATGCGAACGTTTTGCGAACGAGCAACGATAAAAATAGGTCCAGGTCTTATAAAGCGATCAACGATTTCTCGTTCGGTCGTTAATCGTTACTGCATTTCAACCGAACGATTATCGTTTAGATTCGAACGATTTAACGATAATCTGAACGATAATCGTCCGGTGGAATAGGGCCCTTACATATAACACTACCAACGTTTCATCAACTTCCAAGCTGCCAAAACTGAACAGAGAAAGTTGCTTGGGCCGAGTAATACTGTTCAATAAGAACAGAACTGGCTACAGCAGCTACAGTGCTTTATCATACTAAGTATAAAATACTACTGTCCCGGCAGGAATGGTCACTTTCTATTGAGGTCTATAAAAAGCCAGTCTATCTTTTTTTTTTTTTTACACACTTACTGCTTTAAAGTGCCCCTGTCGTTAATTTATTTTTATTTTTTTTGCAGAAATCAATAGTACAGGCAATTTTAAGAAACTTTGTATTGGGTTTTTTAGCGGAAAAATGCTATTTTATCATTAAAAAGAAACTTTAAGCTCTTCCCCCCCTGTCTTCATGGTTCTCTATGGAGAGGGGAGGGGTGGAGGGAGATGAGGCACCAAAACAGGACAACAAAGAGTTAATTTACAGCTACATCACCAGGCTCTCTCCTCTGAAGTCAGAACTAACCTCTCTGACCTCTGAATAGAGGCTTTCACACAGGTCCAACTGTGTAATCCTTTAAGTGAATGGAAGAGAGGAGGGGGGGAGGGAGGCTAGGGAAAGTCTTTATGAATGCAGATAATGGCATATTTGACTAATTAATCCAATTACAAAGTTTCTTAAATTATCCTGTACTATTGATTTCTGCACCAAAAAAAAAAAAACAACAGTGACACTTGAAAGCTAACATAAAAACTGCAGCTTTATTTTCAACTATATACGACTACTAAATCAGCGGTGAACGGTATATCCTCAGGATATGGCACATGTATCTGACAGATGTCTGTTCCACCCCTATGACCTGCATCTACCACCAGCTGTCATAACCGGGTGCTAAATGAACAGAGAGGTGGTTGGAATTACAAGAGCAGCAAAGCTCGCTGTGTTCTACTGTTTCCACATCTTAAAAATGAATGGAGGTGCATACAGCTTCTTCATTCGTTTTGCACCCAGATGCGGTGGCTAGTGGCTGAGTATGGAGGTCAGAGGACCCCAGTTTTGGAGACAGATGTAGGCCAAGGAGGCGTGAACCACACCTATCGGGCGTTTATGGAATATTATGTGAGAATTATGTGACCATGTGAGTTCAGCTTGACAGTAAAACTTAGAGCTAGGGAAGCCTGGCTCTCCAGCTGTTGCAAAACTACAACTCCCATCATACCTGGACAGCCAAAGCTTTAGCTATGATGGGAGTTGTAGTTTTGCAACAGCTGGAGAGCCAAGGTTCCTTGCCCCTGGTATACCCAAAATAGACAAAAAAAAACTTACATTTTAAGTGTACATTGTTACCAAAAAATGTAGGTGCTGTAATGTAAATTATACAAAAAGGTATAGCGTAACAACCAGCACTATTTAAGTTTAGAGACGCTCCCTTGGTTTTTTTCATAGGGGAAAGAATGGTGATGGTTGCTATTTAAGACTTAATAAACTAGGGAATATAAATTTTTCCATAGTAAAACTTGTCAAGTCTGTAAGAGTCGCTCTCATAGAGATCACTGTAAGAAGCTCATATGTAGAGCCATGTAGACAGTCACAGCAGTGTAAACATCAGTGCCGCCTCCTCTGCTTTGCCTCCTGGGATCTCATGTCATGGTATAAAGCTGTCAACACTGTACTAAAGAAGTGTAATGAGCTACTGAGCACACATGGTATATTCCAGGAGCCTCCTCTCTCTCCTGACATACTTATTACTTAAAGGGACTGCAAGACTTTAAATGCTGCATATGACTAGCCAGAGAGAGCGAAAGAGACTGTGCAAGTGCGCATCTTAGTGTACTATTACACGGGCCCATGGGGACCCGATAATAACTGTAAACGAGTGCCGATCTGCTAGATCGGCGCTCATTTACTGGGCCTATTACACGGCCCGATAATCGTTTAACAAGGGCTGCATGGACATCATTACCGATGTCCTTGCAGCCCTAGATTAAACTGTATACATTACCTATCCAGGCTGCAGGGCTCCTCTTGCGGTCTGCTTCTCCCTGGGTCCCAAGCGCTCTAGCTTTAGAGCGACCCCTACCAGCTGACAGGCCGCGGCGGTCCCGGCCTGTGATTGGCTGAGCAGCTCTGAAGCTGCAGTGCGCGGGACCCAGGGAGGAGCAGAACGCAGGAGGAGCCCTGCAGCATGGTCTAAACCTATATAAATGATCAGCGGATGATCGTTGTGTTTATTACATAGAGCTATAATCGACCGGATAGGGCTGATTCGGCTGATTATCGTTTCGTGTAATAGTACCCTTAGAGGGCGCACATCGAGGTGGTGTAGGCATGCGTCTATCTTTCCTCCGCAGAATCACATGCACGGTTGCTTAGAAGGGAAACTGTGGTTACATGGCCGCCAGTCCGCTTATGGTACAAACTGCTAAATCTGGGGCGTCAAACTCCCTGCCCTCCAGCTGTTGCAAAGCTACTATTCCCATCATACCTGGACAGCCAAAGCTAAAGATTTAGCCGTCCAGGCAGGATGGGCATTGTAGTTTTACAACAGCTGGAGGGCCACAAGTTTGACACCTGTGCAAAATGATGAATTCTATGAGGCCTAAACAGGACAATTATTAAAAGATTCATTAGGGAAAACTGCATCATAACCACATCAACAATGAATCCGTACAAAATAAGGGGCTTTACAACCATAGCAAAATAACAGCTGTAAGCAGCTTGTTTATTTCTTTCAGGTTTCTGAAAAATCTTGCCGTTTTTTTTCTCGGACACGGAGCCTCAGAATAGACACTTCTTGTTCTGTAGAGATCACTTCTCAGAAGTCATTTCATAATCAGCAAAGGAAGCATAACCATGAAAGGACACACAAGCATATAGTCATGATACCAGGACTTGGTTCCATACAGATACCAGCTCTTTTTTCTATTTAGATATTCAATACTAAAGCATACTTAAAAAGAAAAAAAAAAAAAAAAAAAAAAGACTGTGGATATAATGCCCCCCAGACAGTTTTTATGACGTATACTGTGTAAAAAATCTGACATTTTTTCTATACTCTTCAGGTTTGTACAATTACTGTGATACAATTAACGCACCTTTAATTTTACTACTTTATGAAAAGAAATGCCCTGTTCTGACCCCTATACACAGAAAAACCCTCACATGGCAGGCACTCAGCTTGCTGCCCATGTTCTCTGCATTATACTCTATGTGAACCCCTTAACTTTAACGTCCAGGGACATCATCATGATTGAGAAGAATACAGAGAGGGCTCACAACGCGAGCCCTCTCTGTACGCCGAGTACCGCAACTATTAGCCAGTGGGGCCCGATCACAGTGCTGGTTAGTTAACCATTCAGATGCTGTTGTCAATGTTAAAGGGGTTATCCAGCGCTACAAAAACATGGCCACTTTTCCCCCTCTCTTGTCTCCAGTTCAGGTGCGGTTTGCAAATAAGCTCCATTTACTTCAATAGAACAGCGTTTGAAACCCCACCCAATCTGGAGACAAGAGAGGGAGGAAGTGGCCATGTTTTTGTAGCGCTGGAAAACCCCTTTAATCCCGTCTCAGCACTTAATTCCTATGGGCTACAGCAGCCCATTGTAATCGAGTACTGATCTACGATATCTCTATAAGAGATCAGTGAAGTTGTGACCCCAGAGGCACTTCAAGTTACTGTAGGGAATTTTTTTTTTTTTTTTAAACATATTTGCTATTGACATGTCCGTAATCCCCTAAACTATTAAAGGGAACCAATCAGCCCAATTGGGCCAACTTACAGTCCTGGAGTATACAGCTCCTGAGCAGCTCGCTGCACGTACCATCCACGGCTGCATCAGCTTTATACCCAAGAAAATTAAGTTTAATATCCCTGCGCGTGGCAGGTAGTCATCTGGGCGGCTCCCCATCCGTGTGTAGTCACCGCTCTCTCTCTGTCAGCATGCTCGGTGGAGATGAGCGACAGGCAGAGAGGCCCATTACTGGCGCCTCTCCCTGTCATTCATTCCCGCCATGCACGCTGACAGAAAGAGAGTGGTGACTAGGCGTACCCACTAAACCCGAAAAAATTGTAATAAAAAGTTATCAAAAGGTTGCATATATGCAAGGTACAGAAAGAAAGTACACATCACGACACAAAAAAACCTTACACCTCAAACAGCCCCATAGACCAAAAAATTGGGCTCATGTGGGTGTGTAGGTGAAAAAATACAAGCACTATGGCCTTTTAAACACGAGGAGGAAAAAACTACGGAAAGTGGCTGAGGAGGGAAGGGGTTAAGCTGCGTGGTTTCAAAACAGATTAATCTTGGTAGTAGCAGCCTACTCAGCAGGTAGGTGTATTTTTTTTTTTTTCTTCAACTTAAAGGGGTTAGGCAGAATTAGAAAAACAGCTACTTTCTTGCCAAAACAGCCCCACCCCTGTCCTCAGGTTATGTGTGGTATTACAATTTGCTCCATTCACTTCTATGGAAGAGAGCTGCAAAACTCACACCCAAACGGAGGACAGGAGAGTTGGAGTTTGCAGAAGAAGGCGTCCATGTTTTTCTAAGCTGGGAAAACCCTAAAATTATACCCTTAAAACCCAATAACATCAAAATATAGATTAAAAAATAAAGGGAGGGGGAAAAAAAGGAAAAAAAAAAATTTTGAAAATTGTAAAAACTTACGTTTCAAAACAGCGGTCTACATTATCAGACATGAGCAGCAGCATGCAAAGTTGTTCCAAGGCGATGAGCTGCATGTCTCGCTCATCCCCCTGCCCCATCTGCAGCCATTCCAGCAGCGTATCCGGATCTACGTCAGCCATGACGGCTCTGCCTGGAGAGCAGCTTTCACACGGACCGTGGCGGCAGATCTATTATTCGGCTCTTGGTCTCAGCAGAGCGTTGATCTGTCTGCTGGGGCCCTCACCTGCAGAGAGAAGGAGCATGGGTTATTAATGTTACAGATAAAGCAGGTTAATCCCAGCCTGGCCGGAGGAACACAGGCGCTTGTGAAGTGTGAGCCTCGGCTATAAGCTGATTATGTATGTTCTGAACTCTATACTGCAGCTTGGTAGAAGACCAGAAGAGGACACAGACAGCCAGTGTAACACTCAATCCCCACAGAAACATACTACACCTGTCATAGGAAAAGGTCTGCTTTCATAAATAAGGTTCACACTCTGCAGACTTTACACCCAAAATCAGCAATGTAAAACAATGGTATGTTCAATCACCACTCACATGTAGGGGTTACAAAAAAGTAAAAAAAAAAAAAAAGAAAAAAAAGAGAAAGAATTAAAAATTAAGTATGACGTCACAAGGAAGACTGACTGCAATTGAACTGTTGATCTGGCTATTGTAAGCCTGACCCCTTAGCAATCTGTGTAGACTAGTTACACAAGATGGCACCCACTCTTATTGCACAAGGGGCCACATACATCTGGAACCTGCCTCAACCAATGTGAATCATAACACAATGTGAAAATCCATCATCATTATCCCGAGCCAAACCGGGCCCATCCGTCTACCAGGCACCTTGCAGCTCACCTCATTTACTTAGATCAGATGACTGTGTAGCGCTGGTGGCCTGTAACTACAGCCGAACTCCTGTTCAAGTGAATGGCTCCTGAGCTGCAGTAACCAGGTCCGACCATTACACAGTGAACAGAAACAACTTTTTGCAGTCCCATCACTGCATAGCACTACGAACAGTTGATGATTGGTGGTGTCAGCACCCTGCCGATCAGAGCCCAATGAGCAATCCTGTGGACAGATGAGTATATTTTGTACAGAAAATCGATTTAAACCAGAGGGGACTGGGGCAGCTAGGGGGGACTGGGGCAGCTAGACATACACCCCTCCTCCTCTCACCCCCGGCACAGGCGCTCTCCTCCCGGCCGCACATGGAGCTCCGTGGTCTCTGGAGGAGGCCGTGGGGACTGCCGGGTAAGGCGATCGCATCGCTGCAGGTCCTGGGGCTGTACAGCAGGATTGGGGGTCTGCACTGCCCACCCCGATCCTGCTGAACAGCTGCAGCGACGCGATCACTTTACCCTGCAGTCCCCACGGCCTCCTCCAGAGACCACGGAGCTCCATGTGCGGCGGCTCTGCTAGCTTAAGAGGTCGCCCGCACACCTCACGGCCCGCAGCCGCTGCACACCTCACGACCCGCAGCCACCACACACCTCACGGCCTTAACTGAGAGATAAAGTTACATGTTGCCAAAAGTTGTTTATGGAAAGGAAAGAAGAGAGAAGAAGTGCCCAGTAAGATACACAAGCAGAGCATGGCTTCTATTTTATCCCAGTGCAAGAGTCACAGGTTACACTGCTCAATACTGCACTATAATGTTCTCCATGCCGCTGTTGCTTCTGAGGGTGTGCTATAGAGATATAGGATCCCTGTATGCATGCATTATGTGCTGGATTTGGGAGACATCCACACACTATGTCAGATGGAGCCTGCAGAGTGTAAAATTATTGAAAAACGTCATATACAAGGTATATAATGGCCAGAAACAACACTACTCTTCATGTACACACACACCACAGAATATCGGAACAATTTGTTGGAAGGTCAGTGATAGTTTAGAGCAGGAATGTTGTGCTGCAAAAACTGAACACACACAGACGCTGCTGAGCATAAAGCTAGAAGAGAACCTGTGCTACCGCCCCCTAGAAAAACATCACAAGTGACACAAAGCAGAAGACACATTCCAGAAGACGGAGGAGGAGGAAAGCGGAACGGACTGTCACTAGTAAGTCACATGGAGTCGCTGGCAGCTCCACCCCCCGTGAGGAGTTTCCGCCTTGGAGAAACAGCTCTTAGAGGATGTGGTGTAAACATATAATCAACGTCCCTGTAATAAGAGCTATTAATATGCACAAAGGTGTCTCCTGCGTTTCCTTAGTCATAATAGAGGAGCGGCCCCACCAGGAATGACTGGCCCATACTCTCACATGGCCGGCTGCGTGTCTCATACATCTATGGTGCAATGTGGAGCTTATGCCTGGATTTTATCATGTGTGAATGTTTATGGTCATCTCTGGTGTATACATGTTTGTAGGTTTGATACACAGTATATATATATATATATATATATATATATATATATATATATATATATACATATATACATACACACACACACACACACAACACTTAGACTGAAACCCATTTTTGTAAGTAACTGAATCAGAAACCTGTAGTCCTCTCCTTCATACAGCACTGCTATACGATAAAAACAGCTGTTACAAAGCTACAACTCCCATCATACCTGGACAGGCATGATGGGAGTTGTAGTTTTGCGACAGCTGGAGAGCCAAGGTTCCCCACCTCTAAAATAAGAGGTATTCCGAGGGCCTCATCTAATAGATGAGGCCCTCGGAATACCTACCCCTCCAGCTTACCTCTGTGTTGACCAATGAGCCGGCAGAGCATGGTGTGCTAACCCTCCCCGCGTCCCTGCTCTCAGCTGTTCTGCTGTGCACTAGCCTGTATTACATTCTGGTTGCTATGAGCCATTTATTTACATGCAAGGAACACTAATTATATATTGGAGTGCATTCCTCTGAGCCATTACGCTGTTCTATATTCAATGGACTAGATAAGAGAATAGTGAACCAGCAATAGAAACATCTGAAACATCAGATAAGTGTCGGTTGAGCCCAATGTTTTCAGCCGGAGCCATGTACAGCTATCACCTAACAACAGGACGGAGGGTACCTATATGATCGTGGAGGGTGTGAACCCGTGCAATCACAAGACTCCCAAAGCTCAGGTCTGAGAACGCCACTCCATAGACGAGCGCTGCACTTGACTGTCTTCAGCACTCCCCTATACAACAATTTCAGATGGGAGTCAGACCTCATCATAGACTTCTCCCCTATTTTGTGTCACAGATGGCAAACCCCTTTAAAGGGGTTGTTCACCCAAAAAAATTCTTTCAAAGAAACTGGTGCTAGGAAGTGCCGGAAATTTGCAATTTACTTCTATTAAAAAAAAAAAATTATTGAGTCCTCCAGTACTTATCAGCTGCTGTATGTCCTGCAGGAAGTGGTGTATTCTTTCCAGTCTGACATTGCTCTCTGCTGCCACCTCTGTCCATGTCAGGAACTGTCCAGAACAGTAGCAAATCCTCATAGAAAACCTCTCCTGCTTTCGAGACTGGAAAGAATACACCACTTCCTGCAGCACATACAGCAGCTGGTAAGTATTGGAACACGAGATTTTTTTTTTTTTTTTTTTTATAAAAGCAAATTCCAAATCTCTGCCACTTTCTTGCACCAGTTGACTTAAAGGAAAAAATTTTTGGTGAACTACCCCTTTAAGGGCCTGTGTAGAGGCATTACTTACTAAAATCAATGCCTCTACATCTACATCGCAGCCCTCTAGTTTATGCAGAACTACAATTGCCACCAAAGCTAAAGCTCTGGCTGTCCACGTATGATGAGAACTGTATTTCTGCAACAGCTGGTGGGCTGCGAGGTTGGAATCCCTGCTCTACGTTACGCAATGGGAGGTACATGCCCTATCACAGTTTCATACAACCAATGATCTTCTGATAGGTCGCAGATACATGATTTCCAAGAACTCTACAGCACTGGGAGATTCCTGTTTCTATGAATAAGGTACAACAACATGTGACAACCTATTGAAATAAATGGCAGGCTGCATAAACTGATGTGTCCCACTTCTGGCAACAAACATCTCCAGCTGAGAAATAAACAGAGTAGTAGACATTGCTGGGCCATTACAGGCGTCACATCATAAACTGCAGGATTTCTAATACTAAGCCCCATTATCATTCCTGCCCGACAGAGCCATCACAGGTACAGGCGCTTGTAATGTGACGCTTCTCGGCCAATCATATGGTGACCACTGAGACGTTTGGATACGACGTCAGGGCTGAGATACATTCATCATCTGCAGAATGGCTCTGGAGCTAAAAGCAGCCGGCACAGTTATGGCGGCTGTCATGGTGTCAGATGTCACATGACTTTCAGACTGCTGTGTCCTTCTGTGACTGTGGCGACTCCTATAAATGCAGTGGGGCAGGTATATTATTTGTGAAGATCTGGTTGGCACAGCAGGCTTGCCGTGTAAATGGGCAATATCACATGTAAAACTTCTGTCATATTATAGAATCACGTCCAAAGTTTTAAATGGTCAGGGTCTGTGCAATCAGATCCTCACCGAATACTAGAGTTAAGAGAAGCGCTAAGCTAAGTGCTTCACTCCCCAGCTTGTTACCATTTATATCTCGGCAAATGAGATGGGCTCCATTGTAAAAGCACCACTATACGAAACGATTATTGGCCTTACTTGGCCAATTACCGGCTGTTCAGGCAGATAATCATTACATGTAACAGCGCATGTTGAAGGCAACAAACAGCCGACATGCTGAAAGATCCGGATCATGTCAGTGACGGTCAGCTGCTTGTCCCTCTGTGTAATAGGAGTAAGGGCAGCGCCAACTTCAATGGGCAGCCCCTCCCGCTCGTGGTCTGTGCGTTTAATAGAACAGGCAGCGAGCAGGGAACGAGGGGGAAGCGAGCTCTGACCTGACAGGCGCTTGTGTCCCCCAGAAATGTCTAACCCTAGACATGGTTGAAGTGCTGTAATCTGGTCACTACATCAGTAGATGGAGATTTAGGCGTTTCTGTTCATACTGCAGCTACAGCTGGTTTTAGAGCAGGAAAGCTTTTTTTTTTTTTTCCTCTTAAGGGTACGTTCACACTTACCGGATCCGCAGCAGATTTCATTTAAATAACTGAACACCGTATCAAATCTGCACCATCAAATCTGCTGCGGATCCTGTAGGTGTGAACGCACCCTAAAGGTTTTGTGGTCTTTACAACAGTTTATGCAATATAGACTTTTTTTAACTAGAAACAGTGACTCGCATATTTCCTAGAATTCCGTTTTCAAGTTTGCTTCCAATATAGGTGCAGCCACATCCGCCACCAAAAAGTTAAAAAGTGACAGATCCCAATGATGCGCTGCTGCACCTGAAATATAGACAATATAAAATTGAACTTTTTTTGTGTTTTGTGACCAGTACTAAGATGAATGGGGCTATAACTTTAACTATGTGATTGGTAATGTTACTAAAGCGAATAAAAAAAGGGCCAACATGCTGGTTGGTTTTTATGCCGACTGGCGTTTCGATGAAGAGATTAACAGTTCGAAAAAATTATTGTTGCTGTCGCTTCAAGGCCATCTCACACACTCAGGGTGAATCTTTGTAAGACTGTTTAAAAGAAGTGATCTGTGAATTATCAGTGAGCGACCAGCGATGATTTGAGAACATGTTGAAGGACCACAATGATTTCATGCTCGTTGCTTGATCGTTCGCTGTGTTTACACGAGCAGATAATCGCTCAAATGCGATAGTTATTGCGCATATTTGAACTATTATTAAGCTTTGTAAATGGACCATTAGTGGAAGAGAAGAAAATTACTTAAATAACTTCACAGGTACCAGATCGCAGAGGATATTGCAATGGAAATCCGTGGAATCCGCTGCGAGTTCCATTGTGAAATCCACTGCAATTTCTGCTATTGTCATTTTCTATTGGTTTACATATTCAAAGCTGATTTTTCAGCATTTAAAGCCCCTTCCAACTTAACCCAGGGCTGCTGCCTGGTTAATCCGTTACCCATCTGCGCTCCGGCTCACTTCTCAGACTCCTGACATCCAGCTCAGCCTATGGGTCCTATTCCACGGTCCGAGGAGGGCCCGATCAACGATGTAAACGAGCGGCGATCTGCTAGATCGCCGTTCGTTTACTGGGCCTATTCCACGGCCCGATGATCGTTGAGCGAGCATCATACATTACCTGTCCAGGCTTCTTCTCCGCGCTGTCTTCATCCCCGGGTCCCGCGCGCTCTATCTTCAGAATGGCCGGTCAGCTTACAGGCCACACTCAGCCAATCACAGGCTGAGGCAGTCCCAGCCTGTGATTGGCTGAGCGCTCCGTCAGCTGACCGGCCATTCTGAAGATAGAGCGTGTGGGACCAGGGGATGAAGACAGAGCGGAGGAGAAGACCTGACAGGTAAAGTATGCTGCTGCTGCTGCTTGTCAAATTGTCGGTCGCCCGCCGTGCACCGCTATTCAACCGTAGCGATGCGCGGTGGGGGAACGATTATTTTAGGTCTGGCCCTAAATGAACGATCGGCTGATCGTTCTCTCTATTTCACCGAACGATAATCGGCCGAATCGGGCCAAATGGGGCTGACCCGGCCGATTATCGTTACTGTGGAATAGGGCCCTATCAGTGGCTGCGGCGTGGTAGCTCACTGACTGGCTGAGCGGGATGTCAGGGAGCCGGGAGCCTGAGAAGCAAGCAGGAGCGTGAACGAGTGCAGGATTAAAAATCTGCTGCAAGTGTGTAACCCATAGAAAATAACAGCACCAGGAATTGCAGGGGATTTTGCAGAACTTGCAGTGTGAAACTACCCTAATGAAAACCAATCCTTGTTGGGGGTCTCCTGTAGTGTCGGGGGATTCGGGCTCTGTGGTCTTCAGGTCCGGTAAAAATGAATTTTAATCCTGCACGCAAGGCAGGGGGAGAGCTAGTCATCTGGGCTGTGACTAGTCACGGCTCTCAGTCCTGTCAGCGCGATCTGCAGGGTGATTGACAGGCAAGGAGTGGCCACTAACACATGAGGCCCTGGGGGTGACAGACCTTTTTCATGGTATCCCAACATATACTGTAATGGGGTAATTTCAAGGGTCGGGGCATGTTACATTTTAACACCACAAAAAGAGGGGGGCTTGTGAGAGGAATAGCTGTAGCGTAGGTTGAAGGACAATAATCTAAAGCACAGGTGTCAAACTCACAGCCCTCCAGCTACAGCTTTGGCTGTCCGGGCATGATGGGAATTGTAGTTTTTCAACAGCTGGAGGGCTGCGAGTTTGACACCTGTGCCTTAGATTATGGGTGCTGTGTAAAAACACAGTATTGTGTGATCCAACTCCAACAGGAACAAAGCCTGGCACAGGACACATGTATATACTGTACAAGGCCTGTGTACACAGAACTTTATACAACCAAATGTGCACAAAGAACAGGTTTTCTGCTCATGTACAACCAAGCAGGAGACTCGTATCACCAATAAGCCGGAGGGAGAAAGGGATCAATTTACCAAGCAGCAGATTGTAATTCCACTCATCCTGGAGCGATGGCCGCCCCTGCGCACAGCAACAAGTCATCTACGTCTCCTCCACAGACAGGAACCCCCAGGCTTACAGGCCAACTCTCCAGAGACCGTAACTAAATACAAACTTACAGGAAGGGGTTAATAAAAGCAATAACCTAAGGTCATAACTACATGTACTGCATGTTCTGTGTACATAACAGCATAACCACCATGACTATGCAGACACAGACTGACCGTACCCAAGGAGGAGAGGCTGATCCCAAGCTGGCGGGACACTAACCTGAGCTGTATACCACACCCTCAGGGGAGATCATACAAGGACTGGGCACTAACCTGAGCTGTATACCACACCACCCTCAGGGGAGATCATACAAGGACTGGGCACTAACCTGAGCTGTATACCACACCACCCTCAGGGGAGATCATACAAGGACTGGGCACTAACCTGAGCTGTATACCACACCACCCTCAGGGGAGATCATACAAGGACTGGGCGCTAACCTGAGCCGTATACTGCACCACCCTCAGGGGAGATCATACAAGGACTGGGCACTAACCTGAGCTGTATACCACACCCTCAGGGGAGATCATACAAGGACTAGGCACTAACCTGAGCTGTACACCACACCACCCTCAGGGGAGATCATACAAGGACTGGGCACTAACCTGAGCTGTATACCACACCACCCTCAGGGAAGATCATACAAGGACTAGGCACTAACCTGAGCTGTATACCACACCACCCTCAGGGGAGATCATACAAGGACTAGGCACTAACCGGAGCTGTATACCACACCACCCTCAGGGGAGATCCCTGAGGGTGTCCCCGCTCCCTGATGTCCTGCTAGTCCTTCGGCCCGCTCTTAGCACTGTGTGTAGTCACAAGTTGCTCACCATCACGGCACTGTCCTGGTGATTAGCTGAGCGGCTTGTCACTTCACACAGTGCTAAGAGCGGGCCGAAGCTAGCGGGACATCAGGGAGCACGGAGAAGTATGTAGGTTATTTTTTTTTGTTTACAGTCACCAGCCGTTGGCAGCGCATCGCTATTACATGTAGCGTTGCGTGTCCGATGCCCGTTGATTTTAGGTCTGGACCTAAGGGTGCCTTTACAAACAGAGATTTATCTGACAGTTTTTGAAGCCAAAGCCAGGAACAGACTAAAAACAGGGAACCGGTCATAAAGGAAAGGCTTAGATTTCTCCTCTTTTCAAATCCATTCCTGGCTTTGGCTCCAAAAGAATAAAAAAATCTGTCAGATAAATCTCTCTGTGTAAAGGCACCCTAAATGATGTGGTATTCCTCACCACAGCTTATACTTGTAGCTACAATACCTGGCAAAAAAAAGATTGCCATGCAGGTGGCCGCAGTCAGAAACCCATCCTGGAGATTGTCAGGTCACGCTATTTACAGGTGACCCCATCCACTTACATAAGAAGCAATGCAGCACGATTTAGGTAGCGCAACATGGCAAAATCTTGGGCCATGTGATCTGTGTCCTGGCCTAAAGCAGGGATGAGGAACCTTCGGCCCACCAGCTGTTGCAAAACTACAATTCCCATCATGCCTGGACAGCCAAAGCGAAGCTTTGGCTGTCCAGGCATGATGGGAATTGTAGTTTAGCAATAGCTAGAGGACGGAAGGTTCCCCATTCCTGGCCTAAAGGTAACAAAGTTGTCCTTTTCTGGCCACATACTGTATTAAAAGGGCGATAAAGAGAAAAGAAACTATTTCCAAGGGTCAGGGTCTCTTAAAGGGTTTATGGGGGAGTTAATAGATACGGCATCCTGTCAATCATCATAAATTCATCCAAACCCCAGACTTCTATGCGCGCTGCAAACCTTGTAGGCCGGACTACAACTATCTCATGGCTACAGTTTACATATCTTGTGGCAAGTAAAATGTCCCAATAAATAAGGATACTACACAGAAGGTGACACTTTACTGCCTGAGTATCTGACCATTCACCATAATACTGATGTGTCCTGCGATGGTAATGTGTCTGCTCTTCATCATGCACTGACTGGGGTTATTATTTGTCTCATCATGTGTCATAGTGAGTCAGGGTAAACATGGCGGCCTGTGTACCCAGAGTCAGTGACTACACAGCACATGTACGTCGGTAGTTAGTTAGGAAACCAGTTTAAAGGTCTCTGAATGTCGGTCAAAGTGTCCTGACTAAATAAACATGTATGCGAGAACAATGCCGGGCCTCTGGCTCCTGTACCGGCACCACGCTCTTACCCTGCCATCCATAACACAAACCCCCGCACCTTCTATAAGCACAAGACCTTCAGGCATATAGATGCATTTGTAAAAAAAAAAAAAAAAAAAAAAAAAAAAAGAGCTTTGTGTGTCAAAAGTTTTGTTCAGTCGAGGTCTGGACTGTTAGAGCCAGGAGAAGAGCACGGCTGAGCACTTCCCTCCCCAGTCTTAGGGCCCTATTCCACAGGACGATTATCGTCTGCATAATTGTTAACGATTAACGACTGCTATTGGGAAAGACCTGAAAACGTTCACTCATTTCCATGGAACGATAATCGTTACTTATGATCGTAATTGCGATCGTTTTTCTTCGCTATTGCGAACGACCGAACGACGTCTTATTCAATGCGAACGAGCAACGATAAAAATAGGTCCAGGTCTTAAAAAAGCCATCAACGATTTTAGTTCGGTCGTTAATCGTTAACTGCATTTCAACCGAACGATTATCGTTTAGATTCGAACGATTTAACGATAATCTGAACGATAATCGTCCAGTGGAATAGGGCCCTTACTACAGGAGACGGATCTGCATTGAAAGTCTTTGAAGAGACAAAAAAAAAAGGCAACTAGCTAGGGAGTGAAGTGCTCAGTTGGGCGCTTCTCCCAGCTCTATCTATCAGCTGGTTTAGGGTCCGAGCACCTAGGTCCCAACTGATCAGTTTTTTGGTATGTCTGCGTGACTTCTCAAATGATTGACACTTTAAGACTGATCCTTAGGGCCCTATTTCACTGGACGATTATCCTTCAGATTATCGTTAAGTCGTTCGAATCTAAGCGGTAATCGTTCGGTTGAATAGCAGTTAACGATCAACGACCGTTTAATAAGAACTGGACCTATTTTTATCGTTGCTCGTTCGCATTGACTAAGACGTCGCTCGGTCGTTCGCAGTAGTGACCAACGCAATAGCGACGACAAGACGACCGCAAGAACGATCATAACTAATGATTATCGTATTATCGTATATTATTATGTAAATGGGTGAACGATTTCAGGTCTTTCGCAATAGCGATCGTTTGAATCGTTTATTGTTAACGATTATGCGAACGATAACCGTCCCGTGGAATAGGGCCCATAGAAGGGTTATTCTAGCGAAATGTCGCCCCTATCTACAAGGTCTGACGACTGTGTCTCACAGCGACCGCCACAAGCCTGCAGAAATCACTGAGCGCTGTATATACTGCGTCTCCCTGAAAATAAGACACCCCCAACAAGCCTAAAGTAAGGCATCCCCCCATAAATAAGGCACCCCCACACCCAGCAGGCTGTGAGGTGCCCTTATACAGAGGGCCCCCGCCGGCTGTGAGGTGCCCTTATACAGAGGGCCCCCGCCGGCTGTGAGGTGCCCTTATACAGAGGGCCCCCGCCGGCTGTGAGGTGCCCTTATACAGAGGGCCCCCGCCGGCTGTGAGGTGCCCTTATACAGAGGGCCCCCGCCGGCTGTGAGGTGCCCTTATACAGGGGGCCCCCGCCGGCTGTGAGGTGCCCTTATACAGGGGGCCCCGTCGGCTGTGAGGTGCCCTTATACAGAGGGCCCCGCAGTACGTGTCGTTATAGAGAGTCCTGGTGCCACAGTACACGGAGGGAGGTCCCGCACCCCCCGGCCCCAGTTCCGCTGTACACGGGGGAGGACACGCACCCCCCGGCCCCAGTTCCGCTGTACAGGGGGGGGGGGGGGGGGGGGGGGTCCCGCACCCCCCGGCCCCAGTTCCCCTGGACACGTGGGGGGACCCGCACCCCCGGCCCCAGTTCCGCTGTACACGGGGGGAGGTCCCGCACCCCCCTGGCCCGGTTCCACTGTACAGGGGAGGGGGGGACGTCCACTGTACAGAGGGCCCCGCCGGCTATGTCGTTATAGAGAGTCCTGGTTCCGCTGTACACGGGGGGAGGTCCTGCACCCCCCGATTCCGCTGTACATGGGGGGAGGTCCCGCACCCCCCGGCCCCGGTTCCGCTGTACAGGGGGGGGGGGGGGGGGGGGGGAAGGTCCCGCACCCCCCGGCCCCAGTTCCCCTGGACACGTGGGGGGACCCGCACCCCCGGCCCCAGTTCCGCTGTACACGGGGGGAGGTCCCGCACCCCCCTGGCCCGGTTCCACTGTACAGGGGAGGGGGGGACGTCCACTGTACAGAGGGCCCCGCCGGCTATGTCGTTATAGAGAGTCCTGGTTCCGCTGTACACGGGGGGAGGTCCTGCACCCCCCGATTCCGCTGTATAGGGAGGAGGTCCCGCACCCCCCGGCCCCGGTTCCGTTGTACAGGGGGGGGGGGAGATCACGCACCCCCCGGCCCCGGTTCCGCTGTATAGGGTGGAGGTCCCGCACCCCCGGCCCCAGTTCCCCTGGACACGTGGGGGGACCCGCACCCCCGGCCCCAGTTCCGCTGTACACGGGGGGAGGTCCCGCACCCCCCTGGCCCGGTTCCACTGTACAGGGGAGGGGGGGACGTCCACTGTACAGAGGGCCCCGCCGGCTATGTCGTTATAGAGAGTCCTGGTTCCGCTGTACACGGGGGGAGGTCCTGCACCCCCCGATTCCGCTGTACATGGGGGGAGGTCCCGCACCCCCCGGCCCCGGTTCCGCTGTACAGGGGGGGGGGGGGGGGGGGGGGGGGGGGGGGGGGAAGGTCCCGCACCCCCCGGCCCCAGTTCCCCTGGACACGTGGGGGGACCCGCACCCCCGGCCCCAGTTCCGCTGTACACGGGGGGAGGTCCCGCACCCCCCTGGCCCGGTTCCACTGTACAGGGGAGGGGGGGACGTCCACTGTACAGAGGGCCCCGCCGGCTATGTCGTTATAGAGAGTCCTGGTTCCGCTGTACACGGGGGGAGGTCCTGCACCCCCCGATTCCGCTGTATAGGGAGGAGGTCCCGCACCCCCCGGCCCCGGTTCCGTTGTACAGGGGGGGGGGGAGATCACGCACCCCCCGGCCCCGGTTCCGCTGTATAGGGTGGAGGTCCCGCACCCCCGGCCCTGGTTCCGCTGTATAGGGTGGACGTCCCGTACCCCCCCGCCCCGGTTCCGCTGTATAGGGTGGACGTCCCGTACCCCCCCGCCCCGGTTCCGCTGTATAGGGAGGAGGTCCCGCACCCCCCCGGCCCCAGTTCCGCTGTACACGGTGGGAGGTCCCGCACCCCCCGACCCCGGTTCCGCTGTACACGGGGGGGGGGAGGTCCCGCACCCCCCGGCCCCGGTTCCGCTGTACACAGGGTGGAGGTCCCGCACCCCCCGGCCCCGGTTCCGCTGTATAGGGAGGAGGTCCCGCACCCCCCGGTTCCGTTGTACAGGGGGGGGGGGGGGGGAGATCCCGCACCCCCCGGCCCCGGTTCCGCTGTATAGGGAGGAGGTCCCGCACCCCCCAGCCCCGATTCCGCTCTATAGGGACGAGGTCCCGCACCCCCCAGCCCCGATTCCGCTGTATAGGGAGGAGGTCCCGCACCCCCCGGTGCCGCTGTACACGGTGGGAGGTCCCGCACCCCCCGGCCCCGGTTCCGCTGTACAGGGGGGGGGGGGGAGGTCCCGCAGCCCCCCGATTCCGCTGTACACGGGGGGAGGTCCCGCACCCCCCGGCCCGGGTTCCCTGTACACGGGGGAGGTCCCGCACCCCCCGGCCCCGGTTCCGCTGTATAGGGGGGAGATCCCGCACCCCCCGGCCCCGGTTCCGCTGTATAGGGGGGGAGGTCTCGCACCCCCCGGCCCCGGTTCCCCTGTATAGGGAGGAGGTCCCGCACCCCCCGGCCCCGGTTCCGCTGTACACAGGGTGGAGGTCCCGCACCCCCCGGCCCCGGTTCCGCTGTATAGGGTGAAGGTCCCGCACCCCCCGGCCCCGGTTCCGTTGTACAGGGGGGGTGGAGGTCCCGCACCCCCGGGCCCGAATCCGCTGTACACAGGGGGGAGGTCCCGCACCCCCGGCCCCGGTTCCGCTATACAGGGTGGAGGTCCCGCACCCCCCGGCCCCGGTTCCGCTATACAGGGTGGAGGTCCCGCACCCCCCGGCCCCGGTTCCGTTGTACACTGTGGGAGGTCCCGCACCCCCCGGGCCCGGTTCCGTTGTACAGGGGGGGGGGGGGGGAGGTCCCGCACCCCCCGGCCCCGGTTCCGCTGTACAGGAGGGAGTCCCGCACCCCCCGACCCCGTTGTACAGGGGGGGGGTGGAGGTCCCGCACCCCCCGGCCCCGCTATACAGGGGTAGAGGTCCCGCACCCCCCGGCCCCGGTTCCGCTATACAGGGGTAGAGGTCCCGCACCCCCCGGCCCCGGTTCCGCTATACAGGGGTGGAGGTCCCGCACCCCCCCCCCGGCCCCGGTTCCGCTGTACACAGGGTGGAGGTCCCGCACCCCCCCCCGGCCCCGGTTCCGCTGTACACAGGGCGGAGGTCCCGCACCCCCGGCCCCGGTTCCGCTGTACACAGGGCGGAGGTCCCGCACCCCCGGCCCCGGTTCCGCTGTACACAGGGCGGAGGTCCCGCACCCCCCGGCCCCGGTTCCGCTGTACACAGGGTGGAGGTCCCGCACCCCCCGGCCCCGATTCCGCTGTACAGGGTGGAGGTCCCGCACCCCCCGGGCCCGGTTCCGCTGTACACAGGGTGGAGGTCCCGCACCCCCCGGCCCCGATTCCGCTGTACAGGAGGGAGTCCCGCACCCCCCGGCCCCGGTTCCGCTCTCACAGCCGGCAGACATGTCGGGGCCGGTACAGGACACGTCCAGGGCCGCACAATCCTCCCCGTCTGGCCCGGCTCACACATCGGCTCCGACTAATCGACTCCCTGTCCGGTTACTATTGGAGCCGGGGGCCCGGCAGCCGCGGCGGATCCCCTCTCCGGGGTAGGCCCGGTCCGCAGCCTGGAGTTTCAGGCCTGTTCCGGGAGAACTCCATGGAGACAACCCTGACAGCGCGGCCCACTACCAACCCGTCACACCCCGCACTCACACAACGATATCCAGCCACTTACCGTGTCCGTACGGAGCCGGTCTGGGCCTCACAGCCCCGGACGATCCCCGGAGTCACACGGAGCGAGTCACGGGCTCAGGCCGAGGCTCCGCCCGCTCTGCCGCCAGACAAGCAGCAGAGGGCGCTGTGACGCACGGTCCTGGGCCGCTGCGGGCAGACCACACACTCGGCGCACTATCTTCTGGTTCACGTTGCCGGCTCCCTCATTGTGTCACAGGATACACACGTCAGCCTCACCTCCTCGCCCGCCCACGGCTGCACTGGCTGTGAACCATAAGAGCAATACAGCACAGTAGTATCTGATAGGAGCTCCATGAAGTTCTTCCCCCTGTATTCCCTGTAACCATGGAGATTATTACACCCTGAGATGGTGGGGAATAAAGCTATAGTTACCTATGGTTACATGTTACCCAGACCCATAAACCTGAGTGATACTAAGGCTGCGTAACACCTGCTAAGACCCACCTGCTGTGCCAGTACTATGGCGTACCTGTGCCTGATCCACTGAGGACCCTACACCTGTATGCTGATGTAGCTGTGCCCGCTCCATAGTCTACTAGTGACTACCATCCAATTCTAGATGTATATTGATACAGGATATCAAAGTACAGTCAGATGCAGTTAGGACTCCTGAAAAACAGTATACCCCTAGAAGTGGACTGAACATAGTCCGTCGTACGCCACGGTATATGTCAGCATACAGGCAGGACGGTGGGGTCCCTAAGGAATACTCCAAGTTGGAACTTTCCAGTCCTTATTGTGTTATAATGGGCTCCGTCCAGGGTAGTAACTATCGCTGTAGCTGTCATAGCGGCAGCTATGGGGCCCACCACATCAGGGGGCCCCATAGCCTGCGCCTGCAATACACTAGGCCCCCAGAGCTGTCATCATTTGCAGCACCAAGTGGGATCTGTAAAAGTCCCTTTAACTGAAAGGGATGAGCGCTTGAAGTCATGACTACGCTTAAAGTGACTGTACCACCAGGCCCAGGCAGAAGCACTGGAGACAGGCCGACCCACCCTTGTGGGAAGAAACCCCCGCCCCTCCATGACATGACTCCATTAGAATCAATGGAACCCTATCATAGAGGTGCAGGGGTTTCCTCCCACTAAGGGTGGGTCGGCCCGCCTCCGGTGCTTCAGCCTAGGCCTGGTGGTACAGTCACTTTGAAGGCTATTATATTGGAGGTGGGCCGACCCACCCCCAGTGGGAGGAAACCCTAGCCCCTCTATGATAGGGTTCCATTGATTCTAATGGAGCCGTGTCATAGAGTAGCAGGGGTTTCCTCGCAATGGGGGTGGGTCGCCCGCCTCCAGCAGGTCAGCCCGGGCCTGGTGGTACATTTACTTTACCGGCGTAGTGGTCGCCATACATTACTGCAGCTTCTGCTCAGGGCCAAATAAAGGGTGTCTGGGGCATTGATGTGTAAACCTAACCTCAACAGGTCTAACAACTACAATACCTTGTGTGAGCCCCGACATCCTACACCTACACACACACACGGTTTATATACATGTATAGTTATCATATAACATGCTTGTAGCCCAGGAGCAAATATTACCACCATATAGACCATTACCACTATAGACCATACAAACCCTGTAAGTGATTACAGTACAGTTACATCCAGTGGCTCAACCGGTGACATCTTCTGTCATCGGTGTTGTTGACTTTCCTTTTCCTTCTTTTCAGCCACAACTCATTTTCACAGAACCTGCTGGACAAATATCTTAGGCTCCATACCTTTCCAGCACATATGGCACACAAACGGTAATAATACGGTGTCCCAAACAGTTGCAGAGTGAGGACATAAGTCAGGTGGATTTAGATAGGTGCCATTGTTGGGTAGGTAGGTTGCTCCAGCTGGTAGACAGGCTTCCACAGTAGGTAGCTCACCTTATTATTTAGGTTAACCCGAGCAGGTCCTCTCTGTATGTATTCCCCCTTGTGGTTAGTATCCGAATGTAAGTAGTATCCCCCCCCCCCCGTAGGTAAACTCCCCCCCCCCTGCAGGGCCGCTTTAACCAGAGGGCACATGGTGCACGTGCACCGGGTAATCTACTTACCCCTCCATGGCACCCCCTGCAGGGCCCCCCCCCCCGTCCGCCGCTGCCCTCGCCCGCTGCTGCTGCGGCGCTTCAGCAGCAGCGATACTGACAGAGAGAGAGCCATTGGCTCCCTCCCTGTCAGTCACTGTTGTGGCCGCACTTCCTGCGGTCACAAGAGGCCGCACTCTCCCTCTAGCGCCCGACATCACTGGAGCGTCGGCGCGAGGGTAAGGGGAGTGCAGCCTCTTGTGACCGCAGGAAGTGCGGCCACAAGAGGGAAGAGAAGAGGAACGTGTGGACCTAGGTGAGTAAGTGTTTTGTTTTTTTTTATGTTATATGGGAGAGCGCATATACTATGGGGGAGCACAGGGGAGCTATATACTATGGGGGTGCACAGGGGAGCTATATACTTTGGGGGAGCACAGGGGAGCTATATACTACTGGGGAGCACAGGGGGCTATATACTATTGGGGAGCACAGGGGGCTATATACTATTGGGGAGCACAGGGGTCTATATACTATAGGGGAGAGCACAGGGGGGCTATATACTACTGGGGGAGAGCACAGGGGGCTATATACTATTGGGGGGAGAGCACAGGGGGGCTATATACTATTGTGGGAGAGCACAGGGGGGCTATATACTATTGTGGGAGAGCATAGGGGGGTTATATACTATTGGAGAGCACAGGGGGGCTATATACTATTGAGGGAGAGCACAGGGGGGCTATATACTATTGTGGGAGAGCACAGGGGGGCTATACCCCCTGCAGGAAGGCCCCCACTAGGCAGTAAACCCTGCAGGAAGGCCCCACTGGGCAGTATACCCCCTGCAGGAAGGCCCCCACTAGGCAGTATACCCCCTGCAGGAAGGCCCCACTGGGCAGTATACCCCCTGCAGGAAGGCCCCCACTAGGCAGTATACCCCCTGCAGGAAGGCCCCCACTAGGCAGTATGCCCAACAGAAAGGCCCCCACTAGGCAGTGTACCCCCTGCAGGAAGGCTCCACTAGGCAGTATGCCCAACAGAAAGGCCCCCACTAGGAAGTATCCCCCACAGGAAGGCCCCCACTAGGCAGTATGCCCAACAGAAAGGCCCCCACTAGGCAGTGTACCCCCTACAGGAAGGCCCCCACTAGGCAGCATGCCCAACAGAAAGGCCCCCACTAGGCAGTATACCCCCCTAGGAAGACCCCCACTAGGTAGAATCCCCTCTGTAGGTAGGCCCTCAGTAGGTAGTATCCTCCCTGTAGGTAGGTGTGCATACATGGAATAAGAACTGTGAAAACAAATGACACAATAATCGGTAAATGTGTACTTTTTTTGGGGGGGGGGCAGTCACACTGGTAAATGTAAGATTAACTTTCTGACACCAGCTCATTTGAAAGAAAAACTTTTTTTTTTCCGTAGTACCCCTTTAATATACATCAGTGTTCCTCTCCTTTGATTTTCTTTTTCCTGGCCCTCTAGTGAGTGGGTCATCCTGTGCTTTAGAGCTTGCTCCCCTTATGTTTTCCAGTGCACATTATGGCAGAATAAACTGCATGTCCCTCGTTTTTTTTAAATGGGAATAAGCAACGTAATTCGCACTGTTCATACCCTCAACAATCTCTGTATATTACAACAAAAAGATGCAATTTCCATGCACTTATGCAGGAAACTGTGCCTATGACTGTATCTGCGTTTTCCAGAACTCTCTAGGACTAGGACTTAAATGCTGAGCCCTTGGGTTCAGCAAGTCCGCTCATTACTACTGGAAAGCTCTGTCCATAAAGGAAGCATTGTAGTGTGCTGGTGCCGCACAGTAATGACCACTAGAGGGAGTAGCGAAGCCTATACATACAGCTTGCAGGGCAGTAAGTGAGCAGGAATAGCAGAGCATGGACAGATGGCTGCAGTGCCAGCTAAAGAAAAGACCTAGTCAAAAGCATGAAAGAGAGGGTTGAAGAAGGTTTCTTCTAGCTGTGGAAGGGCTTGGCCTTGAGGGAAGCAGAACCTCAGTAGATGTCTAGAATCATCTGGGGTCTGCAGTCTAGATAGTTTTCAGAGAAAAAGATAAATTTTCTGTAAAAGGCCTAACTTTTTTTTAATTCACAAATCAATAGTACAGACGATTTTAAGAAACTTTGTAATTAGGTTTATTAGCCAAAAAATGCATTTGTATCATAAAAAGCTAAAAAGATGAGGCACCAAAACAGGACAACAAAGAGTTAATTTACAGCTACATCACCAGCTATTTCCTCTGAATACTGGCTTTCACACAGCTCCTACTTTCTAATCCTTTGTTCTCTGCTGGTGACTAATCTCTCTCCTCCCCTCTCCATAGATTACACAGGGCCGACTGATGTAAAAGAGTCGTGATTTCCTGATAATGAGCAGTGAATGAGAGAGAGAGGAGGGAGGGGGGGGGACCTGGGTAATGGCTTTTTGAATGCAGATAATGACATATTTGCCTAATAAACCCAATTACAAAGTTTCTTAAAATTGCCTGGACTATTGATTTCTACAAAAAAAACAACAACCCAGTGTCACAAATGCGCCGGACGTAGGTAGGGAACAGGACAAGACAGTGAGCCCTAACCACTAGAACCCACCTTCTGACCCTACCTACTTGCCTCAATGGCTCTAAACGGCCGTGGACACCCACGGTGTCAGTCCCTGTCCTACACCAGGTGATACACAAAACAAGACAGACGGAACAACGACGGTCAGCGAGGTACAAAAACGTAAGGCAGAAGAAGCGTCAGGGACAGTCAAGGAGGTCAGGGCAGGCAGCAGACAAAGCAGGTTGGGAGATCAAGCAATCGGTCAGACAACAGAAGTAACAGAACCAGGAGAGATGAAGCGCTTAGCTGAGTAACACTCAATAGCCAGCAGGGAAATGAAGAGTCAGCTGCTTTTTATCTGGAATCAGGGACTGGGTCCAGCACGTGATTGGATCAGCCCTGATCCCAGCACCCAGCTCAGCTGGATAGGTCTTTAGAAGGAGTAACCCCCGCACTGCCAGAGTGTAACAGGCAATGCGGGTGTGGCTGGGAAACTAATGGTACTTTTACACGGGACGATTGATCGTTCGTTTTTGCACGATAACGGTCAAATTCGAACGATAATTGTACGTGTAAACGCAGCGAACGATCAAACGACGAGCAAAAAATCGTTCATTTTGATCTTTCAACATGTTCTCAAATCATCGTTGATCGTTCGCAAAAAATTCGCAGATCGTTCCGTGTAAACATTCTTTCAGCAATTTCACCTATGTGTGAGATCGCATAGCTAATTTTCCGTACGATGTATCGTTCAGTGTAAACGCTGATCGTTATAAAAAAAACATTGTTCATTCAAAATCGTTAATCATGCGATCGGGCGAATTATTGCACCATGTAAAAGTACCATAAGACAGCATTCAGACAGAACTGCAAACAAAAAACAACCAGAGTCTCAGCGCTTCCTCGGTCGCCCAGCACGGACCGAGGAGCGCAAAGTCACATTCCTGACACCCAGTGACACAGTTGTTTTTTTTTGTTTGTTTTTTTTAATTCTTCCCCCCCACTGCAGGCTGCCACACATACTTACCCATGATGATCAGTGTCCCATGGCATGGCTTTGTTCCGCTGGCGCTTAGGTAACCTCTTCAGCTCAGGAGGCCAGAAGTCAGGGTCTCCAATGCATCTCTCATAGAAATGCATTGGAGACATTGACTTCCGGCGTTCAATAGACCTTCAGAAAAAAGAGGGATCAGAAGAGCGGGGACGTCACCGCCAGTGGGATCCGAGTGGTGCCCCAGGATTGGAACAAGGCCACGTGGCAGGACACTGATCACCACTGATAAGTATATGAGCCCACCTGCAGCGGGGGTAGAATAACTTTAAAGGGGTTAACCCAGACATAGACCCCCCACCTGTAATACAAGAAATCGAATGATAAAACAAAAGCCAAGTAGGAAGAAATCAGCTTTATTTTTTTCAAAGCATTAGAAAACGCTGTACTGTACGGATAACTTTGCTTAGATACAGAAATTTAAATGGCGGTTCCACTTTTAAACAAAATTTTTAAACAAAACAACAAGTCAAAATTGTCCAAAATGGTAGCTATGGGGGCCGGCACTAATCTGCTGTAGCTCCCCCTAACCCCCCTTCCCCAAGATTATGTGAAGATACTTTATTGCAAAAACAGCACCAACCCTGTCCTCAGGTTGTGGATGGTATTGCAATTCTGCTCCACTCACTTCAATGAAACAGAGCTGCAAAATGGGAGAGGAGAGGCGCTGTTTTTGGAGGGAGGCAGAACTATAGTGCTAAATATCCCAAATTGTGTAGATTACTGCAACTTTATTTAAAAGTGGAATCTTTCAGGGGTCGGATTCACAACGAGGCAGTGTTAGAATCAGAAAGGATTAAAAAGACAAACATAAATCAATACGAAAAATACAGTACACAAGACCATAGCGGCGGCCGGCAGAGCGATCGCCTCCGTCGGCGCTCAGACGCAGCACAGGTTCACAGTTATTAATACTGCAGTATATTCACACCACATGCAACTGTATGATCTATAGAACAGGGGAACACACAGAGACACGTCACATCTAGTGCTAGTACTGAACATGGAAAAAGATTTGTAAAAATGTGCAGCTAAAGCAAAGGGTTAAAATCGAAAGAAAATAAATGCAGATGGCGCCATTATTCACAGTAGAATTAGAGGGTGTTACAATCTTATGCTCTGCATATAGAACGGCTTTAGAAGAACAAGCTTCATTCTATAGTAAATCTCTTCAGAACCCTGCTCACTTTTTACTGTTCATTTTTACTTTGTGCAGTGCAGATCTGACGATGCTTTGAAGAAGTCAAGATACAGGTTATCTACAGCCCCGACAGACCATATTAATACTGATACAGGTAATAGGCATTTTATTGGGTCGCCATAACCAGCGACATCAGTTGTGTGGCTGATGCAGATCGGGTACAGGAAATGTGCTGATCCACATCGTGGTAATATACAAGTGTCACTGTCGTTTTTTGTTGTTGTGTGTTGTTGTTGTTGTTATTTTTTGCAAAAAATCAATAGTCCAGGCGATTTTAAGAAACTTTGTAATTGGGTTTATTAGGCAAATATGCATTCAAAAAGACTTTCCCCAAGTCCCCTCCCTCCTCTCTCACTGCTCATGATCAGGAAATCTTGACTCTTTTACACAGTCGGGCCCTGTCTGCTCTATGGAGAGGGGAAGGGGGAGGAGGGAGATTAGTCGCCAGCAGAGAGCAGAGAACAAAGAATTACACAGCAGGACCTGTGTGAAAGCCTGTATTCAGAGGTCAGAGAGGTCAGTGCTGACTTCAGAGAAGAAAGCCTGGTGATGTAGCTGTAAATTAACTCTTTGTTGTCCTGTTTTGTTGCCTCATCTCCCTCCCCTCTCCATAAGAGAACCATGGAGACAGGGGGGAGAGCTTCAAACTGCTTTTTCGTGATAAAAATGCATTTTTCGGCTAATAAACCCAATTACAAAGTTTTTTTTAAAACTGCCTGTACTATTGATTTCTGCAAAAATATTTTAAACGACAGTGACACTTTAAGGCCAGGTTCACACATGGCAAATCAGCGGCCGTTCTGTGTCTGAAATGTTCAACCCGGCCGGTACTGCAGTACTGACCAGGTTAACATCACTTCTTTTTAATTGGAATACGGGCACATTCAGGGCACATCTATTTTGTACGGCGGCTGTTTAATGAATAGCAGCCGCACAAAACAGATGTGAGTTTTCTGTGCAGCCGCATGGAATCTCGGGGGGAGTGTATACAGTGTGTATACACTCTGGCTGGTATTCCATAGGGGTTTATGCGATCAGCCGCAGTGATTAAAAAACCGCCATTGTTGCAAATCTGCAGCGGCCGTTGTTTAATCAAAAACTACATTATGTAAATGTAATGTAAATGTAATGTAAATGTAATGTAAATGTAAATGTGGCCTAAGGCTATGTTCCTACAAGGTATTTTTGCTAAGTATTTTGCAACCAACACCAGGAGTGGATTGAAAACACAGAAAAGCTATGTTCATACACTTTTAAAATTGAGTGGATGGCTGTCATTTAATGGCAAATTATGGCCGTTATTTTCAAAGCAAAGGCCGTCTTTTTAAAATAACAGCTGTTATTTGCCATTGCATGGGGGCCATCCAATAAATTTCAACAGTGTGTGAACATAGCCTTTCTGTTTTTTTCAATCCACTCCTGATTTTGGTTAAAAAATACTGAGCAAAAATACTGTGTGGGAACATAGCCTAACCAGGGGTTACAGGGTTAGAAAAACATGGCTGCTTTCATAAAGAAATAGTACCACTCTTATATCCAGTTTGGGTGTGGTTTTTGCAGTAAGGCTATATGCAGACTAAGGAAATCACACGGATAACATGCCACGGATTCTGCTGCTTCCGCTTTACTCTCTGCCTGTCCTAAGACTCCATTCTATGGTCAGACGGATTCCGCCGCCTGCCCGAAGAATTAACATGACAATTCTATGAGCAGACGGCGGAATCTGCCAGAGCATAGAATGGAGCCTATGGGCAGGGGGCGGTTGTGGAACAGCAACGGAATCCACTGCAAGTTATCCTCTTGATTTCCATAGTGTGCACATACCCTTAAAGGGAACCTAACCTGCTGATATCTCCCTAGTGAGGATGAAGATGAAGGTAAGTTGTCGCTGTTTCCGGTGCTATTAGGAGTTACATCTTTATGCTAATTAGATATTTTAGTGCATTGGGAGTGGGACTAACACCACCAGTGCACCGTTCTGCCCCCAACCGGCCCGCAGCTTCTAATTAATATCAGCGGGGTGGGGCAGATCGGAAACTTACTTTAATCCTCAAAGCCTCATGTGAAATAGGGACATAACAGCAGATTAGAGTCTTGTAACCGATGTTACAAAACCACGTACAAACTAGAGACGAGTCATGCTGTTTCTGGAAGAAAGCGGCCATGTTTTCCAAACCTGAATAACCCTTTTAATAGTGTTATCACTTTCTGAGCTATTTCTACAGTACAGTTGAATAAAGGTTACCTGTCACAGCAGTAACGGACCATGCTCCAGCTGTTGGCACTACCACACTTCCAGAAAAAGCAACTTTAATTGTCAGTCCCAGCACTTAGAGCCATATTACAAGGTCTGATGAAAAGTGTAAGCGAGCGCTGATCTGATCGCTTACTGATCCTATTAGATGGCTCGACGATTGTGCTGAAAGTGATCAGCCAATGATCTGCTTTTCGGATAATCATCGTCTTTATTACACAGAGGGATAATAGAGGTGGAGTCGCAGCAACATCTAGCCATGCTGGCTCCATCCTCCCACCCACTCAGGCTTAACTACATGCCTACATACCATACCCCGGGACTGATTGATTTTACTGAAAGTGTGGCATTCCTGTGCCCTTCCACTAACAAGTAATAGGGCAGCTTCATCAGAGAGCAGACAGGTTTCCATTAAAGAGTCACTGTCATTGTATCTTCATCACTGGGACCCACTGCGATCAATAACTTTTTTCATATGCCATTTAAAACATTACAATCTTGTCCATTTACAGTACAGACCAATACCACAGACATCTAAAACCAGATCCGTCAACAGCGATTACTCTCTCTGCTGATGGTTTCCATGCAAAGATTTTTTTTCCCAAATACAGAAGAAGTAGAATATAGTACATTATATGTAGTGAGGTGCCTTATGTGACTTAAAGAAGTTCGGGGGGAGGCAAAAATAATAATTTTGGGCTTGGGGTGGGGGGACTTAAAAAAAGAGGTCATATTCAACCATCCCAGTGCCCGCCCAGCACTGCGTTCCACTCCTGGACCCCCAGCCATCTGTCTTCTTAGCTGCCCTCTGGCTATGTCATGACCCAGCTGATGGATGGCCCACTCAGCCAGTCAGTGACTGGGGCAGGTTACCGCTGTAGTTACTGATCGGCTTAGTGGGCTAAATTCTACCCACCTGTGACGTTTCAGCAGGGTCATGATACACCCGGAACCCAGAGAAGATGACATCAGGTGGGGCATGGAAGCCTGGTGATGCGCCACAATGCGGGCACGGGGACAAGTAAGTTAGTGTCCTTTTTATTTTCCCCCATCCCCTGCCTGTAATGATTTTTGACCCCCCACCGGTCTTCTCCTTTAATGCAAACCACAAATAAAAAATAAATGAGCAAATAAGTAGCAGAAGAAAGTGAAAAAAGTTAACAAAAAGTAAAACTAGTAAAAAAAGGGTAGATACATTACATATGAAGATACATTACATATGATATACAGATGACAGTGGATAGTATCGGTAGAGGTTCATGAGCTCACAGGGGGAGATTTATCACACATGATGGAAAGTGAAACTGGCTCAGTTGCCCCTAGCAACCAATCAGATTCCACCTTTCATTTTCCAAAGAGTCTGTGAGGAATGAAAAGTGGAATCTGATTGGTTGCTAGGGGCAACTGAGCCAGTTTTACTTTACACCATGTTTGATAAATCTCCCCCATAGTTCCTCAATTCTCCAAGCTTAAGCCTGGCCACAGTCTCACACTATAGCTTAGACAGTCATAGACCAGAACAAAGCAACAGTAATCATTTTAGGGTAAGGAGGTCGTAAAAATAAAACATAACTGATACTCACCTGCCTGGTCCCCCATTATTGCCTATGGTGCCCTGTCCACACTGATCAGCGATTCCTGGTGCACTTTTTGACAAACAAGAAATGCCCACTTAGCCAATCATTGGACTCGGTAGTGATCACCTCAGCCATTGGCTAAGTGGGCAATACTTTGATTCAACACATTGAGAAGGGATTGTGGGGACTGTTGGAAGAGCAGTGGTAGGAGATTGGGCAGATGAGTATCAGTATATTATATTAGTTTTTACCCAACCCCTTTAAAAAGTCTAATTTTGAAGCAAAATACGACTAGCACTAAGCTGGTAAGTTAAAGGGGTTGGCCACTTTATAGTAAAATAGTTCAGTGTACATTATTAGTAGGTGTACTCACTGCATATACTGACAGCAGCTCCCTGTGTACCTCATAGAGCTAAAATCAGACTGCCCTCCTCCAGGCTATGCTGTCCTGCACTGTGGTGAGTCTGTCCATAAGATGGCCGACATGGAGGGGCATGTGACCATGCCCCACCCCCAGTGTCCACCATAGGCCTATACAGGCAAAATGTTAGACGCTTGGAGTCGGGACATGGTCACATGCTCCACCATGTCGGCCATCTTATGGACAGACTCACCACAGAGCAGGACAGCACAGCCTGGAGGAGGGCAGTCTGATTTTAACTCTATGAGCTACACAGGGACCTGCTGTCAGTATTTACAGTGAATACACTTACTAATACTGGACACTGAACTATTTTACTATAAAGTGGCCAACCCCCTTCCCTTTAAATGCAATGGTAGAACAATTGGTGTATTACATGTCAGACAACATTATCCATCACAAATCACAAATAATATCCCCAACATAAACGCACTTCCACATGGCTGTGTCAGCTAATGGACTGAAAGCTTTGAGGTTCTAGTTTACTAAGTAATAAAGTATAAGAAGAAAACAAAAAGAAGGGTAGTGCAGTAATAAATTGTACAAGTAATAGTTCTGCAACTAAAACAAGACACAGTATTCGGTACGGCAGTGCAAAACAGAAATTTTGTAGAGTATTCTTCAACGTCACGGCCTGTGCTGCTTCTACGTGTATGTGCCATCCATCCCGTTACATGACATCTGTAAGTGCTACTTAGTTCAAAGAAAAGAGACACATATGACGTGGAGAATTGGACAGGTTTTTTGGGAAGACGTCTTGTACGCTTCTCTGACAATCATCCTATTATGATTCTTGGACATTCATTGTTACTAAGGGCCCTATTCCACCGGACGATTATCGTTCAGATTATCGTTAAATCGTTCGAATCTAAACGATAATCGTTCGGTTGAAATGCAGTAACGATTAACGACCGAACGAGAAATCGTTGATCGCTTTATAAGACCTGGACCTATTTTTATCGTTGCTCGTTCGCAAAACGTTCGCAAAACGTTCGCATTGAATAAGACATCGTTCGGTCGTTCGCAATAGATACGAACGCAATAGCGAATAAATACGGAAGAAGAAACGATCGCAATTACGATCATAAGTAACGATTATCGTTCCATGGAAATGAGTGAACGTTTTCAGGTCTTTCGCAATAGCGGTCGTTTGAGATCGTTAATCGTTAACGATTATGCTAACGATAATCGTCCGGTGGAATAGGGCCCTTAGTCTTCAACTTGTCTTTGCATTTTGAGAGGCTCCTATGTAATGCATCGAGGTCACACCATTGGATGTGGTACATGAATACAATGAAGGACCAGTTTTTAAGGCATCAGATTATTGAGACATATCACCATGTCATGTACAGGAAAACCTTCATCCCTTTCATTGACGGAAAGGCCCGCGTGTCTTCTCTATATCACAGGCACTTCTGATATTAGTTGTAAAAGCTGTGAGCAAGCATTAAGGCTGCAAGGAATGGAGTAGTAGTAGTGTAGCTTTAAGGGCACAAGGTTTCACAGAAAGTTGGTCTTTAGCTGAATGCTTGGGGAACCTTGTCCCCCTCCCCTGACAATTCGCGGTTTAGGTTTGAGGCTTTCTTGATTGCCGCGAAGGGCGGCTTCTAGGCGAGAACGTAGTGTGGTGGAAGAATTCATCAGATGGCGAAACTGATCGGGGTGGCTGGCGCCAAACTGTGTAAGGCTTTGCAGGCCAAAGTCGTGAAGAGCTCTGGAGTACGGGGAGGCAGAACCGAGAGTGTTTTCATCCAAAAGAAAGGAAATGAGCAGGTGGAACACCATAGACACAATGGGAGGTCCTGCAGAATGAGATCATAACATGACTTATCTGAACTGCAAATACAGAACATATCTACCTACTAATGCATGCACATTTACTTGCTGAGAGTTAGGGTCCTAGTAAATGGCATGATATTAGGAGCAAGCAAGCTTCGCCCAGTCAGATCAACATTCCCTTGCCCCTTGTTCCCCACTTGCTGTCTGTGCTAATACACACACAGACATTGAGCAGGTAGGAAGGGTAGCGTGAAGATATTCAGATTGTCCTGGTTTCCCATAGAAGAGAGTGTTATCGTGATTATAGGTCATGTTTTAAACCAACGATCAGCAGACATCGCGCATGTTGGCTGATTACCATGACCTATTACATCAAAGGATTATCGTCCGGAACAGCCGATAATCGGCCAAGTACGGCCAATAATTGTTTGATGTAATAGGGCCCTTATCTTTCCCATCCTCCCCAAATACACAAATGTTCCTGTATGGGGAAGCTTAAAGAAGCAGTTAACAAAAAATTATTATTGGCCCCTCCCCGGTAGGCGCTGGCGCGTATACTTGCCGCAGCTGATCAGTGTCCCGTGGCGCGGCTTTGCTCCGGTCCCAAGGCGCCATTCAAATCCGGTGCGCACTCACTTCAGCCTCTGCAGTGACTCCTCTTCTTTGCCCTGTAATTGAACGCTGGAAGTCATGCGCATCCATAGAGAATGGATTGAAGTGCGCGAGTTCCGGCGTATAGTCACAGGACAGAGAAGAGGAGTCACAGCAGAGGCGGACGTGAGGGTTCAACGGATTTGAACAGCGCCACTGGACCGGAACGCAGCCGTGCGCGGGACAACGATCAGCTGCGGTAAGTATACGTGCCAGCGCCTTTTTTTGCGAACTGCTTCTTTAAGTCACAGCCAAACTGCTTTGGTGCAAGCTTATGTCTCTGACAACAAAGGGGTCTGGCTGTAAAAATCAATCATGCCCAACCCCTACCATGAGTCTGTGGACACTCACTCCTTACAACTTATACTTCCAGTGGTGGGCTATGCATTAGTATTAGTAAACATTAGCATAAAGTGTATGAGCACCTTAAGAGGATAAGATGTAGAAGAAAAAAAAAAAGAAAAAAAATTCTGAAAAGTAACACAGTGCAGCAGGGCTGTAAAGGGAGAATGGATATCGTCTTTATAAAAAGTATCAAGGCACACATTTGACACTTACGGTTCTGCTCGTCGCTGGCAGTGATGAGAGTCTGCAGCAGCCGCACGCCTTCCTGCAGGACTAAAAGCTCGGCCTGGCTTTGAGGTTTCCTGCTATCAGCATGACTCAGGTGACGAACAACACGAGGTGCTAAGTCCCGAATATATGGGGCGACAACATCATGAGCAGGGTGTTGGAAAATGGACAAGATAAGTCGGTAACACTTTAACTGCTCCTGGGGTAAAAAAAAAATAAAATAAAATTAGAAATGAAGAAGGATAATGTCTCCTATAGTACACCCTCTGTATATTGCCCCAAGGAGGAGTTGTTAGCATATACTGAAACTTTTTATGTGTGATGTAATGATGATCTATGTAAGTGATTACAATATCAGAGCAAAAGGAGAAGTTTATTATTAGAGATGAGGGAACCTGGAGCATGCTCGAGTCGATCCGAACCCGAACTTTCGGCATTTGATCAGCGGTGGCTGCTGAAGTTGGATAAAGCCCTAAGGCTATGTGGAAATCATGGATATAGTCATTGGCTGTATCCAGGTTTTCCAGACAACTTTGAAGCTTTATCCAAGTTCAGCAGCCCCAGCTAATCAGATACCGAACGTTCGGGTTCGGATCGACTCGAACCCGGTTCGCTCATCTCTATTTATTATATGTAAAGGAGTACAAATGTGCTGGTTTTAGTAAATTACATCCCTGTACTGTTTTTACCCCCCATGGATTTAATCACTTCCTGGTTTCCTCTCTAAATTGTGACCCTGATGTTGCCAAGATTTTTCTCAAAACTCCTTCCTACAACTTACATTAGGATCCTTGCTGTCGGTGCTATTATGGAATCTCTGTAGACAGGCATTCTGCAGCTCCGGGTCAGACATCACCTCGGGGTTAGCGGACAGGAGGAATATTGTTACAGCAGTCAGCAGGGCTATCCTGTCCTTTTCTCCATCTACAGAAATGACAAATGAATGTCAGCTACAGGAACAATATTGGATATTACTAGAAAATGGTTTGACTTAGTCGTAAAGACATACCTGAATCCCAGGACTGAAGCATGGAGGACGCAGAACTGTGCAACAGACTGGTCCATGCAGCTCTACTCTTCTCTACCCGTGACATTGGAGATGACACAATAACTTTGAGGGCTTGTAAAGCTGAGGTTACTGCCAGGGATAGTCGCCCTTCTGGGTTTTTTTCAGCTGTTTGCTGCAGAAAACCCACCACTAGGTAAAGCAGAGTAGGGAGGATTGACACGCTACCTGTAGGAGGAGACATCAGGGTAAACATGTTAGCAATGGAGACAGGCTGAAATATACTTACAGTACATACCATAAATGTGTTCCTTTCCCCAAGACATCTCTTTGCAGAAACGCTGGTCAATGAAAGGAAATTGCAGGAAAAAGAGTTGAGATTTCCTGATAATGAGCAGTGATGGAGAGATAGGAGGAGGGGGGGACCTGGGAAAAGTCTTTTTGAATGCAGATAATGGCATATTTGCCTAATAAACCCAATTACAAAGTTTCTTAAAATCACCTGGACTATTGATTTCTGTAAAAAAAAAAATGAAACAACATTTTAGGAACCCACCTGTCTCCTATGCCTTCCTTCCACCTTTCAAACTAGTTTCATTGTCCCAGAGGGCTCTTAGGCTGCTGTTTATTGCTCCGTCTGGTTGGCCATTGGTGAGGTGTGCCATATCCTGAGCAAGGAGCAAGTGTTTTGCTCTACGGCACATTCTGTCAGATCAGTGTAGCCCCCTGGTCCATGCACCGGCACTTGTGCCAGGTGGCCATTTGCAGGCTGCAGTGAATTACACAGCCTCCTATTGTTTACTTAGATGATGTTCCTTCCCTTGAAGAGTCCTTTGCGATGTCCTATGCTTCCCGTATTCTCCGATGAGCTTAGTGAGATTTTATAGGGAGTATAAAGAAAGATAAAGAAAGAAAAAAATCTCCTTTTACATCAGTTGAGCCCTGTGTAACCTATGGAGAGGGGAGGGGGGAGGAGGGAGATTAGTCGCCAGCAGATCACAAAGGATTACACAGTGGAAGCTGGTATTCAGAGGTCAGAGAGGTCAGTGCTGACTTCAGAGGAGATAGCCCAGTGATGTAGCTGTAATTTACAACTCTTTGTTGTCCTGTTTTGGTGCCTCATCTCCCTCAACCCCTCCCCTCTCCATAGAAAACCATGAAGACAGGGGGGATAGTTTCAAACTGCTTTTTCATGACAAAAATGCATTTTTCAGCTAATAATTTTTTTTTTAAAGAACAGTGACACTTTAAGGCCTAGGCAACATCAGGAAGTAGAAGCTTGGAGAAGAGGATGGATGGAGATGAGAACAAATAGATGGGGGGGGGGGGTAAAGGACAGATACTCACCTTCCCCAGGATCCCCTGCTCTTCAGCTACTAGCAAAGACAAGCAGGTTCACCCCTTCAAAGTACCTCGCTCTAGTGTGCCTATGTCCCCCGGGCTTGGGGTAAAACATTATCTCTAAATTTTGTTAAAAACAGCTTAAGCAACATGGCTGCCCCCATGTGCTAAAACAAAGAAACTTTAGAAGCCAAGGATGAAAAATATAAAGATTTTGCATGTAGGCCATCTTTAAAATTGCTCGTGGATTACTAAAGTAAGAGGTTAGTCTATCTATACAAAATAAAATAACACCATGTAAAATAACATACGCAAGTATATTAAAAATTAGTATTCACTGACCTTCTGGTGAACAGAGGGATGGCAGCTCAGCCAGAATGCTAAGAGAAGCAGAAACAAGCAGGCCTGACTCCGGAGACAGAGGTTGTCTTGTAGTATGTCTTCCAGTAATACTCCCTGAGAGGCGAGGACTGAGCTGGGGTAATTGTCTGATGAGGATACAAAGGCACAACTCCAAGGCAGCAAGTACCAGGGAATGGCCAGCCACCAAGCCTCCGGTATCATGGCCTTCTCCAAACTCCGGCAAGGTTTCCTTTTCCTCAGCTCCGTCGTCAACTAAATAAAATGGAAACCGAAATTTAAAAAAAATCCACAAATCAAGAAAGCTGATATTCTTTATGATTTGCTTACCCATCTGGTGGGACACATACTCCCATCTTACCAAAGAGTGGCTCTACACATACCCAATACCCAAACAACTGCAAGACACTACATAAGTCCGCACTCACGCGTTGTGTGTTCTGTGCAAAACATGGATGTGGAAGGCCTGTATTGGAGTCTCTCCCGCACGGCAGCATCTCTGATATGATGCTGGGAGTGGGGGAATACTATACACTATGGGTCAGTGTACAGTATTAGTAGGTGTACTCACTGCATATACTGACAGCAGCTCCCTGTGTACCTCATAGAGCTACAATCAGTGACTATGCCCCGACCCCCAGTATCAACCACTGAGCCTGTATATGCCTATGGAGGACATAGGGGGCGGGGCATGGTCACATGCTCTCACATGTCGGCCATTTTATGGACAGAAACAAAACAGAGTAGGGCAGCACAGCTTGGATGAGGGAAGTCTGATATTAGCTCTATGAGGTACACATGGATCTGCTGTCAGTATATATAGTGAGTACACCTACTAATACTGTATACTATACTATTTTACTAAAGCATGAAAATATGCCCTATCACATCATCATCCGGTTCAGCTGGTATCCCTAAACTTCATACACCTACCTTCTGCGCTCCTTCTTCTCTCTTGTACATGTTCTTGAGCCGCACTCAAGATCTGTTTCCCAAGTTCCAGGGCCAAGAGTTGTATTTCTGAGGACTCTCGGATTAACAGCAATCGATGCAATACAGAAATCAACTCAATAGCAAGTTCCTGAGAATTACAAGGATAGACTTACTGTGTACATGAAATAACATTAAGTCCATAAAAAATAGAAGAAGTCAAGAGAAGAATGCTGATATTCAGTTTATAGCGCCACACATCTGTAAAGACTTGAATTACATCTTATGCCCCACTACCTGACAGGTGAGAAGTACCTGTGAATGTATCCTATCTGTTCCATCCTGCCTGATGATGTGAAAAGCAAAATTATATAAAACAAAGAGTGAGCTCTTCATGTATGTGCAGCTCCTTTACAGATCAATCCTTACCTGATCAGCCCCAACATGTGCCCTAGGCCAGACCCCTCTAAGTAATGCCTTCATTGCCCTCAGACACGCAGCAATTCTCTCCAAAGGGGCATCCACAGGGAGACAAGAGAGAAACTCTACACAAATTCCTGTTAAGAATATTGGAATACAATACAAGAGCGATAATCAGTGACGGACACAGCAAGCATCTGTGATCATCCAGGACAGATGGAAGATCAATGTAAAGGATCTATTCCCCTCATACAGTCAATAACAATCACCTCATTTATTTTGGAGAAAATAGCATGTAATATTAGGATTCCTCATGTGTCACAACCACTTTAAACAGACTCTGTCAGCAGGTTTATGCTTCTGTATCTAAGGGTAGTATAAAGTAGCGACAGAGAAACTGAACAGAATGATGTATCACTTACATTGTCCTAAGCAGCTGATTTTGAAATATCCTCCTAAATAACATGGACAAAAAGTAGTCCTCTCCATTATGTGCATGTGCTCAGTAGCCCTGGATATTCATGAGAAGCAGAATACTCTGTCCACCATCTGCTGATTGGCAGTTATCTATCCATGCTGTGTATAGGCAGCCAAATGTCAATCAGCATCTGGAGGGCAGGGGGAGGGGTGTGGCAAGAATCCTATTCTCCTGCATATTAGAAGAATGGCTAAACAGAATCATGGAAGTAATACACTAATCTGTTCGGCATTTCTGTCAATAGTTTATGCTGCCCTCATTTAAGGCAGCATAAACCTAGTGACAAATTACCTTTAAAAACTTTCACCATGTCTTGGAGACATATCAAAAGTTTTAATCAGTTGGGATTTGAGTATTCACTGGCTTGGTGTGATCTCAGTCTCACGGCAGGAGACCATGACCGGGACACTACGAAAGCTAACATTTAAAGATTTCCTAAAACAGAGCATCACCTTTTATGACTTTATTTCTTATACTGATTGGGTTTGGTATTTTCCTCCTTATCCGCAAAGTTAGGCAGTAGCCAGGTATTTCTTATTACTCATTTGGGTTTTACTAATACAGCATTTTGGACACATACCAAGAATTAAGTGAAATCTCTCGGCATTCAGATCTTCCGGAGACTTGGTGGGTGCCCTGCTGCCGCGCTCTTGTCCCATAGTAGTAGGAGTGACTGGACGGGATAGTCTGCTGCCGGCTTCATCAGAGTCAGAGAGTAGAAAGCCAGTGCTGCTAAGCCACAGAGAGGTAGCGTGAAGGATGGGAGCCCAGGAGGCAAGATAGTGCGGCCTGGCTGCGTCACTGGTTTCAGAGGTATAGAATGCTCCGCCTGAAAAGTATTCATGGAAAATATATCATAGCACGATATAAAAGAGAGAGTTTTTCCAAAGCGATCATGATAAATCTTCATCTTCATGTTCATATCTTGTGCCAGTCATTTTCTTATTTCTGCCCCATTACAGAAGCAGCACAACATCAGTGGCGGATTCTGTTGGATGTCGTACATCAATAACGCCTGAAGGACCCCACTGACTTTAATAGGGTCTGGCAGGTCTCCATCACGATGTCCATACTGCACCAGACAAAACAGAACAGCATGCTGCGCTATTCTGTCCTGTGTTCTTTATTGAATCTGTGACAGAGATTACTAACAGGACCCCTCATGCAGATGAGTGAGGAGAAAAGCAAATTACTCAATCAAATTATCCCAGACTAACAAACTATAATCACAGGGATCCAGGAAGCTGAGATACAGGGGGCTGTGCTATGTCTGCTGTCACAGGGATGGAAAATTCTAGTTATCGCTGACTTTCTTTTTCTGGCTAACAAATCTGTGGCCAATGTTACTTCACAGGTATCAAACTTCACAGGTATCAAACTCAGGCCCAGCTCTATAATAGGAAACGCAAGAAGAGCCCCATATCTTAGTTTCCCCAAATCCTCTATGCTTTCCTTCAATTCAACAGCTACTACTGACCCTTATGTACATGACCCTTTGGCACAGCTAATCGTTCAGGAGTTCTGAAAGTGGCTGCCAGAAACATCTGAAGGCAGCTTATCTGTATAAGAACAAATCCAATATGGCGATCCTTCTCTCCACCAACATCATGTGTCAGGAGACCTCCATATACATGAGATGATCAGCTGGTCCAACTGAAATCAGTGGGGTTGACTAACTTTTCCTTAAAGAGTGAATGTTGTTAATTTTTTTTTTCCAGAAATCAATAGTTCAGACAATTTTAAGAAACTTTGTAATTGGGTTTATTAGATAAATATGCCATTATCTGCATTTAAAAAGACTTTTCCCAGGTCCCCCTCCTCTCCTTTCTGTCATCCACTGCCCAGAATCAGGAAATCTCGAATGTTTTACATCAATCGGATCCTGTCCTGTGCTATGGAGAGGGGAGGGGGAGGAGGAAGGGGGGGGATTAGCCGGCAGCAGAGAACAAAGGATCACACAGTGGGAGCCGCTGAAAGCCCCTATTCAGCGGTCAGAGAGGTCAGTGCTGATGTCAGAGGAGAGAGGCTGGTGATGTAGCTGTAACTGCCTTTTCATGATAAAAATGCATTTTTTCGGCTAATAAACCCAATTGCAAAGTTTCTTAAAATCGCCTGTACTATTGACTTCTGCAAAAAATTTTTTAATGACAGTGACACTTTAAAAAAGAAGTCTGGCGAAATTTTTTATTAAAGTATTGTATTGCCCCCCCACTTCCTGGATAACATGGTGATGTCACTTCCTGGATAACATGGTGATGTCAATTCCTGGATAACATGGTGATGTCACGACCCAACTCCCAGAGCTGTGCGGGCTGTGGCTGCTGGAGAGGATGATGGCAGGGGGACACTGAGGGACACAGGGCACTGGAGGGACACTGAGCATCCCTCTGCCATCATCCTCTCCAGCAGCCACAGCCACACAGCTCTGGGAGTCGGGTCGTGACATCACCATGTTATCCAGGAAGTGAAGCCTTGATGCAGTAGTAAGTGCAGGGAAAAAAAGCACTTCATGAGCATTTCCCATAATAAGTGTATATTGGGGATTTTTATATCTTTTGGTGGGCAATACTATACTTGAATAAAAATTTTCGCCGGACTTCCCCTTTAATGTGCATGATGGCCCTTTAGTTTGGGACAGACCAACAGGTACTTTAAATGAACACAACATCAAGTAATGTTTTGAAGGCTACACATACCGGGTGCAGGAAGCTGATGGCTGCACTCCGCAGGCAGGGTAAGCAATGCGTGATCTTGTAAAGCAGACAACCACAACTTGCTCAGAGTGCAAATATCAGCTTGTACCAGGGAAAGGAGATTATCTCCGGGATTACAATCAGTCCTGCCTTCAGGTCCTGTTCTTTCCACTGCTGCGATATAAACCTACAAAAGACATTTAAAGGTGTAAACGTGAAATCAGGAAAGGAAGATAGTAAGAGCTGAGTTAGATTATTACTAACTTGTACACTTATGGTATGGTTTGTAAATCTAGCAGCTAGTTAATATTATCTGCATGCTATATGATTGGCTTCAAAACTATACACGGCAATAATCTATTGTATGAGGTTTATGCTGCTTTATGGAAGGCAGGATACCATAGTAAGCAGCAATATCCTCTGAGAAAGCAAACCTCACTATGATCCTGGCTCTTTATAACCTCAGTTCATCACATAAGCATCCAGTCCATATATTCTGTATTGTTCATCCCTATAAACCATTATTTCCATTCCACTCACTTCAGCCCAGGACTTCAGCACGGCCAGTGTCTCCATGGTTGAGGTGCTTTCGCTGTACAGACTTGAGGTTTCCTTCATCATCTGTACTCTGCTTAGAGATGAGAGAAGAAGCTGTTGAACTCTGAGCAAGTCTGATGGCTCCTTCACAACACTGCTGGCCAGCCATGCACTGCAAACCTGTAAGAGGGATAAAAACACACACACACATATATATATATATATATATACATATATATATATATATATATATATATATGAGCAGTTGTGCAGTTATTCATATAACACCAGAGCTCCCATGTTTATAAATGATCCCTTTTCTTATAACAAGCTGCAACCACTGTGACCCCCACTGATCCCCAGAATGGGAACATAGTTGTCCCAGATTTCATGGTGCCGTTGCAGTATCTATGGGGCAGCAAACATTACCGATTTCTAAACTCGAAAATGTTTGGTGGCCCATTAGAGAATGATTGGAGCTGTGCACATCATTTATTTTGAGGAAAATGATGTCCCTGTTGCCAAAAAGGGAGGATCAGCAGTTGGTTTCCTCTATGCAGTGGATGGGGGATAATTTAGTATGATGAGAATACCCCTTTAAATCCACAGGTTCCACTGGGAAACCCCCATATCTTTCAATTGCCATAGACAATAAATCATACACCTTACATATACAAGATAGATTATTTACCTGGCAGGCCTTGGCAGTCACATCCGGATGAGTATCTGAGTTAAAAGCTGGTCTTACAGCAGCCACTACCTGTCAGCAGAAAATTCAGAATAGAAGCATTACACTGAGGAATCTATATATATATATATATATATATATATATATATATATATATATATATGAATTTATAATGGACTTGACAGTCAGACAGTTCAATATATGTAAAAGTTCAACGTGGAACTCACATTAGCTTGGTATTGTTCTAGAATAAGGTGGCCAGGAAATTCAGGTTCAGGCACAGAGGAAAATCGCTGTATAACTTGGAGAAGCGCCTGGAGCCCAACCAGACGGAGTTGCTCGCTATGATCTGTAGCAGACATGAAGGACATCCGAACCAGATCCTGCAGATGCAGCACCAGGAAATCTCCTAGGAGACCAGTTTTGAGTTGATCAGTGAAAGTTCTTCACCCTTGAGCTTTAACAAGGTCATTCAGAAAAACTCTTGACATATCACACAGGCATGTCAAAAGTTTGGTTCACCCCGGGCCTTTCTGTCTAAGGCCCAATTCACACTACGGAATCAGCGCCGAGATTCCGTGCAGAATCTCCCCGCACGCTAATCCCATAGTGTGAACGCAGCCTAAAAGGTCAAAGGTTTTTCAAACAGAGGCGCATTAATAGCCGAGCCAACTGAAAATTATGGTATAAGTGTAAAGATTTAATTATATAGAAGTTATGTCACCACTCCGAGCCTGTCTGTTTTAGCAAATACATGCAAAGCCCATGTAATAACAATTCTGAATCATCTATTTCTTAGCTCTGTGATGTGCCGTTTCTCTGTTATTTTTACTAGGAATCTATGACTCAATATCCAACTGGGTGTTACCAGTCAGGGGTGTGTCTCTACACAGTCTGACATTATCCAATCAAAGCTAACATTGCAGGACTGTGTAGGGACACCCCCCCAACTGGTAACACTTATGGTGTGTTTACACAGACATTTTTATCTGACTGATTTTTGAAGCCAAAGCCAGGAACAGACTATAAAAAGGGAACATGTCATAAAGGAAAGACTGAGATTTTTCCTTTTTTCAAATCCATTCCTGGCTTTGGCTTCCAAAATCTGCCAGATAAATCTATCTGATAACCAACTTATGGTGCGTTTACACAATCACACATTTTTTGTAAGAATAACAGAGGAAGAGCACATCACAGAGCTATAAGAATAGGTGACCCAGAATTGTTATTGCACGGGGAACACAATGATTTATTTAAACAGACCAGTCAGATTGGTTCCCTTAAAAAAAAAAAAAAAATTTAATTTAACAATTAACGGTTTTAGTCTAACTCATAAGGCCACATTCACTCGTCTGTAGTGCAGTCCATGTACAGAGCATTATATTAAACATAGAGATCTGTGCCGCACACACGTACACACGTGCACCATCTACAGAACAGATGAGACAGAAAAGATTCAGTGGAGGTATGCCCTAAAATTCATGTGTCACTTACTGTCTGGTTCCTTGTGCTTCTTCTCCTGGGCCTCAGCCATGTTGAAGTGAGCACCTCCCTCCTCGACGCACTGTGACAATAACATGCTAACACACTCCATTGAAAACACTCTTGTGTGCCAACGTGGACTAACTGACGGGGTGGAGGACTCCTCTTTCCTTGATGTCAGCACCGAATCAGACCAAGATTGCTCACAGTCTTCTTCTTGAGTTGTATCCACTGACGCTACTGCTGTAAAATCTATACGAACAAATGACGTTGTATCATTGTCATTTCATTTTTTTTTTTTTCCTGAAACAATATTTAAAGGGGTTGGTCACTTTGTAGTAAAATTGTCTTGTGTAGAATAAGCAAGTGTATTAACATTACTTACTGACAGCAGCTTCCTGTGTACTTCATAGAGCTAATATCAGACTCTCCTCCTCCAGGCTGTGCTGTCCTGCTCTGTGGTGAGTCTGTCTATAAGATGGCTGACATGGAGGAGCATGTGACCATGCCTGCCCCCCAGTGTCCTCCATAGGCAAATACAGGCTCAGTGATGGACACTGGGGGGCAGGTCATGGTCACATGCTCCTCCATGTCAGCCATCTTGTGGACAGAATCACCAGAGAGCAGGGCAGCACAGCCTAGAGGAGTGGAGTCTGATTTTAGCTCTATGGGACACATAGGGAGCTGCTGTCAGTATATACAGCAAGTACACTTACTAATACTGTACACTATACTATTTTACTATAAAAAGGCCAACCCCTTTAACTTTAATTCAATGAATTTTACCAGCGGAGGCGGATAGAATGTCTTTGTGCAGTCGCAGCCAGAAGGAAAGACGACTGAGTCCTGTGCAGCTCTGCATATGAAGCAAGGTTTCCTTCACATCTTGACGCAGTTGTGGGTCACTCTCTCTGTCCAAGAGGCTCAGCAGAACTCCCTCCAAGCCGAGTTCTCTCATATTCACATCTGGTCAAGATAAAGAATGGAATTAGGTAAATATGCTCAGCTCTTTCACTTAAAAGGTGCCCATAGGCTTTACATAAAGGTCAGCCAAACTTGGTGAATGTGGTTGGTTTGGCTGACTGGCCTCCCAGTCGAGGGAGAGAAAGGTTAGGCATGTTAGATTTCAACTGCCCAATTCTACTGTATTCTTCTGGGTGAGATAAGCCGCTGCCAGTGCTCTCTGGCTGCAGGTTAAAGGTCTGCAAACACATTATACCACTGACAGCCAAACCATCCGCTTAAAACTGGTTCGACCGTTAGTCCAGATTACACCGACAGATGATGTCAGAAGAGATAAGGGTCAGACATAATGGAAAATCACCACCCAACCCCTCTAATCTCAGAGAGATAAGCTGCCACGAGAGCAGTCTGGCTGTGGTCTAATGCATATAGTAAAAGGTTGCCAGCTTACCATGAGACGCTCACCGATAGCACTGGCTGTGGCTTACACCTCGCTATAGAGAACACAGAAACGTTCTTGTGTATGGGAAGGACGGGAGGAATAACTGTTGAACAACAGTTACTGAAGGTGTAGGAACAGCTGATGAAAGCACAAGGGGACACGATCTAGCGGTCCTTTGTGCAGACCAGGCAACTGGATCTGGCGATCTTCTCCCATGCCAACTGCTACACACCCTGCAAGGTTTTATGTATTTGAAAGAATAATGAAGATTTTTCTACTCTTTTTCACTGGAATTATAGCAGGAGAAGCGTGCGCCTGTGCAATTCACTTCCCTCCCCTTTGTTGGATCAGACTTGCTCCTGGAATGGCCTCCATTGTAAGTCTAATGCATACAGCTACATATGTTCGGTTGGACTGCTTCAAGCTTTAACACCAAATGTGTCGTGCAATGAGCTTTAATAAAATGTTCTACAGATTTCATCACTCTGCTTAACAATGATTCTACAAAGGATTCTAGCATTATTTTCTATACGTGACTCTAAACAGCAGGGGGCGACAAATACAAAATACCACGCACTCACCCATTTTCAAATCTTCCTGCCCATCTTTGGCCATAGTCATGGCATGTTCGGACACCTCAGCCGCCTCTCGTTGTGCGAGCTGCCTCAGACACGCCAACACTGCCCGGCGTAGGATCAAATGAGGACTGCACAAGTGAACCTATATATAATATATTCAAAAGTGAAAGTACCCCAAAATAACATGGACTAAAGATTATCAACTCAACGACAGCCATCAGATGTGTGTTAGGAGGCAAACGCTGCACTCAAAGCGGCCGTGAATACAATCCTCTAAAAGTACAGACAAATAAAACATCTTCATTATTAAAGGGTTGCCAATTTCATGCTGCCTAAACCATGAGTCATGGGGGCGGTCCCTTGTGGCTTCTCCTCCCCTCAACTAGTCCAAATTGATGCAACTCTGCCAGCTTGATGTAACAGCTCCCAGAATGTAAACTTTGCTCCGGAGCACCCTTAGGAGGACTGCCGCGTCATCCAAGCCCCCCCCCTTCTACAATAATCAATGGAGGGGGTGGGCCAGATGACGCGGCAGTGCTCCTAAAGGTGCATCCTTAGTTTACACCGACTATCAGCGCGGGATCGGTGCAGAGTAGGAAGGTAAGACACATACAGGGGGCTATCGGCAGGTTGGATTTGTCTAACCTGCTGATAGTTCCCCTTTAAGGGATTTATACAAGGCATCTTTGAAACAGCACCACTCTTATCCTCAGGTTGTGTGTGGTATTGCAGCTCAGTTCCATAGATGTGAAAGGAGCTGACCTGTAATACCACACACAAGCTGAACGTAAGTGTGGCGCAGTTTCGAGACGAAATAAGCTATTTTTATCTACTCCTAGTTAACCCCTTTAAGAAAGTGGCTACAATTGACCATGTAAAGCAGATATCCTATGGGTATAATAGCACTGGCAGAAAGATTTAGAGGCTCCCCAGTACCCAGCATGACAAGTTATAAAAGGTTTATGCCCTAGCACAGTCTAAGGGAATTGCACAATAGGCTTCATTTATATCATAGGAAAACACTAATGATCCGTTTTAAATCAGCGGACAGTACAGAATTTCATCTTGAAGGTTTGTTTACACTTTTAGTTTTTTTTTTATGCAGGTTTTGAAACCAAAGTCAGGAATGGATCATAAATGGAGGACAAGAATGAAGAAAAGATGAAGACCGCTCCTCTTATTAAACACAAGTCTTGGCTTATCGTGTATTCACGTTCTCTTTTTCCAATCCTAATAAACTTCATTGATTATTATAAAAACCACAGTCTTGACTTTGGATTCAAAGACATCCATAAAACCTAAATGTGAGATGTTCCCGTCATGGCTCCATGTAAGCTGTGGTGCTGATGTATACAGGTCCTATGAGATCTGAATAACATTCATGGATGATGATGAAGCTTCACATGAATGTCCGCCCTCTATCACCATATCATTTTTGTGTCCAAAATTCTGTGCCGATTAATTTTTTTCATTCCTTAAGAACACGTTCTAGTTAGGGTCTAACTTCTATTAAGTCTTCCATACACTGTGCACACACAGAAGAGGGACTCCTGCTCCTCCATAAGTCTATAACACACACCCAGAAGCAGCATGGAGGACATTATAGAGCTCCTCTAGTCTCTTTGTTTTCTTCTTTCTCCAACTCCTCCCTGCTCCTCTCGCTGTTTCCCCACCCCCTCTCCATAGACTTGTATGGGCACCATTTATCCTGACCCCTTTGTGAGCTACTAGTCTATTTTGCCTCTCAGGATGGGCACAAGCTTATTGTTAAAGTGAATGCTAAAAATATTGGCAAGGAGAAAAGGAGTATGACAAAAAGGAAATAAAACATTTTTATTGGGCAAGATATATTACAGATATATTATATAGTAAGATATATTATAAAGTTTCCTATATTTAGTTATGCTATGATTGAAATGAGGGATACAATTTAAAGGAAAGAGTGTTTTTATTTACATTTTTTTATCTACATTTTTTTTACATTTAAAAGTCTCCCATCAACACAGCTACACAATGGCTTGTTTTTCTGTTTTCCCTTCTCTTTTTTTCCTGTATTATTTGTAATTTTAATGGCACAATTTCTCTGTATATTATACTATTTTTTAGGTAGAAAATGAGACAATGTTGCCATTGCTTTTTTTAAAACATATCTTCGTTTCAAGGGTTTATATGATTGCAGAGATACTAGATTTATATCATACTTTTGTTTTAGATTTTACTACTGTTCTTCCATACAAAATAACTTATTTTAGATCACTAGAAGCATGGCATCTTTAAATCTGTATCTAGAGGAACTGGAGGTCTGTATTAAGGGGCCTTGACACCTTCAATAACGGTTGGCTGAATGACTGTTCAACCAACAGTTAACTCTTCCGTTCTCCCCATACATATGGATATTCGGCAAATCTAAATGTTCCTGTGTTCTTTATGGGGAGGGGATATGTAAGCTGCAACCAGACAGCTCTGTTGGCTTATCTCTCTAAGAACAAAGGGGTTGGGCAGTGAAACTTACATCACCCCCAACCACTATCTCCACGGACATCATCTGTTGGTAAAGACTGAGAGGGGCCCCCATACTCTTTATACAGATGACCAAACCCACCACCAGTGGCGGGGGGTATGTAAGACATTAGTATAAAGTGTATGGGCACAACTATTTAACCACTATAAAGATATAATAAAAATAGCCCAGCACAGAAATTTGAACCTAAAAAATGGTGTTCAAGGACAGACATTCACTGAGACAATGGATTTACCTTCTGTAACCACGTCCAGAGATCCAGACTGTGACCATATGGGCAGTAAAATACACAATTTACAATATAAAGTACAACACAGAAATAAATAAAGACACATCAACAACAAAACTCAAGCAACAGGCGGTATGAGCAAACCAGAAATGTTATATCACATGCAACAAATGCAAAGAGCAAAGAGTAGCTTCCAGAACCGCCAAGATGGCTCGGTTCTTGGTGAAATGAAGCATGGTAAGAAAGCCGGCAGTGTGGGTGTAATACGGGTTATTTGTGGCAAAGACCCGGCATCTGTTCAACTGTATAAGCCAGGGTCAGTATTAAAACACCAGTCTCCGACAATAGACAGTCCATGAAACAACTTTTTATAAATGAAACTACCTTAGTTATTGCTCCCCTCCTCTTTATTCTACCTTAAAGGGGAAATCTGCCTTGAGAACAAGTGCACGACATAAGATGTCCATTGAGTATCCACCAGAACATTGCTCGGGTTCTCAAATGGTACAAAGCTGATATTTTGGCCCAATTTTTGCATAGTTATAAATAAGGAAGAGATCCCCTTTAAGTAACATCTACTACTACAGTACTCAGTTTCTTGGACTGTTGTGTGGTCTCTGCTGTCATAATAGGATATGTTTGGATTGCACTGGGCAATATGGGAAGAAAATGTTCTGAGGCTGAAACAGGCGCGTGTTTGGAGAAAGAAAAAAAAAAAAAAAAGAGTAAAAATGCAAGAAGGCACAGCACAAAGATGGGGAGGGAGGTGACATACCAACATAGAATTATCCAGCAAGACCTCCTGCAGGAGAGAAAAAGTGACAGACCATTGAGGACTGAGTCTAGCGCTCCTTTTTCTTCAGGCAGTATGCAAATTTTGTACATTATATAACATACAGAAATGTCAGATTTGGGATGATGTTGTGTTTTTTTAAGGGGGTGGCTTATTTATATACATTTACTAGTCTGGGTTTATTCACATAGACTATGTGGGACATTTATCAAGACTGGCGTACTTGTACGTCCTGTCCCCCCTTTCCTGGCTGGATTTACTAAAAGGCGCACAGGATCCGTTGGGCCCTGAGCCTGCAACAAAGCCACATGCCAGCTAGAAGGCGTAAATCATGGTAAATTAGGTGCTGGAAGAGGCCACGCCTCCTCCTCACCTTGCCACACCCCTTGCCCACCCATCAGGCGAGCGGAGGTTTAAGGCTGGCATATGCCATGGAGAAGGTTAGTTACACCATTGGTGCAACTATCATAAGTGTCCCACTATGAGCCTATTCCATATTCCAGAAGACCAATCGCCTTAGTCTGCTATACATATATGTTGATCCTAAAATTACGGGTTGTCACCAGTGATCATCAAAGACTAAATTTTACACTTCTTCAATGACTTTAAATTATAAATTTGTTTCTTAGATGAAAAATTAAGCTACTTTCTAAACAAAACGGTCTCCATTAAAATTCCCTACCATTTTTCTGCTGTACAATCTGTGTAAGACCTTCACACAGCTGGCTGTCCTGCTGCTTCTGACATAAACTGGACTACACACTTCTCCTGGCTGTGTCAGCTCTCCCTTTCACCTCCTTTTAAGTTCTCTGTATTAGAGATACCATCAGGGATGTTGATGAGTGGTTTCATTTGTTAGTATAGTTGTCTTGCAGAGTTGGGTGTTTGGCTCAAATCGGACTTGTAAGTATTGTAATGAGATCTATGGCTTTAAGAAGGTAAAGGGGCTGGGGTATCCACATCATATAAAGTGTAAAATGCTATTTTCTCTTCTACCCAGTAGAGCATTGCCTAGAGCATCACACTGCATTCGCTGGCTTGCTCTCATCTCAAGAGTGCATCCTGGTGCCACCCCTTTCCCAGGTTAGCGATGCACCCATAAACGCCGCAGGGTGAGCTGCTCCAATCAGTTAGTTAAAGGCCAAACGTTTATTTTAAAAAATGACTATTGTGCTCGAAGCTGCACTATAATCATTTTGTTAAACTTTGTAGTTCCCCTGAAAGAACAGAAACCAGGTTATAGGGAACAGAACCTTGCATACTAATGGCCATCTGAGGCAAAAACCATGTAGCTAAAAGGACCTAAAGCTTTCAAAAATGTCTGAGATGTTATAATGACATGTCAAAAGTTTCCTTCATCAGTGGGGTCTGTGCTCTGAGATCCCCACCGGTTGTTAAAAAGAACAGCCAGCAGCGCTCAACTGGGTGCTGTGCTCTTTGTCTCCATTCACCATTGCTCGACTTTTCTTGGAGAGCAGCCTGAGTGTTACAGGATTCACAGAAAGTCCATAAACTTCACTACCCCACTGATCACAAACTAGGACATGTCGGAATATTTTTAAAGCTTTAGGTAGCCTAAAAAAAAAACAGATGAAAGTACTGACATACAGCAGGCTATATGCATATGCATATTCTGGATTTCTATTGGACCCTGGTTTTTAATAATCCTATTTGCGTTTTTTGCAATCCCGTTTTTTTATCCTTTTTGCAAAAACGGATGGTAAAACAGAGGCAAAAATAAAGTCAAGAATTCAGTACTGAATTCAGAGGAGATAGCCCGGTGATGTAGCTGTAAATTAACTCTTTGTTGACCTGTTTTGGTGCCTCATCTCCCTGTACCCCTCCCCTCTCCATAAGAGAACCATGAAGACAGGAGGGAGAGCTTCAAACTGCTTTTTAATGATAAAAATGCATTTTTCGGCTAATAAACCTAATTCCAAAATTTTTTAAAATCGCTTGTACTATTTATTTCTGCAAAAAAAATTTAAACGACAGTGACACTTTAACATACTATACAGTGAATATACTAGCAAAGCACTTTAGCTCCATGTTTACACAGTCCACAGTACAGCGTGCAGATTTTTTTATTTTCTTTGTAATTTATGCAAGTATATATTTAAACATCTACTAGCCCATAAAGAATAGGGCGTTATCTGGAGGCGGACGTTACGGGCTCCCTAGGTGCGTTGTGGTTACCAAATAGATGGGACACTAGTTGATATCCTAGGTGAAAATTGGGGGGGGGGAGGGCGGGTCTGAATTGTTGTATTGTTGTGTACAAATTGCTTTATGCATATGCTGCCTGTTCCAAATAGTGTATTTTTATATCTGCCATCTCATCCTTTCCGTACAACCTGCCCTCCTCAGGGATACTGTGCTCTGTGGTTCTTTCTCGCACGTTAGACTCTTGTTGCTGTACAATGACTTTTCTGTTCTCTTTGTATACAATACATGCTTAAACATTGAAAAAATTTAATAAAAACTTTGAAAATAAAAAAATAAATAAAAAAAGATTTGGGTATACTGGTCCTTAGGGCTTGTTGAATATACATGTCTGATTACAAATTGTCATCTGGTTTGGCAGAATTACAAAAAAAGACATGTAGGCTGCAAAATATATATATATATATATATATATATATATATATATATGCAACCCACCACGCTTGTAATATGTTGACTAACATCCATTTTCCAGGTCAGTGAATACTCAGGGGACAACACAGTATGACTGTGTAAGTGCAAAATGTAAATGTAAAAATTTCCATTTTACTTGCAAGGAATATGAGGAGGCAACACTGAAGTGCAGACATATAACATTACTTACACATAAGGTTGGAACCAAACTGGACAAGTTGACATGTTTAGGGGCAAACATGTGAAGCTGCTGTAAACATGAGATGCCCTGGGCCTGGACCAAGCAGTCAGGATTCTCCTGCATCACCGAGCAAGCTAGCAAGCAGTAGTTCCTTTGGGATGCCACCAATTCTCCGCTGCCTATACAATGCAAAAGGTTTGACTTTAATCATGGTCAGAGACAATCAGCCCGAAACTCACACATAGGTGATAAAACAATATACAAACTTAAAAAAAAAAAAAAAATCCTAAAAGCAAGGTTACTTTTTCTAAAAGTAACCCCTTCATGCTGCAGCTAGCTTGGGCCTTAAAGGGAATCAATCACCTAAAAAACATAATAACGCTATTGATCCCCTGTAATACATTCCATAACACACTTTGCAAACATATCTGTATAGCCTGGTTGCCTGCCAGGTAGTGCAGAAAAAACATACTTATATAGATTGCTTCTATGTAGTCATCTGGGCGTTTCTTTTGGTCTGACTAGTCACAGTCCCGAGGCTGGGTTTCACTGTAATCACACCTCCATGGGCGCGATTCCCAGCTCTTTGCAATCCGTGATGCCTAGCACTGCGTAGCAGCATCATGAGGGGGGCCTAGCCTAGCACTGCGTAGCAGCATCACAAGGCGGGCCTAGCCTAGCACTGCGTAGCAGCATCACAAGGCGGGCCTAGCCTAGCACTGCGTAGCTGTATCATGAGGGGGGGCCTAGCCTAGCACTGCGTAGCAGCATCATGAGGGGGGCCTAGCCTAGCACTGCGTAGCAGCATCACAAGGCGGGCCTAGCCTAGCACTGCGTAGCAGCATCACAAGGCGGGCCTAGCCTAGCACTGCGTAGCAGCATCATGAGGGGGGCCTAGCCTAGCACTGCGTAGCAGCATCATGAGGGGGGCCTAGCCTAGCACTCCGTAGCAGGATCATGAGGGGGGCCTAGCACGGCGTATCGGCATCATGAGGGTGACCTAGCCTAGTACTGCGTGGCGGCATCATGAGGGTAGCCTAGCCTAGCACTGTGTATCGGCATCATGAGGGGGACCTAGCCTAGTACTGCGTGGCGGCATCATGAGGGTAGCCTAGCCTAGCACTGTGTATCGGCATCATGAGGGGGACCTAGCCTAGTACTGCGTGGCGGCATCATGAGGGTAGCCTAGCCTAGCACGGCGTATCAGCATCATGAGGGTAGCCTAGCCTAGCACTGTGTATCGGCATCATGAGGGGGACCTAGCCTAGTACTGCGTGGCGGCATCATGAGGGTAGCCTAGCCTAGCACGGCGTATCGGCATCATGAGGGTAGCCTAGCCTAGCACTGTGTATCGGCATCATGAGGGGGACCTAGCCTAGTACTGCGTGGCGGCATCATGAGGGTAGCCTAGCCTAGCACAGCGTATCGGCATCATGAGGGGGGCCTAGCCTAGTACAGCGTAGCAGCATCTGGTGGACATGTAAGGTACAACTGTGTCCTATCTCCGCTGTACTCCACATGTCTTACTGACAGCTGATCTCCTGGGATATTGGTGCAAGAGCTTAACAAACAATTATTCTGATTCCGCCGTAAGAAGCTGATGGGATCTGAATAAGGCCCATCAGTAACTGTGGTAAAAAGCTGCATTGGTGGTCACTAAGGGGTTAATTAGCAATTTGTAGTTATGGTTTCAGTGCCTTCGCTGACCGCGTAAAACACATGAAATTTCAGAGCATGCATGCATTTATTGTACATTATTGGTTTTTCATGTTTTTGTACTTTGTAGATTTCCCGTGAATGTACTGATCTGTTTTTATTAACATAGTTTTCTTTGTATGTTACGAGGACACTGGGGGAGATTTATCAAACATGGTGTAAAGTGAAACTGGCTCAGTCGCCCCTAGCAACCAATCAGATTCCACCTTTCATTTCTCACAGACTCTTTGGAAAATGAACAGTGGAATCTGATTGGTTGCTAGGGGCAACTGAGCCAGTTTCACTTCACACCATGTTTGATAAACCTCCCCCCCTGTGTTTATGTAACTGCTTCTTTTTGGAAATTTAAAGTGAAATCTGCTTTAGGAGACTGGACCTGCATTTCTGGTAAGTACAGCTTTGTTTTACAGTATGATAACAACATAAAAAATAATGAACGTTTATTGCAAACTTGCTTTATTTCACATCTACTGTTGATTTAGATTTTAAAGTTATAACAACAGTGACACTTTAAGCAAGAAATATAGAGTGTAAAAAAAGAAAATTCTCAAGACTCGGTGAGAATGTTTTATAGACACAGACACAATTTGAAGTTACCTTGGAGTTCTGGTCCCAGTGTATTCAGAAGAGCACTCAAACAGCGCCCTAAACTGCGATGGACCTCTGCATGTGATGGATGAGTGCTAAGCAGCGTAGTCAGAAGGAGTGACAGGGTTGGCTCTATATGGATATAATACAGTGGTCCGGAGGAGTCAATGATGATGGAAAGGGAGTGCAGGGCCCAGGTCTGTAAAGGACACAAAAGCAGGGAGGGAAGTGGGAAATCAATAACAGTTCAGTGGACGTCTGACACCTGGTAGGCCCACTAATCAACTGAATGACAAGGCCATGGTGACTGAGTAAGTGCTGCGGCTACCTCAATCCCAGGCGCTGTACAATATATAAATATGCAAAAGAAGAGCCCGTGGAGCCTCATTGAAGAGTCTTAAAACACAGGACTAGCCAGATATCCCTCCGGGAAGGACCCAGCCAAGGGGCAGCTCCTGTTAGGAAACCACCAAAACCACCATATTAAGTGGCCCTATAAAAGTCAATGTAATGACAAGGGATAAACCAAGGCTAGGTAACCATCCACATACAGCTGTTTCGGGTGTTGCCCCTCATCAGTGTGGAGCAGGATTCTGGCTAGGTGGGAGCAATGCCTAGTAGAGCCATAAGAGAAACAGATTGCTAAAACTCAGGGAGACCAGCCAAACGACAACACTGCCGGCTGCTAGTGAAAGAGCTCAATGCAGTGAAGTCCTAGGTGCACTGCCCCCTGGGAAACATGAATATGCAAAAGAAAAGCCCGTGGAGCCTCATTGAAGAGTCTCAAAACACAGGACTAGCCAGATATCCCACCTCCCACCTAGCCAGAATCCTGCTCCACACTGATGAGGGGCAACACCCCGAAAAAGCTGTATGTGGATGGTTACCTAGTCTTGGTTTATCCCTTGTCATTACATTGACTTATAGGGCCACTTAATATGGTGTTTTCCTAACAGGAGCTGCCCCTTGGCTGGGTCCTTCCCGGAGGGATATCTGGCTAGTCCTGTGTTTTGAGACTCTTCAATGAGGCTCCATGGGCTCTTCTTTTGCATATTCATGTTTCCCAGGGGGCAATGCACCTAGGACTTCACTGCATTGAGCGCTTTCACTAGCAGCCGGCAGTGTTGTTGTTTGGCTGGTCTCCCTGAGTTCAGCAATCTGTTTCACTGTACAATATATAGTGGCTATGCCAGGTACTATAGCTATAGTTAGTTAAATCACCTACTACGTTATCCCGAATTTTTTTTAAAAGTGCTATTTTCTTGCAGAAACAGCACCAGCCTTGTCCTCCGGTTGTGTGTGGTATTACAATTCACCTCCATTTACTTCAATGGAACTGAGCGACAAAGCCACACCCAAACTGAGGGCAGAAGAGATCCATACTTGTCCCAGTGATGGGGATACCTTTGTTCCCTCCAGCTGTTGCAAAGCTACAGCCAAAGCTTTGGCTGTGGAAGGCACGATGGAAATTGTAGTTTTGCTACAGCTGAGGGACAAAGGTTCCCCCATCCCTGTCTTAAAGGAACACTCCAGGCAAAACAAATACATTTAGTTACATCTAGAACAGGATCTGAAGGAGCAGCGTATAGTATAAAAGAATAAAAGAAAAGGACACCAAATACAGACATTGTGCACTAGCGCTAATATACTGTGTTCACTTTGTCTGGAAAGCTCATTATTAACATGGTTTTCTAGCAAGTGAGCTGAATGCTTAGGGACTGGCTTTGGTTCTTACGAGGTTTACCGTATATATTTGGATTAAAAAACAAGACATTTATAGGGGAATTCAAGCTTATGCTTGTTCCTATGATATGCTGTAGTCTTGTACCAAACTTCCGTATTTTAAAGCTACAAGTGATGAACAGTTCACAAATACTTAGATTTCATAAGTTTTTACTCACTTGAACTTCTGGAGACGTAGTGTCTTGAGATAGTGAATGCAAAATGGCAACGCAAGACGCCAAATGTTGGGTTGAACTAATCCCTCCAAGGTACCTGTGCAAAGAACCTAAGGCTAAGGAGTGACCAGTCCTGGACACCACATCTCTAGCTACTTTCAACCTAAAAAGACAAGCAAAGAGATTACCTTTACACATGAGATAGACAGAAGACTAACACAGTATCGATAACTCCAAATCACTTACTTGTCAAAGCTTGCTTGAGCTAGACTAGATGTGTATGCAGGGTCAGATGCTACATGGGCCAGCCTGGCCAGGCACTCCACAGCAGCACAGCGCAGCCAGGGGTTCCTGCTTTCCAGTGCTCCTACAATCAGGGACAGGCATGGTCTTCGGGTTTCGTCCGGCCCAATACTAATGTGGTTGGAAGCCAAATGCTGAAGAAACAAAGCAGAATCAAATGTAAAATACATGTAATAGACATGCTTAGTCTCCTACTTTGTTTTTAAGACAATAAATCATGAAAAATCCAATATTAGGTTGTATCTCTCATTTGATTATATCATTTCGGGACTAGGTAATTGTTAAAGAAGCATTCGTTTTTGTTTTCTCTCCATATATTGCACACTTATCTGTCTTTATTCCTACAGTGCTATCTGTTTTATCCCAGCTCTGCTACATCTATATATTTCATTACTTCAGCTGGCTGTAACCATGTGACCACCAGAAAATTATAGGATTATATCACCACCTAACAGATCCCTCTCCCCTCCACCACCCATCACTAGTCACAGGGATTCCCCATAATCAGGAACAGTGGGTGCCCCTGAGTCATAAACTTGTTATCCTCTCTGCTTTGGTTATGATAACAAGCTGACATGGAAATACAATGACACAGTGTTATAACCCACTCACCTTCAGGTATTATAATCACAACATTATTAAATATTCTAGTTAATACAGGGTTGAACATATAAAACACTTACTTTAAGGAAGCAGCATAAAGCAGACAAGGCGGATAGCTGGACACTCTGCTGACGGGAGCCCTTTGTCTGCTTGACAGAATCCACTAACTGCTCCAGTATCTGAGTCCTGCAAGCAACAACGGGTTAATTTCTTTATGGTGAGATGAATTGTAAGGGGCCTAGTAGACAAAGCAATTTTTCACTTTCAATTTGTGCTAAAAAATTGCAAACGAGAGCTTTTGGAAACAACCTTAAATTATTCACCAAGAAAAAGGGATAAAAGCGGTGGCTTCCTTGGCGCAATCCGTCTGTACCAGGAGTCTGATGTCTGGATCACTGGGTCTCCTCAATGTTACCGGACACTGACTTTATGTTCTGGTGAAAGAAGTTCTTTATTTACATTCAGCTACGCGTTTCGAGGTGGCCACCCTCCTCTTCATCAGGCATCAGGTTGCCTGATGAAGAGGAGGGTGGCCCTCCTCGAAACGCGTAGCTGAATGTAAATAAAGAACTTCTTTCACCAGAACATGGAGTCAGTGTCCGGTAACATTGAGGAGACCCAGTGATCCAGACATCAGATTCCTGGTCCAGACGGATTGCGCCAAGGAAGCCACCGCTTTTATCCCTTTTTCTTTGTGCTAATTCTGCTGACGGAACTCCTGGCTGAGTTACCGGAAGGTGGCGGGCTGCAATCCCACTGCAATTTCAAGCTCTGAATAGTGTCGTGCCTAATTCAGTACGACCACACCAGGTGAGCGTGCATACTGTGTACTTGTGTTTGTGGCTCCCTCAGAGTTAATTTTCCTGCACATGCAGCGCTTATTGCTTTTTTCTTTCATATATTTGAAATTATTCACCATCATACTAAGAACGATAGACGTTAGTTACCATCAGAATTACGATTGTTTATATACTCGAACACAAACAAATTTTCGTTAGTAGTTTGACCTGTATACACACAGAAAGATCATCGCTTAAAAGGGAATCTGTCACTAGGTTTATTAAATGAGGGCAGCATAAACTAGTGACAGAAATGCTGAACAGAACGGCGTATTCCTTAAATCATTCTGTTCAGCCGTTCTCCTAATATGCAGGAGAATAGGATTGTTGCCACACCCCTCCCCCCCCACCCTCCAGCTGCTGATTGACAGTTGACTGCCTATACACAGCATGGATAGATAACTGCAAATCAGCAGCTGGTGGGTGGTGTTTTCTGCTTCTCATGAATATCCAGGACTACTGAGCACATGCACATAATGGAGAGGACCACTTATTGCCCATGTTATTCAGGAGGATCTCTCTGAATCAGCTGCACTGAACAATTAAAGCAATACATCATTCTGTTCAGCTTCTCTGTCGCTAGTTTATGCTACCCCTAGATAAAACAGGATAACTCTTCTGACAGAGTCAGAGTAATAGGGCCCTAAGAATCACATCTAATAACTTGACCAGTGATGACTCAATGAACATTACCTTTGTGACTCCGGCATGTGAGACAACAAAACACCGAAGAGTGAGGCAGCAGCTTGAATCACAGTAAAGGCCGGGGGCAGAGGGGTAGGAACAGGCTCTCCTTCCGAGGGCAAATGGTAGATTGCATAAGGGTCATATTCTAAGCTACCACCGGGGATTCCATTACTGAGAAGGAACTGTAGAATAAAATATATGTATACTTATGTGTATAATCAGATAAAGACAAAACTTGCAAGACAAAGTTTGACATTTCAGGTATAATTGAAGAAGTGAAAGGAGTCCAAGGCTGAATTCACACATCCCGTGTCCGTGAAACAGACCAGGGTTTGTATTCAACGTCCGGGTCGTCTTTGTTTCACGGACGAAACACGGGACGTGTGAATGCAGCCTAAGTTTGTATCAACATCTGAGCAGAGCCCCACCACCAATCCAACTCGCCTATAGTTCTCACCTGCTCTTCTATGGCTCTGTGATCACTCTCCTGCAGCGAGGGCCCCAGGAGTATTAAATCATCAGGATGACAAAGTGAAGGCAGTAAGAATACGGCTCCGCTAGGCGTGTACTCAGGTGAGGACAGATCTGCAACCAATTCCTTCATAATCGCACAAAGGCTTCCTATTAATCATAATGAGAAATGTATAGGATGTGAGCTGTGAATACACATAGCGTAGTAGAGAAACATTAGAAGATCATATAATATATCATACAGTTATAAAGAATAAAAATACCTTGATATGCCTTTGGAGGCATCAAAATTAACAACTGGTAAAGCCTTTGTCTGTACAACACAGAGCAAGCCTTTAAAGAGGTTCCATATAGCTTCTGTAGGCTGGGTAACCTAAAGAAGAAGAAAACTATATAAGATAATGCAGTACACTAGAAATGCTTAGGGGGAGACGGGGACTGTGAGATCTTCAATTAATATGGGGGTATTCCTATTTTAATGAATACATTCATACCTGTTGTTGGGGGGGCGGGGGGCTTTGGGGATCCTGTGTCCAACAAAAATCTTTTTCTTTCAAATCAGCTGGTTTCAGAAAGTTATATAGATTTGTAATTTACTTCTATTAAAAAATCTCAAGTCTTCCTATATTTATTAGCTGCTGTATGTCCTGCAGGAAATGTTGGTTTATTTTCAGTCTGACACAGTGCTCTCTGCTGACATCTCTGGCTGAGACAGGAACTCTGTTTCGATTTTATATAAATCACCATAGAAAACCTCTCCTGCTCTGGACAGTTCCTGTCTCGGCCAGAAATGTCAGCAGAGAGCACCGTGTCAGACTGAAAATAAAACATTTCCTGTAGGACATACAGCAGCTTATAAGTACTGGAAGACTTGAGATTTTTGAATAGAAGTAAATTACAAATCTATATAACTTTATGAAACAAGTTGATTTGAAAGAAAAAGATTTTCGCTGGACAACCCCTTTAAGGACTATATGAGAGATCAACGAAGTGGAGAAGCCATGGTGAAGAACACTTACTGGGCAAGCAACCTCACAGCAAATGGAAGAGGAGGAAGAAGTCGCTGTAAAACATCTTCTGTCACAAGATCGCCGCAATGTGACATAAAGCTCTGAATAGCTGGGTTAAAGAGGAAACGGCAAATATTATATAAAAAGAAAATGTATAAAACGAACAATTTCAATCGTGACACCTTTGCTTTTAGAAGGGGATATCACTGCAATACCATAACCTATGGGGAAACCACACAGCAGCACATGATGTACCCACCGCTCCATACTACAGAGCTGCAGGGACTCGTGGCTCCATACAGACTCTGTGCCCATGGATCTGCTGTGACCCAATGCACAACACTCATTCAGTTTTGCTATAAGCTCTTACACAGTTATGGGATGGCTTTATTGCAACCAATGACATTTTAAGGTGAAGTATCAAAAAGGGAAGAATTTATAGGTTGTTGTAAACTTTCAAAACATCCCTTTAACCCTTTCAGGACAAGGCTAATGTCAAACAACTGTGCAGAAATTAATGGTACAAGTGATTATCAGAAACGCTGTAATAGGTTTTATTAGGTAAATAAGTTTCCTTCTGTACTGAAAAGGCTGTTTTCCCATCTCCCCCCCCCCACACACACACACACTTCTTATCTGTTCCAAAGAAGCAAAGTGAAGATGGGTTTGCTGTGCCCATAATAACCTATGGAGGGGGGAGGGACCGAGGTGGATGAGTGAGCAGGAAGAGGAGAGAAGGCAGCCTGCACAATGTGCAGTACAGGAGGAAGCACAGAGGCTAGTCTGCATCCACACTGTAGCTGAGCATAGACAGAGAGATTGCGTTTATCCCCCTACGCTGCTTGGACGATCTTTAAATTGTCCGGGTGGCCCACAGAAGAGGGCAGTGGTCTGCTGCCACCACTCCTAGTATACAGAGCGAAGGCCAGTAGACTGTCACTATCTGGTTTTTGGTCCATGCTTTAAAACAAGAGGAGGAGCTCTTTGTCAGACTAAAAAGAATAAGTATGGGAAGACGCTAAATTTTTTAAATAGAAGTAAATTACAAATCTATAAGATTTTCTGACACCAGCTGATCTGAATTTTTCTTTTGCCAGAGTACCCCTTTAAGGGTAACAATGTTTAAATGTAAAATACTTACCAGTCATGGCACCTGCTCTTCCTTCTAAGGTTACTTGCCAGGTAAAGGAATCTCCTCTACTGCGCTCCATGTCCAGGTCCTTAAGGTTTCGTGGGAAGACGCTCCGCCAGAGAAGCAAAAGTCTTCCTAAATGAGGCTGAACCATTGCAGGCCCTGTAGAGGAGGTTGAGGGAACCATTTAATATATACTAAAAGTGTTACAGCTAATGGAAAAACCTTACCAGAAAAACATAACATAGATAACTCTTATTAGCCTCTGGGTCAAACTAATGCGTTTCATGTGGATATACCTGGGCAGGTTGTGCTCTGTTGCTTACCGTGCCCTGAAAAAGGAACAATTCTCACTGTGTGAATAGAATGACTTGACTTCAATATCATAAAAATGTTGGCTATACATGGTAAGACCTCAATAAACCTTACCCAAAGTCATGAGAGAAGAGATCAGGATCCAGCCTGCCTGTACTCTCTGCATAGAAAGGCGGCTGTTCTGGTTTGCAGAGCACAGAAGGTCCTCAGCCAAGACCATTACCACCTGAAACAACCCAGTGAGACAGAGAAGTATCATCAGTGTTGGCCACGCTCTGCAATACACTACAATTTAATTTAGATGTGCATGTGATGGGGATAGCCCTGGTACTACTTCCCCATCATCTGCTCATACTATGAGCAGATGATGGGAGGAGTAGTACAGAGAATATGTGGTGGCGGCGGGGCTGTTTGGTGATTGGGATGGCCCTGGTACTACTCCCCCATCATCTGCTCATTCTATAAGCAGATGATGGGAGTAGTAGTACAGTGTATATCTGTGCATACATAGACATGTGTTACATAGACATCCATTAAATCCATAGAGTGTCCAGCAGGAGGTGCACTATATATATATATATATATATATATATATATATATATATATATATATATATATATATATATATGTCAATGGTACTCATTGACTTCTATACATAATGCGCCCCCTGCTGGACACTCCATAGGAATTACAGCTCATTCGTGACATCACGGTTTTTGAGAGAATTTAAGGATTCCATGATCTACTAAATTAAGGGAAATAGCACTATGTGGCCATTTCCCATAATAAATGTACATTAGGAATTTGTCTAACTTTAGCATAACATAACATATTAAAAAATACTTTTGGCCGAACTTCTCCTTTAACCTAAGTAACAAGTTGATCATATATGATACATAAAGTGGCGTAGGCTTCTTATTCCCATCATTTGTAAGAGGCCCAGAGGTTTACCCCCTAAAAGCAATCATGAAATGATGGCTTACACCCCACTGGTTGGTCACTTAGTGAAGCAATGGAGATGTGATATAATAATGATTATATATTACTTATAATTATAAGCTTATATACAGATGGGAGTCTTGTGTTTTTATTCTGAAGTCACACCCTTTTACTTGGCCAATATTCTGCCCTCTACTTTATAGATGGAGGGACAGATGACCAGACACGTCAGTCAGTCTCTTCTATTGTACACTGTGCTACTAGGAAGAAGGTGGACAGCACATGCCCCCCCATGGGCTGAGGCCTGGACTATAACCTGGCTTCTCCAAATACTGGTAGAAAGACACTACAATAACTCGCCAGCAGGAATGGAGCTTGGTAAAATATAAAGGAGGTAGATGTCTGCTGCAGCACCCGGCTCGCTGTGCTTCACGGACAGGTCTGTCCTAGTACATATGTCCCGAGAGATCTATCAACCAAGCCCATAGGAAGAGCAGGAAGCAGCAGCAGAGAGTCCCCTACTTGACTATATACCTGGTCCCCATCTCATCTTTACAACTATGATACCTGAAATGCTGGAGTGTTTCAGTGTAAATCCTAGTGCATTTTACTGATGATGCCTGTGTGTATTTTAGGCTGCCCATTAGAGATGAATGCGACACCAGCATGATCGTTTGGCATTTGAATACCAGCGGCTGAAAGTTGGATGCATCCCTAGGGAGTCTGGGAAAACATGGATACAGCTATGGGCTGTTTTCTCAGAGCCGCATCCAACTTCTTCAGCCACCGGTATATAAATGCTGCAAATTCGGACTCGAGCATTCTCATCTCTACAGGCCATGGTACATTGCTACCAAAGACATCCATATGTCTTTGCATCTTTAGGCTATGTTCGCACACAGTATTTTTGCTCTGTATTTTGCAACCAAAACCAGGAGTGGATTGAAAACATGGAAAGGCTCTTTTCACACACTGCTGAAATTTAGTGGTTCGCCGCCATTTAATGGAAAATAACGGCTGTTATTTCAAAACAATGGCTGTTGTTTTAAAATATCGGCATTTACTTGCCTTTAAATGGCGGCCATCCACTCAATTACAACAGTGTGTGAATATAGCCTTTCTGTGTTTTCACTCCTGGTTTTGGATGCAAAATACTGACCAAAAATACTGTATGAGAACATAGCCTAAAGGAGATTTGGACAGCATTAAAAACCAAATGCAAAAAAAAAAAAATGGTCCAGGAATATCCAGATATCCCTCTGTTTGGTGGGGAGATCACCAAACTAACCTGATAGGTAGCCCCTAAAGTCCCACTCAGTTGCGAGTATTGAGACACAAGTAGGAAAATATTTTAGGCTGGCCCCTTTTGTGTCAAAGTCTAACTCAGTTGCAAGTATTGTAAAATGGCAAGGAAGTACCAAAGCCAGGCATCCATCCACAGACAGCTGTTTTGGGGCATTGCTCCTCATCAGTGTGGAGCAGGATTCTGGCTATCGGGGAAATGAACAGTAGACCAACAAAACACAATAATCACTGAATTTAAAGAGATCAGCAAAAAATCCAATCAATCAAGAGTCTCCATAAATACATTGCCCCTATAAAATTTTAACATATAAAAAAAGGAGACTCGTGACTGATGCTCCATAGACCTCTTTCTTGCATTTTCAAAATTTTCACGGGGCAATATATCAATGGAGACTCTTGAATTAGCGCTCCATAGTCCATTCAAAGTTTTGCTGATCTCCCTGAGCACAGTGATTGTTGTGTTCAGCAACATTAAAAACCACTCATACTTTCAATTTTCTTATGTTTTCTTGATGTTGGATAACTATGTAACTAGCAGTGGACCCTGTCTTCCTATTTATTATAGATGCATCCATCTGCCAACAGAATCCTGTATAGCAAACGCAGGCCTGCACAGCTAATTTCTACACACTGTAAGACGTTGTATGTTGATGTGTAGCCTGAGACATGGTCTGATCTTGAAATAAATAACTAAACAATGGAAACTAACACTGACCTGCTGTATGGATGATGATATAGGTAGCAGTCACTACTTCAGTCATACTCACCTTTCCTTTTCCCTGTGGTACACCAAGTGGACACAGTCTTATGGAGCCCAGCAGGCCAGCTGCTGCCAGACTGTACCCACTGACCGCCTCATGAGAGGATTTCAGGGCTATCAGGCGTTCTGCACAACGATCTAAAAGAGGGGCTGCTAGAGAAGGCAGAGAGACAACCACACAGCGAAGGCACCAAGCTGAAGCTAAGCGAGCACTGAGACTAGGATGGAGGACTACAGAGATCACAGTGTCCAGGAACCCTAAAACACAGAGGGAAAGCGGCAATAAAGAAATATTTGTTAGTCTTGTAAATGCATCCATAGACAGACACGAACACAAGCCCCAAATCTGCAGAACGGCAAAGATTACCAGAGCTTGAGTCCCGCAGCAAAGGAGCCGCTGTGGTACCCAGTCCTAAGAGAAGATCCCCAAGCTCTTGCAGGGCACAGACCAATGCATGCTGACTGGCAGTAATATCAGTAGTACAGAACCGCGTCTCCATGTTACTGTCACTTAGCACAGCATCTAGTGGGAAATAAAACATTAAAGGCATGGGTAGGCTGAAACGTGAAAAAGGTCACTAAGCGAGCCAGACGAAATGATGACATCACACACATAAATATGTCACCTTATATTGTCGTCATAAAAAAACTCTTGATGTACCACACAGACATGTCTGGGATCTTGGTGTTCAGAAATGCACTATCCCTATATATACTGTAGCTTGGAAAAGCGCTCAGCTGAGCCATTCACTCTCCAACTTTCTGCTTTCATCCATCTCTTGCATAAGAAAGGCTTAAAGACTGTAAGAGCTCTATTACATGGGACGATTATCGTGCGAAAAATTGTTATATAATTCTAATATTTGTTCCATGTGTATGCAGGCAACAATCAAAAAGTCGTTTGTGTTGTCGTTGATGGCATCTTTTAAGCGGACCCTTAAATCATTGTTAATCATTCGCTAAACCTCTGTTTATGTACGCATGGTTCCTTCTTTTGCTGAGATGAGAAGGAGTAAACGATTTCAGTAATGATTGTAACTAACAACTATTCTTCTGTGAGAAGAGTGTGTGTTATGTTGAACAACTTCAGGTTGTACCCAAAAACGCTAGTTTGCAATGGTTTATTGTCAATCAGCGAAAACAAAAAGTTGATTTGTCTAATAGGACCCTAAGGGCTGTATTAGTCGGCCCGATCAATAAAGTGAGCGAGCTCTGATCTGCACTCATTTACCAAGCCTATTACATGGCTCGACCATCGTGCAGCAAGGGCTATATATATATATTCAAATTTTGTATGGGACAATCAATGGAGACTCGTAAATGAGTACTCCATTGGAATTTTTCACTGTTCTCCCTGAGTTCAGTGATTGTTGTGTTTTGTTGGTATATATATATATATATACATATATATATATATATATATATATATATATATATAATGTATAGTTAGTTATGTTCATGCAGCCCTTGCCTAGTCTAAGATAATAAAGTTCATACATACCTGACCACACTCCCCGAAGCTTCTGCACGCTCCCGTGTACCCTTCTGTCCTCTGAAAGGTCTGAAGTAAAGGTCGGCCAGTGATTGGCAGCTGCAGACCGCAGGCAGAAGACATGAAGGTACAAGGGAGTGTGGACAAGTGTGTATGAGCTTTTATTTTTTTACATAGTCATCAGCAGTTGCACATGCCTATTACACGTAGCGATGCACGGACGATGATTTTTGGTCAGGACCTAAAGACAAGTTCAGTTAATTATCGGTCTGTGTAATAGATCCCTAAGGGTGTTATTACACGGGCGGATGGCCCGATAATCACTGTAAACGAGCACCGATCTGGTAGATCGGTGCTCCTTTACTGGGCCTTTTCCACGGCCCAATTACCATTTAACAAGGGCTACATGGACATCGTTGCTGATGTCCTTGCAGCCCTTGCTTAAACTTTATACATTACCTATCCAGGCTGCAGGACTCCTCTTGCGGTCTTCTTCTCCCCAGGTCCCGCGCGCTCCAGCTTCAGAGCGGCCTGTCTGGCGGTCCCAGCCAGTGATTGGCTGAGCAGCCTGTCAGCTCAGACAGGCTGCTCTGAAGCTGGAGGGCGCAGGACCTGGGGAGAAGAAGACCGCAAGAGGAGCCCTGAAGCCTGGATAGGTAATGTAAATCGTCAGCCGCCGGTTGCACACAGCTATTTCACGTAGCGATGCATGGTCGGCGCCTGAGAATTAAAGGTTCAAACCTATATCAATGATCAGCCGATGACTGTTGTCATCAGCTGGTCAATATATTTATTACATAGAGCGATAATCGATTATAGCTCTGTGGAATAGGCCCCTAAGTGTATGAAGTCCATCTTATGCAATGAGAGAGGGAGAGCAACATTCAATTGAACTTCCCTTCTAGATCTACTGATTCCTGAGGGACTAAACACCCAGACCCAAACTTATCTAAAACCTTTGGCATGTCTATGTAACAATAAACGCTATCGGTCAGTATCCTCTCTGAATCTCCAGACTGGATCTCCAGAGGAAGATAAACGACTTATACAAGGAGTCCGTAACAACACACATAATAAAGGTGGATCCCCAGTGCAACCTGGCCTGGCTTCATATACTGAGGTTTTGCCCATTTAGTATTATGAATAGAGCCCCCAATCCTAAAAACAGTAAAAATGATCTGTCCCTCCCCTCTATAATAAGGACATATCCTGGGAATGCCATAAATGTGTACAATGGGCAAACCCCTTTAAAGGGTTTGTCCCGCTAACACATATCCCCTATACATAGGACAGGATTGGGAATTAGATTGTGATTGTTGAGAATCCCAAGTCTTATGGCACCATATTCAATGTCTATGATTAAAAGTACAACACTCAGCTATCTATGGCAGTCTAATAGACAATTAATAAAATGGTGGTGCACATGTGACCATCAATCCATTCTGGTGGCAGACACAGGACCCCCATTTAGGAAATTACTTGAGGTCCCAGTAGTACAGCCCCCAGCAATCATACACTTATCCACAGTCTGCTTGTACTGAACTGCAATAAATTTCAATATCACAAAAAGTCATAACATGAGATGAAATGACCATCGTCTAACCGACCACTTACCCACAGACTTCATAAGCTTCTTAATAAGTTCACAGATCTCTCGGGCCGCCTCCAGCTGGGCCTTCTCTCCCAGGAGTTCCCCTATAGTGGCTCTAAGAATGTAGGAGATACAACGTCTGGCGCAGGAAACCTCTGTAGGTGTCTGCGCTGCCTTTGGATGTGACACAATGTCCAACAGGTGAGTCAGGAGCACGGGGACATTCCTGGATAGCCAATGGCCCCCAAGTGTGCTGATAAAAATAACGTATGCCTATGGAGGAGACGTTGAGTCCGTTATAAATAAACATATCATTTATTTGATGTATTTTCATACTCATCCATCTCAGCGTGTAATAGCTGAGTATATAACCTGCCTGCTATATGTCAGCATACTTTAGTTAATAGACATACCTGAGTTGCTCCCAGCCTCACATGGCGAGTGGTACTGCTATTTCCAGCTAACATGTCTCCTCCACCTCGTAAAAACCCAGAATTTCCACGCAGGAATCCAGTAGACAACAGACTAAGAGCATCCTCCAGTGACGGTCTACGAGTGCTTTGTCTTGTGGGGGCTGTCAAAGCAAAATATAAGCTTAGAGCCCTCTTAGATAAGGCAATAACGAGATTATTGCTCCAAGTAATAAAGACAATGATCATTGGCTGATTGTGTCTTTTGATACTGCCTAATGGTGCGTTTACACAGAAAGATTTATCTGACAGATTTTGGAAGCCAAAGCCAGGAATGGATTTGAAAAGAGGATAGATCCCAGTCTTTCCTTTATGACCTGATCCCTGTTTATAGTCTGTTCCTGGTTTTGGCTTCAAAGATCTGTCAGATATATCTGTCTGTGTAAACGCACCATAAGGCTATGTTAACACTATGTAAAATAACGGCCGTTGTTTTCACCGGCCGGACTTTTGCGACCATTTTGCGGCCGTTGTTTAATTTTGATTCCTAGCATGATTATAAACGGGATGAAACAGGTCATTTACTTTAAATACTGCGCCCAGCCCGATTAACCACTCAGAATTTTTTTTACATCAAAATCAAGTTTAAATCAGCAGATATAAGTTTTACGTTCGCGCCCGCATTGAAATCCATGGCCGTTGTTTCAGTATTATCGGACGGAAATAATTGACATGTTCATTTTTCACGGGGCCGTATAAACAACGGCCGTTATCTGATACGTAGTGTGAATTCAACGGCCGTAGTTATATTGTGTTGCAGTCATTATAGGGAACCTCAAAACAACGGCGATAGTTTTGCGGCGAGGACAACGGCCGTTATTTTACGTAGTGTGAACATAGCCTAAAAATCTTCGGCCGCCGATACGCGTAATAGAGATGCGCACACAACGACTGATGACTGCAAAAAAAATAAACTTTGTACAACTACATACCTATCCACGATCCCCGATGTTCTTCTCGCTTCTGACACTAAAGCTTGTACACTGGTCTTCGAAGTGACAGGCCGCTCATCCAATCACTGGCTGTGCCGTTGTCTCATCTCGGCCGGTGACCGGCTCTGAAGCTCCAGCGGCAGCTGCACGCAGGTGGTCTTAAATACCTGTTGGCTAAATCGGGTGTTCAGTGAACAGGTATTGAAGACCACCTCTAGGAAGTAGCACTTTACATGGGAGGGAAATATCTTCCACTGCAAATACTCAGTACAGTGGTGCCTTGGATTAGGAGCATAAGTCGTTCCGGCACCATGCTTGTAATCCAAATCCACTCTTAAACCAAAGCAAATTTTCCCATAAGAAATCATAGAAATGAAGACAATTGGTTTCACACCCCAAAAATAATCATTTTTCTGAATAACATGTAAAACAAATGAAACAAACATTTAGAAAAAGCTGAATATGTCACAATATAAGTTACAGTACAGTATAGCAATCAGCATGTGGTGTATAATGTACAGTAAGTGCATAAACATGAAAAAACAGCAGCAGTTTGTAGATATAGGATAGAGCTGCAGATCCCCATAATGCAGTAGTGTAGTACAACAGGCTAGAATAGAGAAGCAGGGCTGCTGTCAGAGGTCTATGTGGTCACATTACAGCAATGGGGAAGGGGTGTGTCTTCAGCCTGGACCAATCAGGAAGTGAGAATCACAGAGCTGTGCAGGAGGACAGTGACAGAAACTTTTCTATAAAGCAGTGTGAATGGAGGAGTGTAAGTGCAGTCAAATTATAGAAGCAGTATGTATAGCTGAGTGTGAGTGCAGGCACATTATAGCAGCAGTTGTAATGGCTGAGTGGAAGGGCAGACACATTATAGCAGGAATGGAGAGGATGGGAAACACAAGGACTGACAGAGACTGCAGGGAGCATGAAGGAATGAGCTGGGCATATTTAGGCATATAAATGCCTGGGGAGAGAGGGGTTATAGTTATGAAGAGATTACCTTCACAGTCCTGTCCCCTGATGCAAGCCCCAGCCTGAAGTGGATCTGCTATGATTTGGAAGGTGAGGGGGATTTCCTTGGTGAGAGTACAGTGCTGTATACCCGCACTTCAGACCCTACACCTCCCCCACTCCCACCCAGTACTGGGAGCTCTTAAACCAAAGCAATACTCTTAAACCAAGTCACAATTTTAAAAAATTGTGAGCTCTTCTTGCAAAACGCTCTCAATCCAAGTTACTCTTAGACCAAGGTACCACTGTATTATGATTGTAGGTTTGTATGTGAGCGGGTATGATTTAAAATGTCCCTGACATGTAAAAAGTTTTAATTAGTCAAAACCTGAGCCCTCAGGCCCCCTTCAATTTCTAAAAGGAGTCGGTTAGGTGCTTAAATAACCAGGTTACTGCATGAGAGGAGCTCTATTTCTCTGCAAAGTCAAAATGTAATGATATTGACATGTCAAGATCTATATAATAAACTATATAAAAACTTAAAAATAAAGGATGAACACATCAGAAACGGAAGTATGATAATAGCTGGATAACTCACATGTTCCTTGCACAGCTCTTGCTAGAACCTTTCCCAGGAGGCGGGATACTCCCAAGCGTACGTCGTAGCTGCTACCTTCAAAGGCCTTGAAGCAAAGAGACACCAAACTTTCGAGGTCTGAGCCCGACATGAAAGATGCTTCATTCTGAAGAGCCAGTAGACACTGCATAGATAATGGAGAACACCAATGATCATCATGAGCATATGTAACATCAAAGAGATATATGCACTAGAGTTGAGCAAACTTTGAGCACGCTCAGGTTTGTCCGAACCAATGGCCATATCCATGTTTTCCAAGGGCTACATCCATCTTCTGCGACCAGTAATCAAATGCTGCCAGCTCAGGTTTGGACAAACCAAAGCATGCTTGAAGTTTGCTCACATGTAATAAAAAATACAGAGTAAATTAAAAAGAACGAGACTACTAGGTGTGTCACCTGGGCTGTTGCGCAGCGCACAGACATGGATCGGTCTGTCAGACATGAGCGAGCTGCCTTGTAGATGTCACGATGACAGGATGAGGCAGAAGAGCCGAGTCCAGCGACAATCCTTTCCAGACTCAGCATTATTTCAGTGCGTCCCTGAGACTGCGCAACGGTTAAAAACACATTAATGCAAACTGAAAATTATAGACGCTAAAATCAATTAAATTGATACAAGAAAACTGATGACACACCAGTGTCCTCTCTTTCACATGACGATAAGCTCTACAAGAGGAATGATATTCTTAATGCTTATTGTAAACTTATTTATTATTAGTGATGAGTGCAAGTCGAGAATGCTTGCGTGTGACAGTTCGGCTTTTAAAGAGAATCTGTCACTAGGTCTATTCCGCCCTAAATGAAGGCAGCATAAACTAGTGACAGAAATGCTGAACAGATCGATGTATTACTTACATCATTCTATTCAGCCGTTCTCCTAATATGCAGGAGAACACTTGCCACACCCCTCCCCCCGCCCTCCAGCTGCTGATTGACAGCTGACTATATACAGCATGGATTGATAACTGCCAATCAGCAGCTGGTGGGTGGAGTTTTCTGTTTCTCATGAATATCTAGGACTACTGAGCACATGCACATATTGGAGAGGACAACTTATTGTCCATGTTATTCAGGAGGATATCTCTAAATCAGCTGCCCGGAACAATTAAAGCGATACATCATTCTGTTCAGCTTCTTTGTCACTAGTTGATGCTACACTTAGATAGAACGGCCTAAACCTGCTGAAAGAGTCACTTTAAATACTGGTGGCTGAACAAGTTGGATGCAGCCATATGAGGTCTGGGAAAACATGAATATAGGCTATAGTCTATGGTTGTATCCATGTTTCCCAGAACTCCTTAGGGCTGCATCCAACTTCTTCAGCCACCGGTAATCAAATACCGAATGATCACACATGCTTGAGTTGCGCTCATCTCTATTTTATATGTCTCATTTTGCTAGGTTACCTTTAAAGGGAACCTGTCACCCCCCGTGCCGCCCCCTATACTCACCTGATCCTGCTGGGTCCCGCTTCTGGATCCGGTCGGGTCACGGAGATCTCAGCCGCTGCAGCCCGGTGCGCGCGCTGAGAGATGAGTCCAACGCTCATAGAGAATGACCGAGCGCTGGACGCATAGAGAATGACGGAGAGTCCAGCGCTCCGTCATTCTTTATGAGCGTTAGACTCATCTCTCAGCGCGCGCGCCGGGCTGCAGTGGCTGAGATCTCCGTGACCCGACCGGATCCAGAAGCGGGACCCGGCGGGATTAGGTGAGTATAGGGGGCTGTAGCGGGGGTTTGGGAGCCTGTCACCCCGGCACGGGGGTGACAGGTCCCCTTTAAGCCATAAAAAATTTTAGGGTTATGCAAGTAAAAATGAATACAGCCCTGGAAAAGATTATAGATTGTATTAGGGCATATGGACAATACAGAAGTAGTTTAGGGTTCCCCAGCTCACCTCTGCACTTCGCAGAACCTTAAGTAGGTTTGTGACAGTGTCACTGAATGCGCCTCCTAAGAGACGGCCCAGCTTTTGGTAAAGTGCCCCAAGACATGCGACAGCCGCGCTGCAGGGAAGGTGCGAAAGATTAACGGATGACACTGCAGGTATGGAAATAGAAAATATTCAACATTCAAGACACTCGGCAAATACATACAGCTTGTTAGGGAGGTGGCTGGGAGAGTCATCCTTGCTGCGGATCAGCTCATTGCATCGATCAATTGTCTCATACACAGAGAACATGTCTCCTGCACTGTAGACAACGGCAAGATTGTGAGCCAGCAGCTGGCGGACCGGGGGGCCCGGGGAGCCCATCATGATGAGAGTCAACTGCTCCACCAGCTGTTTCTGATTCTGCTTCACTTCAGCCTGAAAACAACATAAAATAAACTATTCAGACAACAAATAACAAAGTATGGAATATTCCACGTCTTGTCCTCAACAGGTTTTACTGGATGAATCTCAGATCATCATGGGACCCTATGGTAATAAGGGAATATGACATAATGTTAAAGTAATTTGTATTCTTCCACCTATTCGTGATCACATGACTGTGACCGCACGCAATTCTTATTTTCATGATTCTCTAGTCACGTACAATGATGTATAATAGCTAATCACAGGCCATGGGACCTGACTCTCCTTTCTGTAATTCTTTTAGCTAAGCCCAATAAAATATGCTGGTTTACTTGTTCAATACCCAAGTTCATGGTCCCTGCAGCTCTATGGTGCTTCCAGGGAATCGTTGTCCCTGCGGGACCAATCACCGGCTGTGGCGGCCATTGCTGTGGCCAGTGATTGGCTGAGTGTGGGGATCCTGTGGGGATAATACATGACAGGAAGCAGCGGGGATGGAGATCTATCAGAACAGCAGCTGCAGGGGATCAGGGCAGGTCAGGTTTCTTTTTCATGTTTACAGCATCTTCAAGTACAAAAGCGACTGCGCTACCAGAACATAGTATTTCCATTACATTATGTTATGAGTGAATAAATGGCAAAAACACAAGTGTATGATGCCAGGCTGAGTATGACCAGTGCCAGTGTATGATACCAGGCTGAGTATGACTGTGTCAGTGTATGATGCCAGCCTGAATATAACTACTATCAGTGTATGATGCCAGCCTGAGTATGACTACTATCAGTGTATGATGCCAGCCTGAGTATGACTACTATCAGTGTATGATGCCAGCCTGAGTATAACTACTAGCAGTGTATGATGCCAGCCTAAGTATGTCCACTGGCAGTGTATATTGCCAGGCTGAGTATGACTGTGTCAGTGTATGATGCCAGCCTGAGTATGACTGTGCCAGTGTATGATGCCAGGCTGAGTATAACCAGTACCAGTGTATGATACCAGGCTGAGTATAACCAGTGCCAGTGTATGATACCAGGCTGAGTATAACCAGTACCAGTGTATGATACCATCTGAGTATAACCAGTAGCAGTGTATGATAACAGGCTGAGTATAACCAGCACCAGTGTATGATACCAGGCTGAGTATAACCAGTACCAGTGTATGATGCCAGGCTGAGTATAACCAGCACCAGTGTATGATACCAGGCTGAGTATGACCAGTACCAGTGTATGATGCCAGGCTGAGTATAACCAGTACCAGTGTATGATGCCAGTGTATGACCAGTACCAGTGTATGATGCCAGGCTGAGTATAAACAACACCAGTGTATGATACCAGGCTGAGTATAACCAGTACCAGTGTATGATGCCAGGCTGAGTATAACCAGCACCAGTGTATGATACCAGGCTGAGTATAACCAGCACCAGTGTATGATACCAGGCTGAGTATAACCAGCACCAGTGTATGATACCAGGCTGAGTATAACCAGCACCAGTGTATGATACCAGGCTGAGTATAACCAGCACCAGTGTATGATGCCAGGCTGAGTATAACCAGTACCAGTGTATGATGCCAGTGTATGACCAGTACCAGTGTATGATGCCAGTGTATGACCAGTACCAGTTTACGATGCCAGGGTATGACCAGTACCAGTTTACGATGCCAGTGTATGACCAGTACCAGTGTATGACCAGTGCCAGTGTATGAGGGCACCCCCGTATAAGTAGAGCACAGCTCAGGTGTATACAGTAACAGCAGCTCGGAGCTCACTTCCTGGTGCACATAACATGGGGCGCTATGGCAGCCTACTTCCATCTCTCCCCTCTACTAGAACAATGCTGTTATTACATGGTATGACCCCTCCGGCTCCCCGTATTGTCTCTCCGTGCACAGGTTTCCGTCTTTCCCACACACGACCCCGCCCCCTTCGCTTACCCGGGCCGTGACGGGCAGCACCATCCTCAGATAGCGGAGCCATTCCAGTATCCGTAATCCCCGCTGAGGCTCCTCCAGTCCTGCCACATCCAGCAGAACAAGCCGCTCCATCTCTCGCTCTTAGTTCCGTAGCTCTCACATCTGGGCTCCGCTCATAAGTCTGCCGGGGTGTGAGATCGGCAATCGTCTCGGCGACCTGTCATTCTGTAAGCTTCGGTCATCCACTGGCTGCACTGCGGAGCGCCGATGTCATCGATGTGACTGGGAATCCGGCAGTGTCAGAGTCATAGCCTCCTAGTGTTACACTACACGAGCAGTGTATTACATACAGTGTATATAGAGACTATAGTACTTATTATACAGTGTATATAGAACCTATAGTACTTATTATACAGTGTATATAGAGCCTATAGTACTTATTATACAGTGTATATAGAACCTATAGTACTTATTATACAGTGTATATAGAGCCTATAGTACTTATTATACAGTGTATATAGAGCCTATAGTACTTATTATACAGTGTATATACAGCCTATATTACATATTATACAGTGTATATAGAGACTATATTACATATTATACAGTGTATATAGAACCTATAGTACTTATTATACAGTGTATATAGAACCTATATTACTATTATACAGTGTATATAGAGACTATATTACTTATTATACAGTGTATATAGCCTATAGTACTTATTATACAGTGTATATAGCCTATAGTACTTATTATACAGTGTATATAGAACCTATAGTACTTATTATACAGTGTATATAGAACCTATATTACTATTATACAGTGTATATAGAACCTATATTACATATTATACAGTGTATATAGAACCTATATTACTATTATACAGTGTATATAGAGACTATATTACTTATTATACAGTGTATATAGAGACTATATTACATATTATACAGTGTATATAGCCTATATTACTTATTATACAGTGTATATAGAGCCTATATTACTTATTATACAGTGTATATAGAGACTATATTACATATTATACAGTGTATATAGAGCCTATAGTACTTATTATACAGTGTATATAGAGACTATATTACTTATTATACAGTGTATATAGCCTATATTACATATTATACAGTGTATATACAGCCTATATTACTTATTATACAGTGTATATAGAGACTATATTACATATTATACAGTGTATATAGAGCCTATAGTACTTATTATACAGTGTATATAGAGACTATATTACTTATTATACAGAGTATATAGAGACTATATTACTTATTATACAGTGTATATAGCCTATATTACTTATTATACAGTGTATATAGAGCCTATAGTACTTATTATACAGTGTATATACAGCCTATATTACATATTATACAGTGTATATAGAACCTATATTACTATTATACAGTGTATATAGAACCTATATTACTATTATACAGTGTATATAGAGACTATATTACTTATTATACAGTGTATATAGCCTATAGTACTTATTATACAGTGTATATAGAGCCTATATTAATTATACAGTGTATACAGAGACTATATTACTTATTATACAGTGTATACAGAGCCTATATTACTTATTATACAGTGTATATAGAGCCTATAGTACTTATTATACAGTGTATATAGAGCCTATAGTACTTATTATACAGTGTATATAGAACCTATAGTACTTATTATACAGTGTATATAGAGCCTATAGTACTTATTATACAGTGTATATAGAGCCTATAGTACTTATTATACAGTGTATATACAGCCTATATTACATATTATACAGTGTATATAGAGACTATATTACATATTATACAGTGTATATAGAACCTATAGTACTTATTATACAGTGTATATAGAACCTATATTACTATTATACAGTGTATATAGAGACTATATTACTTATTATACAGTGTATATAGCCTATAGTACTTATTATACAGTGTATATAGCCTATAGTACTTATTATACAGTGTATATAGAACCTATAGTACTTATTATACAGTGTATATAGAACCTATATTACTATTATACAGTGTATATAGAACCTATATTACATATTATACAGTGTATATAGAACCTATATTACTATTATACAGTGTATATAGAGACTATATTACTTATTATACAGTGTATATAGAGACTATATTACATATTATACAGTGTATATAGCCTATATTACTTATTATACAGTGTATATAGAGCCTATATTACTTATTATACAGTGTATATAGAGACTATATTACATATTATACAGTGTATATAGAGCCTATAGTACTTATTATACAGTGTATATAGAGACTATATTACTTATTATACAGTGTATATAGCCTATATTACATATTATACAGTGTATATACAGCCTATATTACTTATTATACAGTGTATATAGAGACTATATTACATATTATACAGTGTATATAGAGCCTATAGTACTTATTATACAGTGTATATAGAGCCTATATTACTTATTATACAGAGTATATAGAGACTATATTACTTATTATACAGTGTATATAGCCTATATTACTTATTATACAGTGTATATAGAGCCTATAGTACTTATTATACAGTGTATATACAGCCTATATTACATATTATACAGTGTATATAGAACCTATATTACTATTATACAGTGTATATAGAACCTATATTACTATTATACAGTGTATATAGAGACTATATTACTTATTATACAGTGTATATAGCCTATAGTACTTATTATACAGTGTATATAGAGCCTATATTAATTATACAGTGTATACAGAGACTATATTACTTATTATACAGTGTATACAGAGCCTATATTACTTATTATACAGTGTATATAGAGCCTATAGTACTTATTATACAGTGTATATAGAGCCTATAGTACTTATTATACAGTGTATATAGAGCCTATATTACTTATTATACAGTGTATATAGAGCCTATATTACTTATTATACAGTGTATATAGAGCCTATATTACTTATTATACAGTGTATATAGAGACTATATTACTTATTATACAGTGTATATAGAGCCTATATTAATTATACAGTGTCTACAGAGCCTATATTACTTATTATACAGTGTATATAGAGCCTATAGTACTTATTATACAGTGTATATAGCCTATAGTACTTATTATACAGTGTATATAGCCTATAGTACTTATTATACAGTGTATATAGAGCCTATAGTACTTATTATACAGTGTATATAGAGCCTATAGTACTTATTATACAGTGTATATAGCCTATAGTACTTATTATACAGTGTATATAGCCTATAGTACTTATTATACAGTGTATATAGAGCCTATAGTACTTATTATACAGTGTATATAGAGCTCACATTACCTATTATACAGTGTATACAGAGCTTACATTACATATTATACAGTGTATATACAGCTTACATTACTGTGTATATAGAGCTTTCATTACTTTATTTATTAGACAGTGTATAACCCACTGTATAACCTCTTTGGTGCCCTGTACTTTCTATCTAAAATGAGACAACAGCGTTTGACTGCCCCGGCCCATAACCTATAGGCACTTTGCGACTATGTACAATGACTGGAACATTGGCAAAATAAAGTACTTACTGCCTCTTGTGTCCGCTCCAGTCATCCTAGTCTGTAAGCTCTCCTGAGCAGGTCTCTAACTGTATCATTTTAATTTGATTTATTTATTGTATAATGCAGTGCTTCTCAAACTGTAAGGTGGGCTTCACCAGTGAGGCGCCCCCTAGTTGTTGGTGAGGCCCTGCTGGGTAGCCAGTTTTTTTTATAAAAGTAACTGTGATCTGCACAGTCCTCCAAAATCTCCATTTTAATAACATTATTAATTTATTTTGTACTTGCTTTATTAGTATGTAGAGCTTGGGAGACGGGTGAAAGGAAGCCCTAGCATTGTTTTCACCTTTTAAATGGACTTTCACCACAGATGGTGAGGCCCAGCACCCTCTTGGTCAGTCTAGTGAAGCCCAGGCATTGCCTTGGTCTGTTGGGTGAGGCTCCAGTAGAAATAGTTTAAGAAGTGCTGGTATAATGTATTATAAATATTACCAGTTTTTTACTTATATATTTAAAAAAGCGCTGTGGAATCTGTTGGCGCTATACAAATAAATATTATTATTATATTATTATTATTATTATTATAGCTTTTGCTTTATTTTGTGTAACCGATTTTTAATTGACATTAGCAGAACATATTACAATGAATGGTATTCATTACAATAGTATGAATGACATTAACATAGATATCTAACAAACAAAAAAATGGTGTGTGTATGGGGGGGGGGAGAATGATTGTGCCAAACTAAGTTGGGAACATGGAAAAAGTAGGGAAAATGGATGTGACTAGAGATGAGCATGTGTTTGCTTAGCATTTGAATACCAGTGGATGCAGCCCTAGGGAGTCCCGGAAAAGGCCATAGGCTGTATCCATGTTTTCCAGAACTCGCTAGGGTTGCATCCAACTTCTTCAGCCACTAGAGATGAGCGAACCTCGAGCATGCTCGAGTCCATCCGAACCCAAACTTTCGGCATTTGATTAGCGGTGGCTGCTGAACTTGGATAAAGCCCTAACGCTATGTGGAAAACATGGATATAGTCATTGGCTGTATCCATGTTTTCCAGACAACCTTAGAGCTTTATCCAAGTTCAGCAACCCTCGCCAATCAAATGCCGATCGTTCGGGTTCGGATCGTTCGGGTTCTGAGCGGCCGGGCCTATAATGATGGTTGTATTGGCCCCATAAAAAGAATGCTTGTCCCGGATCTATCAGCCCCACACTGCTTTTCTTTATGTATAAAACTTTTTCAATTACTTTATGCCTCTAGAGGGCGCTGTTGCTCATTGAAGAGTATCAACAGAACCTTACAGGGGATGCCAACAGGAAACGTGCCATAGCGACTCAAGTGTACTGTTTAGACAAGCAATGAATAGAAATCTTGCCTGGGGGTGTTCCTAATGATAAGAAGAAAGAAAGTAGAGGCGTCTTATGGCCCTATTCCACGGAACGTTTGTCGTTCATAAATTCGCTAAAACGACCGCTCGTTAACGATTAATTCACGACTATATTTTGCGAACGACAACATTTAACACGTGAACGATAACGATTACTTTGCGGTCGTTACATGCTCGTTTAAAACGTTCGCCGGGGTGATAATTTGAATACAACACACCTAGTTTTTCAACACATTGGGTGAACGATTTCACGATTTCTAATTCAACAAAACGATTAGCGAATTATCGTTGAAAGACTAACGATTTTTTTTCGACATGTTGAAAAACATTTTATAACGACTGAACGACGATTTTGCTGTAGTCGTTCGATCGTTTACATCTATTCCACGGAACGATTATCGTTAACGAGCGGTCGTTTTAGCGAATTTATGAACGACAAACGTTCCGTGGAATAGGGCCGTTAGACCTGGGGCACAGACATTTTAGGCCACGCCAGTATGACACAGCGCTGCAGATTAAAAGATCATTTTTTTTCCTCTAATCAAGGCACTACCAGAAAGGATTTACTCTCATCAAACTAATAGTACTAGCGGTTTTGTGGGGTGGGGGGATCGGACATTAAATTTTTTAATGGCTGTTTTCTCCAATAGGTGGTGCTATGGAGACAGTTTAGATTCTTCTGGAGGAGAGCTAAGCCCACATTCACAGCACATTTTGTGGATATGTCTAAGCCAAAGCTTTGGCTGTCCAGGCATGATGGGAACTGTAGTTTTGCAACAGCTGGTGGGCCGCTGGTGGGCCACAGGTTGACACCTAAAAAAAAAAAAAGAAACTATACTTACCTAGCCCTGGTCACCCACAACTGCTCATAGTCCTCTGATCTTCTGTGTTATTTTAACATGAGATCTTATTGCAGGGCCTGAATGAGACCTCAGAGCAGGACCTGTCAGGTTAGCCAATCACTGATCGAGACAGGACACTGCCTGTTATTGGCTAAGCTGACAGGTCCTGCTCTGAGGTCTCATCTTAGAGATCAGGGAGGAGTCGAACATGAGCAGCAGGCAATTGGGGTAGGTAAGTATAGCTTTTTTTAAATATTTGTTTATAGGAATACCCCAGTAAACTAAATGAGTCCACCAAGAATACACTGTTGTATGCCCAAGCTTGCTTTTTTTGCCAAAATCCTAATGTATAAATTGAAATAATTGACAAAGCATTATGTGAATGCAGTCTAATTTGCAGCTCCTTGGTAGTTTCTTACACACATTTATATCCTCTTATCAATATTGCTTCATAGAGCAAAGTCTCTGATTTGTAAAGGTAAAATGATACAGAACAAAGTCACAGGTGACTACATACAGTACAGGTACACACCTTTATATGACTGCCTGACTCATTCCTGACACATCAGCACCCACTCACTTCCACTGAAAACAGATAATGAGTTGTATACGAATGATCACTTCATCTAAATAGAAAATACAGAAAAAGCAGCAGAAACATTACAGGAAACTACATACAAGGGTGGATATTTACTTTAATTGTTCACTGACAGAGGTTTTCAACTTTTGACATGTATAAATAACATATAAATGGCAAAAATTATAATTAAAGGGGTTGTCGAGAGAGTAGTTGACATCTAAGGCTTACTTAGACACGAATTCACAGAAAGTGAACACACAGAGCAGAAGGCTTCAGCCATCTTCTTCTACAAATAACCCCTTTAAAAGGGGTTGTCCAGCAAAAATATTTTTCTTTCACATCAACTGGGTTCAGAATGTTATACAGATTTGTAATTTACTTCAACTTAAAAGTCTCTAGTCTTCCAGTAATTATCAGCTGCTGTATGTTCTGCAGGAAATGTTGTTTTCTTTTCAGTCTGACAGAGTGCTCTGTTGCCACCTCTGTCCCAGAAAGGAACTGTCCAGAGCAGTACCAAATCCTTATAGAAAACCTATCTCCTGCTTTGGACAGTTCCTGTCTCGGCCAGAGATGTCAGCAGAGAGCATTGTGTAGGACATACAGCAGCTGATAAGTATGGGAAGACATTTAAATAGAAGTAAATTACATATCTATATAACTTTCTGACACCAATTGATTTAAAAGAAAATTAAAACCCCTTTAAGCTCTGTACCCATATAGTACATCACAGGTGTCAACCTCACGGCCCTGCAGCTGTTGTGAAACTACAATTCCCATCATGCCTGGACAACCAAAGCTTTGTGGGAATTGTAGATGAGCAACAGCTGGAGGGGTGCGGGTTAGATACATAATCTAACTGTAGTACATAATATAAGGACGTATACATATATAAAAATATATACAGTGTATACATATATGAAATAATATCCCAGATCCTGGTCGTCCATGATGACTTACATACTGCAGTGACATTAGCTACCGCCATATATCATGATGAGCTGCTATATTGAGTATACACTGTATTGTAGATTATTGATTTATCAAACCAGGTGTAAAGTGAAACTGGCTCAGTTGCCCCTGGCAACCAATCAGATTCCATCTTTCATTCCTCACAGACTCTTTGGAAAATGAAAGGTGGAATCTGATTGGTTGCTAGGGGCAACTGAGCCAGTTTCACTTTACACCATGTTTGATAAATCTCCCCCTATATGTACATCCTCCAAAACGTATACTTGTTTCTAAAGCGATCTGCATGACTTTCAGAAATTCTTTCTATGGCATATGCCTAAGGTCCTCCCAATGTATACAGATAGCATGTAAAGCACTGGATATACATGTACTAAAAAGTGACAAAAGAGAACACTGTATTTCCACAATATCCAGCAGGGGGCATCTTATATCCATTTTGTCTTGGTCCAGACTTACTAAAACCTAAAACTTCCTAATACTTAGACGGCATAAACTTAGATCAGTCTAATATTGCACAGTGGCTCATACGGTACAATAAATTCCACCACAAATCTAATGTTTTGATTGGATTGGGTCTAAGTGTTCAAATTCCAACTTATCGCTGACCGTTTTCTCTCTCAGCTTGTATCGTGACGAAGACAGGTTTGCTTCAAGTCTATGGGACAGTCTCGCTCCTATAGATGCAAGGCACTCCTGATGACGGCAGAACGTGTGGGGTGCTTCTTTTACCTGCCCCCCTCCCCTTACCCTTCACACATGGTGACATTTTGTCATTGATTTTTTGGGGTCCCCGTTGTGCTTACTTTGTCATTACTTTTCACTTACTTTTTTAATATGTTCAGTCTGAAAATTACAGAATGTAACTTTCTTAAAGTATACTTCTGGAAATAATGTCACCATCCTTGTTGTTGATTTCAAGATCCAGGAAGATTAGTTGATTCATTTCTATTAGGAGTTAATGTAAAATCGCACTTGTTCTCATTTAGATCTGATACAAAGTCCAGCATGCGTGGTATGTGAGTTTTGTTTGTCCTCCCTCACCTATACTTGTTTCACTCATGAATTTCATGACAGTTCTGGTGAGCGCTGCTTCTATTTACTATACTGGATACATTGTTTGGACTGCTACTTTTCTAGCTGAGCACCATCATTGCTGTGTTAATACCATCTGTATCTACATCTTGGCTTGAGCGCCCTCTATATTGTATGGACTAAGGGCCCTATTCCACGGGACGATTATCGTTCGCATAATCGTTTACGATAAACGATCCAGACGACCGCTATTGCGAAAGACCTGAAATTGTTCACCTATTTACATGGAACGATAATCGTTACTTATGATCGTTCTTGCGGTCGTCTTGTCGTCGCTATTGCGTTCGCCACTACTGCGAACGAACGACGTCTTATTCAATGCGAACCATTTGCGAACGAGCAACGAGAAAAATAGGTCCAGGTCTTATTAACAATCAACGATTTCTCGTTCGTTTGTTAATCGTTAACTGCTATTTAAACGAACGATTATCATTTAGATTCGAACGATTTAACGATAATCTGAACGATAATCGTCCCGTGGAATTGGGCCCTAAGCGGTAGTGCCGAATCACATTTAAAATTATGTTTAGACCCATCTGACTACTAACTGAATTGCCAGACTATAAACCCCCATATCTTGGGAATGGAAGGGCATACCAAGAAACTGTATAGAGGTGTGTAATCACTGCATTCTAAAGTATTAATGATTTTCCATGTAAAGAGTCATAAGAGGACTCGTTTTTTGCAGGACCAATGGTTGCTGACAGCAGCTAGCAGGTATGGAGCAGGCCCAGCATGATGTCGTGGCTTAAAGGAGTCCAGCGAAAACAAAAAAAATACATAACAGGCAGAGGGTGCAGGAACATAACACAAAAATCAATACTTACTTGTCCAAGTGCTCCCACAACACCGCTTCACCAGCTTCCTGACCACAGCCAGTCTCCAGTTTCTCCTGGTATCATCACATCTCATTCCGGTCACTGACTAGGCATTGCTGAGCAGGGTCATGACGTAGCAGGAGCTGCAGGAAGCTGGTGGCAGTCAGGGAGCATTGAGGGATGGGTAAGTATTGATTATCTATTATGTTCCCTCCACCCGCTGCCTGCAATGTATTTTTTTACTTTGGCCAGAGTTCTCCTTTAAGGGGTTAGTTTTGCTAATCAGTTGGAGCTCCAGGGGTCAGACGTCCCCAACACTAACGGTCTATCCAAAAAAATCCTTCATAAATCCACTAAATAGATCATTTGAGCCATTACTGGATGATAAGTATATTAGATACCCAGAATGTTAACTCGATATTTAAACAGTATGTATTTATATTGATTGTCATTATTCTTATTATAACAGTTATTATATTATAACATTTGTGTTAGCAAATGGTCAGAATTCCAATAAGTGTGTATAAGGTCCATTGGTGTCAAGCTTTAACACCTGTCTGTTTCCATAGGTTCCATAGCGCAGCACAGCGCCAGACTCTGACCACTGGGGATGAGCCTCTAGTTCCTTCAGGCATTGGGCTATGAGGAGGTCATATAACTCCATGCCCTGCTCCTTGCCTGCATTAGAATGGTACTGCATGCAGCGGCCCTTTGACCTTCCTCCAAGTGTGGCCTGAGGAACAATGAGAACATCTCCAGGGAGTTCAGTGATGGACACGCGTTTTCCAGAATCAGATTCACTCAACTTCACATTTAGCAGGGAGCTCACTGTAAGATAAGGAATACATTGACATTGCTGGAAACCTCTTTATCCTAACCCATGTAACAAATGGTAAACTGTACAACTACACACGCACACACACACACACCATATAGTATCATCATCAGAAGGCACATGGTGACTTAAAGTGTCACTGTTGTTTAAATTTTTTTTGCAGGAATCAATAGTACAGGCAATTTTAAGAAACAATATAATTGGGTTTATTAGCTGAAAAATGCATTTTTATCATGAAAAAGCAGTTTGAAGCTCTCCCCGTCTTCATGGTTCTCTATGGAGAGGGGAGGGGTTGGGGGAGATTAGGACAACACAGAGTTAATTTACAGCTACATCACCGGGCTATCTCCTCTGAAGTCAAGACTGTCCTCTCTGACCTCTGAATACCGGCTTTCACAAAGCTCCCACTGTGTAATCCTTTGTTCTCTGCTCTCTGCTGGTGACTAATCTCACCCCTCCCCTCTCCATAGAGTAGACAGGGCTCAACTGATGTAACAGAGTCGAGATTTCTTGATAATGAGTAGTGAATGAGAGAGAGGAGGGAGGGGAGGGACCTGGGGAAAGTCATTTTGAATGCAGATAATGGCATATTATCTACCGGTACGTCATGCGCCCGTAAGAGGTGTTCAGAGCGGGGCCGCGCGGCGACCCCGCTATGAACCACCGCGGTTCCGGGTGCCCCTTGTAGCCCGGGACCGCGGGTATTAGCGGGCACGGTCTGATCGCCGTGCCCGCTAATACAGTAATCAGATGCAGCTGTCAAACATGAAAGCTGCATCCGATTACCAGACGCAGCTTATCCCTGGTGTCTAGTGGGTGAGATCGTTCCCCGTACCTGCTGCCGGACGGTGACCTCTCCAAGACGGCGCCGTCCCCGACTCGGCACTTGTTTGTTTTCGGCTGCAGCAGCCGAAAGCAAACGAGTGCCGATCTCATTGATATTTGCTGTATAAGTATACAGCAAAGATCTCAATGAGAGATCAAAGTGTATATACTAGAAGTCCCCCAGGGGGGCTTCTAGTATATGTGTAAAAAAAAAAAAGAAAAAGTATTGTTATAAGTAAAAAGCCCCCTCCCCTAATAAAAGTAAGAATCACCCCCTTTTCCCAGGTTTTAAATAAAAGTAAACAAATAAATAAACAAACATGTTTGCTATTGCCGCGTGCGTAATCGCCCGAACTATTAATTAATCACATTCCTGATCTCGCACGGTAAATGGCGTAAGCGCAAAAAAATCCCAAAGTGCAAAATTGCGCATTTTTGGTCGCTTCAAATCCAGAAAAATGTAATAAAAAGCGATCAAAAAGTCGTATATGCGCAATCAAGGTACCGATAGAAAGAACATATCATGGCGCAAAAAATGACACCTCACACAGCCCCATAGACCAAAGGATAAAAGCGCTATAAGCCTGGGAATAGAGAGATTTTAAGGAGCGTATATTTGTTAACAAAGGTTTGAATTTTTTACAGGCCACCAGATAAAAGAAAAGTTATACATGTTACATATCGTTGTAATCGTAACGACTTGAGGAACATGCATAACAAGTCAGTTTTACCCCAGGGTGAATGGCGTAAAAACACATTTCCCCCCAAATAAAAGAAATGCGGGTTTTTTTTGTTCAATTTCACCACACTTTGAATTCTTTTCTGGTTTCGCAGTGTACTTTATGCAAAAATTCAGCCTGTCATTGCAAAGTACAGTTAGTGTTGCAAAAAATAAGGGCTCATGTGGGTTTCTAGGTGGAAAAATGCAAGTGCTATGGCCTTTTAAACACAAGGAGGAAAAACCGAAAACGCAAAAACGAAAATTGGCCCCGTCCAAGGGTTAAAGTAAAAAGATGATGCACTGAATAAAAGGAAAAGTTTAACACAGCTGTGCAAGTAGTACCTTCTCTTAAAGGGAAACTATCAGCAGGTTAGATCAATTGAACTATGTGTCTTTTGTGCATGGGGCGCTGAGGATGAAGGTAAGTGTCTTCATCCTCTGTGCTATTTCTGTGTAGTTTGTAGATATATCTTTAGGCTCATTGGGCAGTTTGGAGCCCCCAGAGCATCGACCGCTGCTGGATGAATGCTCTGTAGGCGGCAGCCCCGCCCATAGTGCTTTAAATTTCCATGGGATATAATACAAACTACATGGAAACAGTGCAGAGGATGAAGAAACTTACCTTCATCCTCAGCACCCGTGTACAAAAGGGATATATCAGTAGGTTAGATTTGTCTAAGCTGCTGATAGGGTTATCCAACGGTTAAATTTTTTTTTATATATTGCTGCCCTGTTGGTAAACAGAATAAACATGTTATACTTACCTCTCTGCGCTCCCTCAGTGTCCCAATGTCGACAAGTCTCTGGAGTGACAGACTTATTTGTCTTGGAAGTAGCAGAGCCGCAATAAGGGGGCAACACCAGAGAGGCCGCATCAGGACACCGGGGAGCTAGGAGAGGCAACTGTAACATGTTTATTATGTTTACCAACAGTGCAGTAATATATAAAGAAATGTTTAACGCTGCGTAACCCCCTTAAAGGTACCCGTACACCTTTAATAACTAACAATAACCATTGTTCGGCCATCAGGTTTTTTTTTTTCTGTTTTTTTTTCAGTGCACTGAATTGTGAAGCACTGCAATACTAGGTCAATGTCTGAAGAGGACAGAGCAAACTCCTTTTCCATCTCCTTCAAAAAATCTATTTTGAGTCCTGCACAAAAGCAGTGTACGTCCTGCAAATGAGCAGAACACAGTCACATAATGACTCCGTCCTGCTCATTAAAGTCAATGTGGCCGTCGGCCGCACGTCCACATCCTTTTTTCTATGATTCCTGACGTGTAGCCCGACGTGTGGAGAAAAACAAGATGTGAACATACCCCAAGGTGTATAGTACTCTCCTGAACCACCACTGACAGATGATGTCAGTGGTGATGAGGGTTGGCTTAGAAGGAGAATGACTGCCGGACCCTTTTGTCCTAGAAGAGATAAGTCACTGTGAGAGGTCTCTGGCTGTAGCTTAAAGGGGTATTCCACTCAAACATAACTTTTGATCCCGCAATTGAGCAGAACACAGTCACATAATGACTCCGTCCTGCTCATTAAAGTCAATGTGGCCGTTGGCCGCACGTCCGCATCCTTTTTTCTATGATTCCTGACGTGTAGCCCGACGTGTGGGGAAACACAAGATGTGAACATACCCCAAGGTGTATAGTACTCTCCTGAACCACCACTGACAGATGATGTCAGTGGTGATGAGGGTTGGCTTAGAAGGAGAATGACTGCCGGACCCTTTTGTCCTAGAAGAGATAAGTCACTGTGAGAGGTCTCTGGCTGTAGCTTAAAGGGGTATTCCACTCAAACATAACTTTTGATCCCGCAATTGAGCAGAACACAGTCACATAATGACTCCGTCCTGCTCATTAAAGTCAATGTGGCCGTTGGCCGCACGTCCGCATCCTTTTTTCTATGATTCCTGACGTGTAGCCCGACGTGTGGGGAAACACAAGATGTGAACATACCCCAAGGTGTATAGTACTCTCCTGAACCACCACTGACAGATGATGTCAGTGGTGATGAGGGTTGGCTTAGAAGGAGAATGACTGCCGGACCCTTTTGTCCTAGAAGAGATAAGTCACTGTGAGAGGTCTCTGGCTGTAGCTTAAAGGGGTATTCCACTCAAACATAACTTTTGATCCCGCAATTGAGCAGAACACAGTCACATAATGACTCCGTCCTGCTCATTAAAGTCAATGTGGCCGTTGGCCGCACGTCCGCATCCTTTTTTCTATGATTCCTGACGTGTAGCCCGACGTGTGGGGAAACACAAGATGTGAACATGCCCTTATACTAATGAGCGAACCGGCAGTGGGACAAAAGTATAAACTGTATAGGTTCCTTTAGACAGCAATTCTTATGTTCAGAACACTCAGAATGCTTGACCGTCACTCTATTCATCCTCTGAGAGACTTCAGAACAAGAAACATTGCATCCAAGAATCCATAGGATGAAAAGAAATAAGGTACGGTGCCAAACCAATGGGCACATAGCCACAATGAAAAAAATTGCATGCATTGTTGTTTTTTTTTTTTAATCCAGTCAAACTATGCCAGAGGGAAGCTATGGTGGATTGCTGAACATATGTAAATCCAACCTTAGGGTGCGTTCACACCTACAGGATCTGCAGCAGATCTGCAGCAGATTTGATGCTGTGTTCAGTTATTTAAATGAAATCTGCTGCAGAAAATCAGCTGCAGATCCTGTAGGTGTGAACGCACCATTAAAGGGGTTATCCATTGCTACAAAAACATGGCCACTTTCTTTCAGAGACAGCACGACTCTTGTCTCCAACTCAGGTACGGTTTGCAATTAAGCTCCATTCACTTCAATGGAACTGAACATATATATGTAAATGCATTACATTTTAGCTGTCCTATATAGGTAAAAGATTCCAAATATACACAGTAACTTACCCATTTTTGGTATTAAATCTTTTGTAGATCCTTTAAAAAAGCAGATGTACATGACCATGCCCCTTTGTATCTGAAAATAAATAATCATATCTGGTTATGTTTATTAGTTGTGCAAATGTCAGGGGAACAATGAATGAATTCATCACTTTCATTGCCTATTAAATTTGCAGATCATCCAGAAGCAACATACACCACTTATAGCTGAAGGTAGTACTAAAATATTCTCCCGAAGGAATTGGTAATGGAAGGTATTGTGGACAGATTTAAAGGGGGTGTCTAGATTTGATGTGAGTCGTCCATCAATTAGCTGAAGGAGACAGCACCAAGAAAAGGCATCTCTCACTCTGGAGGACCTGGCATGTTCATACATTGTACTGTATGGGCATCATAAATTTAAAAAAAAAGATTCACTATTGAAGTGCTTCCCCACCAGGCCTCATATAATATTTTCTGGTAAGAAAAGGGTTAAAAGTTTTACAACCTGCTAACAATGTAACTTACCTCCACCCATTCAGCATCGGAGTCTTTATCCGGAGGTTTAACCTGTAACTTGGCGTGTAAACATTGCTGCAGGACAGCACGGGCAGCTACCTCCCTGTCTATTGTCGCCATCTGTAACAATAGGTAAGACGGGAAGGTGACACACACTGAAATGTTGAGTCAATGATTTACCAATGGAGTTTCTTTAGATCACTTACAGGTGACATAAACCTCTAGTGTTGCATCATCCATGGCTCTGCTGGTTCACATTTACTCTTATGCTACGTTTACAAGAAACGATTATCGGGCGAATTTTCACGATAACGATCGAATTCGAACGATAATCGTACGTGAAAAATCGTTCATTAAATCGTCGTTCGCAAAAAATTCGCCGATCGTTCAGTTCGCGCCCCCCGCGCCGGCTCGATTGTCCCCCCCCCCGCTCCGATGGCCCCCCTCACGACCATACGCCGCGGGGCGATTGGAGCGGCGCAGGGGACTGCGGTTGACCGTGGGGCCGGGCTGCGAGCGGGGCGGCGGGCTGCGGGTGCGTATCGTACCGTCTAAATGCTGATTGTTATAAAAAAAAAAAAAAAACGTTACTTCGAAATAGTTAATCGTGCGATCGGGCAAATTATCGCTCTGTGTAAACTTAGCATAAAGGTGCCTTTACACACACAGATTTATCTGACAGATTTTTGAAGCCAAAGCCAGGAATTGAGAAGAAGATAAATATCAATCTTTCCTTTTATGACCTGTTCTTTGTCTATAGTCTGTTCCTGGCTTTGGCGTCAAAGATCTGTCAGATAAATCTCTGTGTGTAAACGCACCACTAATTGAGCGCTTTGTCGCACTGGCCTACACTGCCCATTCCATTCCTTCCTTATCTCTGTCTTCCTCCTCGAATCAAGCATCACAGGCCCCTATACTATACAGTTATATTATATCTGTGCACAAACAAAACAGTTGCCATCCTCCAAAAAAGTAATTACATGTACATTCCTGTCTGGAGCTTCAATGTTGGTGCTGACTGTGAGTGTGGCAGCTGAGTGGTTGGTGCAGCAGCATTGTTCTCACTAATCCCTCACCTCCAGCTGGTGAGTGCAGGCCACAGTGCCCTCCACAGTCTAAACCAGGGATGGGGAACCTTTGGCCCTCCATATGTTGCAAAACTACAATTCCCATCATGCTTGGACAGCCAAAGCTGAAGCTTTGGCTGTCCAGGCATGACAGGAATTGTAGTTTTGCAACAGCTGGATGGACAAAAGTTCCCCATCCCTGGTCTAAACAATTAGGTGTCAAGTCCCTCTCCAATGGCCTACATATCAGAATGCCTCTGCAGTCATCCAACCACATGGTGGCAGCATTTTGATTATAAACCAACACAAGACATGCTAAGGTATAAAACAGTATAACATATAGATTGATTTTCTGCCGTCCACATTGTATATCCGTAGCAAGAAAACCCAGCCGACAGAGATCTCTACAGAATTCAGCGCTGCCACTTTAGATGATCTGCACATGCATGGTACATTTAGATGAGAAATACAAATGGCAACATCCGCAATGAGAGGATATGTTTACAGAGGGTGGATGTGCTGCCAGAATTTGGGAAAGATCCATTCCATACATCAGAACAGGGTAGATTCTGCAGCACGTGAATGGATTTCTACAAATCTACTTCAGGCGTATGGGTCAAACTCAATTATTTCGGAAAAAAAAAGAAGTAAAGGCATACTTTTAAAGGGGTTGTCCAGCCTCCACCAAAAATTGGCTCAAATGTTGTGTTGAACAAACCTGTCAAACTATTGGGGTTTGGCAACATTCTCCAAACCTGAACTCTCTTTGTTTCATTCCCCGCGGCTGCAGAAGTTGGATGCACGCCATCTGCCAGGTTCAGGGTGAATGGCAGAGGTGTCCAGGGTCAGGGTGATAGGCAGAGGTGTCCCCTGTCACCCCTTATCTTCATACTTACCCTTGAGCCGTTCCTCTGTAGGATATGCACCAACGCTGACGTGGGTGATACTACCCATAAAGTTGCCGCCTACGCCGATGATTTGCTTATTTTGTTTCTAATCCCACAATCTCTCTGCCCTCTCTTATCAACGAGATGGATGTTTTTTCTCACCTCTCAATTTAAAGTAAATGTCAATAAGTCTGAGGCAATGAATGTGGGCCTTCCAGAACGGGTGGTGTCTGCGCTCCGGTCCTCCTTCCGTTTCAGATGGACATCTGGCGCTCTCAAATACTTAGGTATATCTCTCCCTCTGATCTTAGGAGACTTTATGAACTGAATTTTCCTCCTCTCTTATCCAGCATCCAATCTAGCTGCTCTGAGTGGTCCAGGGGTTACTTCTCTTGGTTTGGACGTTGTTCCATACTCCTCTACAGATTCCAGTGTGTGCCTACGTCCATTCTGCCTTCCTTTTTTAAAGCTTTGGTTTCCCTCCAAATTAAATTTGTCTGGAATAACAAGGCCTCTCGCTTGAAGAGAGCCCTTCTGTGCCACCCCAAGTCCCGTGGTGGAGTGGGCCTTCCAGATATCTGCTTATACCACCAAGCAGCTTTGCTTACTCGTGAAGTGGACTGGTGTAGGCATGCTGCGTTTAAGCCCTGGTCTCTTTGGAGCAGTCTTTTGCCAGCGCCCCCCTCACGTGTTTGCCGTGGATTTATTCGTCCAAAGCACCGTCTTTGAGAGCCCACCCAACAATTGGTCCTACATTGCTTGCCTGATCACCTAGATCTCCTAGATCACCCTGTTTCCCTGTCCTAGGGAATCCGTCCTTTTCCCCAGGGATAGAGGATCCTATGTTCCGTGCATGGTTTAAACATGGTAAGTTCCGGGTCCAGGACTTTTTAGTTCGGAGCGATTGGATCTCTTCTGAGGCCCTGGGTGAAATTACGGAACCTGTGACACTGGGATCCTGGGGTGTACAACAACTTTGCCATTTCCTTCTCTCGCTTCCAATGCCGTCCTCCTACAGCTCTTCCAGGATGTCGTTTGAAGCGATGTGTTTGGATAAGGGTCTGTTGCCACACTCGCTATCCTTGACGTACTTGGTTTTGATCTCTCCCCCAAACCAAGAACCCCCTGACTTTTTGTTAAAATGGGAATCTGACCTGGACTTGACACTTAACACTCCCCAACATGACAAGAGTCCTTCGCGTGGTCCACAAATCGTCCATGAACTCTGGGTATCAGGAGGCGGGATACAAAATTCTTACCTGGTGGTATAGGGTGCCTACCCGCCTACACGCTATATGGCCGCATGTTGACTGTGTGTTGGCGTTGTGGTCTAGAAGATGGCACTCACCTTCATATTTTCTAGATGTGTGGCGTCCTTGTGCCCTTTTTGGGACACGGTTGGCAATCTTATTAGGCAAGTAACTAATTTTTCCTCTAAACTATCGCCTGCATTGTTTCTCTTGCACCATTGTGACATCCCGACCCATAAGTATAAAAAGTCCCTGCTTTGCTTTTTGGTTATGGCTGCCCGTGCATGCATCCCCCTTTTTTGGAAAAAGGCCGGACCCCCTCTGGTGTCTCTTTGGATCTCCAAAGTGAACGACTTGATGCTCATGGAGGATCTTACGTCCTCTCTGATGGATTCTAACAAGAAGTTCACTCAACCTTGGATGGCATGGATGGAGTTCCAGGGCACGGCTGAATACGCTGGTCTTTTAGGAAACCCGGTTTAGACTGCCACTCTGGCCTCTGACTCTGGCCAGCCCTCTCATACCAGACACCGGAGGGAGGGTGGTTTTTGGACAAGGCCCAGGCCTCCTTAACGCCTGCACGATGCTGAGGGAGAGGCATTCCCCTTCCACTGCTCCCCTTTCCTCCTTCCCCCTCTCTCCCTTCTTCTCTTTTTCTTACCCCCCCCCCCCCCCACACACACACACACACACCTAACTTTCCACCCTCCCCTCTTTTTCCCTCCTCGGTTCTCCTTCTTTCTCTCCCCTTTCCCTCCTTCCTTTTCTTTTGGCCCATCTGGCTATACCTTCTTTTTCGTTGGAGTCCAGGGCCTCCCTCCCACTGTTCTCGGGAGCCCTGCTTCTGTTTTTTCTTCCCTACCCATTTACAAATACTGATGGAAGTGGGGGGATCCGGTGACACCTGGTGTGTTATGTTTACAAGCTATTATTTTGCGATGTGTGCATCTCGCCCTGATTTGTTTGTACCATCCTTGTTATGTATGGTTGCACGATCTTTCATATGTACTGATGCTCCGGTGTGTTGTTGTTTTTCCCTGGTTTTTCTCTAAATAAAGAGTTAAAAAAAAAAAAAAAGTTGGATGCCTCCCTAGGGAGTCCTGGAACACACAGCTACAGGCATGCCCACAGCATTCTTTTTTCAACGCTAATTCTTTTCTGCAGAGGGCAACACTGCATTGAATTCAATGCAATGCAATGCCGCCCCCTGTGTTTCGACATTATTAATTTATTGCCCGTTCTTTAGAACGGGCACTAAAATAATGAAGATGCCTATTATTCCTGGATGCTGTTTGCCGAACAGCGTCCGGAAATAATAGCTCTTCACAGCCGTACTTTACATTGTAGTGAATGGTTATTAATTTGTGGGCACATTCAACAGTGCCTGCAATTCAATTGTAAAAAAATATTGTTCTTGCAGAGATACAGCAGTATTGGGTGCAGGAACATGTCAAATGCCACCCGGCAGTGCAACACCGTCCATTGCTATGCTATGCAACGGACAGTGTTTCATGATGTGTGAACATAGCCTTAGGCTGCATCAATGTTTTCCTGGCAGCCCTAGGGCTGCATGCAACTTCTGCTAAATCAAGTGTAAAGTATTCAGATTCAGAGAACTTTGCTGAATCCCAAAAGTTTGACAGGTACCACACCACTGGTAAACTGTGGGGACTGGGAGACGTCGGACTGGCAGCTGAAGGAGATCAGGGGAGATGAGTATACTGTGAGTCTCTTGTGATTAAAGTGACTGTACCACCAGGCCCAGGCTGAAGCACTGGATGCGGGCCAACACACCCTTAGTGGGAAGAAACCCCAGCCCCTCCATGACGTGACTCCATTAGAATCAATGGAACCCTATCATAGAGGGGCGGGGTTTCCTCCCACTAAGGGTGGATCGGCCCGCCTCCAGTGCTTCAGCCTGGGCCTGGTGGTACAGTCACTTTAAAGGAGACAAGCAGACTATGACATTCAGACACAGATTTTCTAAACATGAACCTGGTGCAGATGGGGCAAGGAGGAGTAAATTATAGTAATAAGCTACAAGGACACACAGGATTTTTTTTATAACCTGCCTGAACAATGAGATCGGCCGATCAATAAGCATTTGCTTGTTCACTGGCTGATGGCTGGGCCTACAATCGCCCCATGTAATAGGGCTCTAATACTTACCCCTCTGGCTGCTCCTGTTCCCAGGCCTCACCAGTGGTGGGTACAGTATCACCAGACAGTCCAGATAGGTGGGGGTGCTGGACAAGGAGCTACCTGTGGGTCCAGAATAAGTATAAACATCCTGGGTTTGATGTAGTTTACCACTAAGCATTCACAGCTATCCTATTATTAGCAGTGACCTGCAAACTACAACTCCCAGAATGCTCTACCACCTAGAGCGCTACTAGTAGTGATAATAATTACAACTGACAATACGAGTGAGCATATCATGTAATATAGCCAGATAGAGAATGCTGTATACGTGCACAATACACTGTATATCCGCCGGCTCTACCTGTCACCGGCACGCGCCCTCCGCTCCTTCCGCAGAATGAGAGCGAGGCTTGGAGCGCGCACTTCCGCTACAGCTCTGGAGAGGACTCTCGTTGCTAGGTGACTGTAATGGCGGCCGCCAGGGGCTTGCTACTGCCCGGGCTGAGTGCTGTGCGGGCCAGGACGCTTCTGCTATGGGGAGGGCGAGGTTCGGTCCCTGCAGCTTCCTTCAGCTCGGTGGGTGCCAGAAAGCGACCTTGTTATTGTTGGGAGGGTTCCAAGACACGTGTCTGTGTCTCAGGGTCAAAGTCATGGAAGACAGTGGGACAGAGGAATACTGATGGGTGGCAGAGGAGATGCTGGTATTCCTGCAATAAGGAATTTCAGACTATACCATGGTTTGGCTATTGACCAGGGATGGGGAACCTTCAGCTGTTGCAAAACTACAATTCCCATCATGCCTGGACAGCCAAAGCTTTAGCTTTGGCTGTCCAGGCATGATGGGAATTGTAGTTTTGCATCAGCTGAAGGGCCGAAGGTTCCCCATCCCTGTTATGGACTGTAAGGCTACATGGCAACACGTTGCGCAAGCAAAATATTTCTGCCAGGTGCAATGGCCAAAGCGCAGAAAAGTTGGGAATGGGTTGCGGTTGCATGCAATTTGCATTGAGGTTAGTGGTGGCAAAGTTGTGTGCGAACTGAGACCTAAATTAAGGGATTTTTGCGACCGTTACAGTCACAACATGATGCAACTCACTAATATTATGTGTGATGTTGATTTGTCACATGACCAATGCTGAATGTGACACGCAGATGTCGCACATCAGTGCAGTGTAGCGCGGTTCCTATGTGATTCAGTTTTTTGTTTTTTTTCTGGTCACAGGTTGCGAATCGGATGTGATTTAGCTCCATGCGACATACAGTCAAGTCGCAGCTGTGATGAAGTTGCGTGACAGCAAATTGCACAAAAATTTTTGGTGTAGTGACTTGGATATGATAGGAGATGAACGCCTATGGCTCTATCCATGTTTTCTCGGACCCTTTAGGGCTGCACCCAACTTCTTCAGCATCCGTTAATCAATTGCAGAATGAGCGGAATCGAGCATGCTCAAGTTGCGCTCATCGTTGTAGTACTAGTCAGTACGACAGGTTGTCCATTTGCAAATTGCATTTATGTTATGTAAGCAAAATATGCCTGCCACTGTACAACTTGTGTACAACTCTATTACAGTTGTGATTTGGCTGTAAAAAATTGCAGATGAGCACTTAAGCACTTGCATGCGACTTGCATTGAGATCAAAGACCTGTGCAACCTTTATTTAAAAAAATAGATGGTTTGTGACTGTTGTGTTGCAGTTAGGTCATGTCGCATGCCAAATGCGACATCTACTAACATTACTAACATGACCTTTTAACAAAGCATACGCTTAAAGGGGTAGTCCAGTGAAGATCTTTTTCTTTCAAATCAACTGGTTTCATTTAAAAATTCTCAAGTCTTCCCATACTTATCAGCTGCTGTATGTCCTGCAGAAAGTGGTATATTCTTTCCAGTCTGATACAGTGCTCTCTGCTGACACCTCTCTCTCTGTGACAGGAACTGTCCAGAGCAGAAGCAAATCTGTGTAGAAAACCTCTTCTGCTCTGGACAGTTCCTGTCACAGAGAGAGAGGTGTCAGCAGAGAGCACTGTGTCAGACTGGAAAGAATACATCACTTTCTGCAGGACATACAGCAGCTGATAAGTATGGGAAAAATTGAGATTTTTAAATAGAAGTATAGAAATTACGAATCTGTATAACTCTCTGAAACCAGTTAATTTGAAAGAAAAAGATTTTCATTGGAGTACCCCTTTAAAGTCAAGTGCACAACAACCATGTGAGCTCCAACATCTACTAACATTATGTGCGACACTGCAGTCTTTGACTACATCCTCACATTCTGTTGTTTTTAAGGAGCGTATATGACAGGGGTCCTCAACTGGCGGACCGCAGTCCGACTGCGGAGGCCAGCTGTCTGGACCCCTGCTGTAGCTCAGTAAACCTGTATAATGAGCTGCGCTCTGCACAGTAACTATGAGCGCTCGTACCGAGCGCCCATAGTTACAGTGCAGCAGCACTGACAGAGAGCGAGCCATTGTCACTCCTGTCGCTGCAGCTGTCACAAGAGGCCACTCTCTGTCTCTGGTGCTGGCGCTTGAGTGACATTACTGGAGCGCCAGGACAAGTGAAGAGCGGCCTTGTGACCGTTGATGTGCGCTGAAGAGGAGACGCCTGGACCCAGGTGAGTATAAGTGTTTGTTTTTTTAATGTTATATGCTATATAACTGGGGGAACACACAGCAGGGGTGCTATATACTACTAGGGGAGTGCACAGGAGTCTATATACTACTGGGGGAGCACAGGGGGGGGCTATATACTACTGGAAAGCACAAGAGGGAGTCTATATACTACTGAGGGAGTGCACAGGAGGGCTATATAATACCAAGGAAGCACACAGGAGTCTATATACTACTGGGGGAGCTTAGGGAGGCTATATACTACTGGGGAGCACAAAGCGGGAGTCTATATACTACTGGAGGAGTGCATTCTGGGGATTATACACTACTGGGGAGCACAAAGCGGGGGTCTATATACTACTGGAGGAGCTCACACGGGGGGCTATATACTACTGGGGGAGCGCACACGGGGGGCTATATACTACTGGGGGAGCGCACACGGGGGCTATATACTACTGGGGGAGCGCACACGGGGGCTATATACTACTGGGGGAGCGCACACGGGGGCTATATTCTACTGGGGGAGCGCACACGGGGGCTATATTCTACTGGGGGCAGTCACCCTCTTTGTACCCAATTTCAAAGGGCTGGTGAGAGAGAAAAAAATGTCAGTTTTCCCACTAGTAAGCATCAATTCTGTATGTAAATAGTTCAACAAAGTTTGTGAAAAGTAACAAAACACGTTTCCTACTGATGTTCAGCTCGGACCTTCACCTGACAATAGAAACCCGGTAAGTGGACCCTCACTAAAAGTTGTACCCCTGGTCTATGATGTCTGCAATTTCCCCACAATCCACAAAAACATCTTTATTGTATCCGTGTTTTTTGCAGATGAGCAAAAAAGTGGAAGGTGATAGTTAAATAAGTGAGTGGTTTAAAATGATAGTTAAATAAGTGAGTGGTTTAAAATGATTGCACATCTGTATTTTTTTATGGATTTGCAGATCTCTGCTGCAATTACAGTCTGTACTAGAGCTTGTCCGTAGTTTTATGGATCTATAATCCACAGAAATTACTGACAGTGTAAAGAGCCCAATTGAAATCAATGGGCCCTAAATGTAGCCATAATTGCAGATTTGCTATTACGGACAAAAGTATGGAACGTATGAATGTAGCCTTTGTGTTGTGTGATCAGCCTTTGTGTAGCTCTTAGGCTCCATACACACGTTCCAGAATTTTTCAGGACTGTGTATTATGGCCTCAATTCGCTAAAAATAGATCCATAATCTATATCTTTTTCAGATCTGTCAAAGTGTTTAAGTCACTTGTTAAAAGGCTGCCAGGAGGAGCGACGCCTGTGGCATCAGAATTACAGATCCTTATTTTGCGGCCATTACAGACGATACTTCTATAGCGTTCCCAGATTACAGACGCTCCCATAGACTCTGGATTATGGGCTATTTACAGATCCGTCAAATTGAGCTGGGTTCACTCTGCGTTTTTGCAGAGTTTCTGCAGTTTTTGCAGTTTTCGAGTCGATCCGAACCCGAACGTTAAGTATTTGATTAGCTGGGGCTGCCGAACTTGGATAAAGCTCTAAGGTTGTCTGGAAAACATGGATACAGCCAATGACTATATCCATGATTTCCACATAGCCTTAGGGCTTTATCCAACTTCAGCAGCCACCGCTAATCAAATGCTGAAAGTTCGGGTTCGGGTCGACTCGAGCATGCTTCAGGTTCGCTCATCTCTAATCAGAACGCATTTTTTTTTTTTTTTTTTATTATACACAATAACATGGTCAACCACGTTTTTTTCAAAAAACAGATGCATTTATGTGCATCCGTTTTTCTATTGACTTCCGTTTTGATCCTTTTTTTTTTTTATAATGGAACAACAGATTAACAGATGCACACAAATGCATCAGGTTTTTTTTTTTCATCCGTTTTTTTTTTTTTTTTTTTTTTTTCAAAAAATGGACAAAAAAAATTGCATGAAAAAAAGTCAGTGTGAACCTAGCCTTACGGACATGTGAATAGCAAAATAGGAACAAATAGGTTCTTATTTTTGTCCATAATTGCAGATCCGCAATTCTGTATAAAAGTTCAGTAGTATTCAGAGTATTGCCAGGTCACACAGGTGTCTGTAACTTCACCCTCCTGCCCGATCACCCATCTCCGGTGTGGAGAGGCACTAGTGGAATGTTTCTCTACCTTTGGCTCCAGCTGTTGCAGCCTTTTGCTGTCAGGACTTGATGGGAGTTGTAACTTTGCATCAGCTGGAGGGCCACAGGCTGTGTAACACTACACTGGTGCATGCTGGGAGGCTCAGCCGTTGCGGCACGTTAATGAGGGTGCCAACAATGATCATTTCACAATAAGGAAGTCCTGCCCCATGTCAATCAGGTGATGCATTGTAATCTTGACATGCAGCTATTACTAGCAGAGTAGATCTAAAGCTAATGAAAAGCTACTATAATTTACATATAGTGATATAGATGAGGCTTTTACTTTACAATTTGCTTTTCACTCTATATACTTACCTGTTGTCATTTATTTCAGAATTTTCCTTTAAAGGCAACTGGATCTCATGAAGAAAAGCTGAAGAGTAGGCAGGCGGAGCTGATGTCTCGGGGTTTGCCAAAGCAGAAGCCAATTCCCGGGGTTAAGCACGTCTTGGTGGTTGCATCTGGTAAAGGAGGTGTGGGCAAATCTACCACTGCAGGTATAATAGTAACAACAATATTACAAAGAATATGAGAAAAAGTGCAGTCAGCCGTACAGTTTCTTTGTTGCGGTTGCTGCAGGAGAAACGGCTCAGTTAAATAATAAAATGTGTCTGCCAATGTCGCTTATTGGTATGGCCCTTTTACACAGGGACACGATAATGAGCGCTAAACTTGATGATTGCTGCACGTTCAATGAGCCGTCACATGGCTCAATCAACCACAGGCCAGCTGCACTTATTTGTGTGTTGTTCCTGCGTGGGCCAAGGCCATGATACATTACACAACAACGTGATAAATCTGACAATTGATATTAGGGCCAGGGAAAATACAAGCTATAAAAGTAGCCTGAAAATGGTATAACTGATACCTTCCCCTCTGGGTGTAAGGCCAGCTCCATACAGGCTTTTTGGCACATGCACACGTGCCCATTCTTTTAGTGGGAATATACATATTTTTTGCGCACACATTTAAAATGCCAGAATAAGTTACATGTGATTTGTTTTAGAGCAGGGGTGTCAAACCCAGGCCCTCCAGCTGTTGCAAAACTACAATTCCCATCATGCCTGGAGAGCCAAAGCTTTAGCTTCGGCTGTCCAGGCATGATGGGAATTGTAGTTTTACAACAGCTGGAGGGCCGAAGGTTCCCCATCCCTGGTTTGTAGCCACACCACGTATACGCTAAAAATTCCTTATTTGACACCCCTGTTCTAGAGTATTTCTCAGGCATACTTGTTGAAGATGCTGATTGGCCTCATTGTGGCTAAGGGCCGTATTACATGGCCTGAACTTTGCAGTAAGTGATCACTTACAGAGCCTATTAGATGACTCAATTATCGTGCAGCAAGGGCTGCACAGATATCGCTAGCAATGTCTATGCAGCCCTTGACTTAAAGGTGTAAAATAATAAACATGTACTTACCTGTCAACACTCCCCCGGTGTGCTCCAGCCACGACAGTAGAATTCCCTGCTCACCGTAGCCACCGCTGACACTTCTGATACTGTCTCTGCACTGACAGGCGGGCCAGTGATTGGCTGAGCGAGCTGTCACTTCTGAGACGAGTTCGTCTGGGAAGTGGAGGTGGCTGCGATCAGCGGAGGACATCGGCCGTGGGAGGACACAAGGAGAGCATGGAGAGGTAGGCATAGGCTCATACTGAAAGTTGGCTAATGCTGGACAACCCCTTTGATCCCAAATAAGGCAGATCTCACTCCACATAATATACCAAGCGATCAGCTGATGAGTTATCAATCACTTGATCATCAGTTCATTGCTGGCTTTAAACCTTAATTGAATTTAGTCTGGCGCACGTCTCTCCATGGAAGAGATGCCTGGCTGATGGCTGATTAAAGGAAAGGGCTACATGAGTATCATCTGATAGGCTTTGTAAGCGAGCGCTGATCTAATAGACCACCGCTCTCTCACCCTACAGGTGGGGCCGTTTATTACAGCCTATAGGAGGCTTCCACACATTCAATGGCCGTTCTGCTAAAGTAGGATGACTTTTAGTTCCAGTGTATGACCAGTCTAAAATGAACAAAAAAAAACAAACATTGGTGTATAATCTCTTTGCATGCTGCTTTATCTAATAAGTGTATTTTTCTGCCGGCAACTTCATACATCTGTTTTCTTTTCAACAGTGAATCTGGCGTTGGGAATTGCAGCAAGTGATCATGTAAGTTAATATCCAGCTTATAGAATACAGGTTGTCAGAAATGCTGCAAGACGACCTGGTGAGATTCCTGTGGTTTGCCCGAGGATCTGTCAGCAGACTATAAACTGCAATTTATTGCATCCCGATAGGTAGCTAGAAAACTGAGTGAAATGTGAGTTTCCGTGATCATGCCTCATAAAAAGATAACGCTCACAGCTAATGGGAGCCATTTATGTAGTGGTGGGTAATTCCTTCTAATAAATATATATATATATATATATATATATATATATATATATATATATATAATTAAAAAAAGAAGGTAAGAGGCGGCACTCCAAGCTTAAAGTGAACAAAACGTGGTTTAAAGGGAACCTGTCACCCCCCGTGCCAGGCTCCCGACCCCCCGTTAGAGCCCCCTATACTCACCTGATCCCGCCGGGTCCCGCTTCTGGATCCGGTCGGGTGACGGAGATCTCAGCCGCTGCAGCCCGGCGCGCGCGCTGAGAGATGAGTCCAGCGCTCCGTCATTCTCTATGAGCGTTGGACTCATCTCTCAGCGCGCGCGCCGGGCTGCAGCGGCTGAGATCTCCGTCACCCGACCGGATCCAGAAGCGGGATCAGGTGAGTATAGGGGGCTCTAACGGGGGGTCGGGAGCCTGTCACCCCGGCACGGGGGGTGACAGGTTCCCTTTAAGTTTATTCACCCAGTATGCAACGTTTCAATCTACTCAATGAGATCTTTGTCAAGCACAGAAGTGAGCAATAAGGGTCTGGTATATAACATGCCATAGGACAGCCCACTAATGAAGTGACATCATATAAATCAATAGTGTAAACAAATGTACAAAATACATAAATATGTGATATACAGTGACAAACATAGCCAAGTGTTATGTGCACATAATAAAATGCATGATTATATTGACCGATCATAGTTAGAGCATTCTGATCCCTCATAAAACAGTCCATAACATCATCTGATGGTTTTCTTGTTAATGGAGGGGGCCGGACTCACCAAAATCATAGCAAGCCGCTGCTCCCTCACGTTGTCTTTCACCGTCGTACGCTCGTTTGTACACAAGTCGACTGCGCATGCGTGAAGGAGCGCACCAATGGGGGGATCGTGGGAGTGGCATAATGTCCGATGGACCAATCGTGGTATGGAGACGTCATCAAGTCCAACAGACCAATCGGAACAGTTGTAGGAGGTCCATAGTGTCCAATGTACATAGAACAGATAGCTCCTGCGGTCTGACGACATAATATCCCTCGCCGCCATCTTTGAGGTTGGCGAGATGTCCGGGCAGCACGGAAACAATCGTCCCACCGGTATGGTATCCAAGATTTTGACGCCTGCGCACCGCACTCCATCTTTGCGCCATCTTTGACATGGGAAAATAGCCCATACTTGCTTCTAGCGGCATTAACATAATTACCCGGGGGTCCAAGGTACTCCATCTCGGGTTCTTTCTAGGTCGTCCCAGGCTGGTTGATCCTCTGGCGATCTGCTCTGCCATATCAAGAGGTCTCCCAAATAAATTAGCCAAGTGAGCCGCATCTTATAGGGGAACATCCATGCATATAATTGTCCTCAATGGAAATATACATCGGTCGTCACGGCACTCCATAATCCCCACTTAAATAAAAATAATAAAAAACTATATGGTGGTGAGTCGTTGGCCGAACTCCATTAACAGATCTGCAAAACAGAAAACAATGAGTGAATATCAAATCATAAATATCGGTCCTAAAATGTGCCATAAGTGAACCTACAAAATTTAGGGATATATACAAAATAAGAAGATGTCAAATTCCTTTACCAAGTCGGAGGGTAGCATATTTGAGAGGAATAGGGCAAGGTCTACATAACTGCCTTCAATGAAAAATCAATATTCAGACCAACAGGTTGTAAAGAGTTCAACTTAGCTATCCAATACGCCTCTCTTTGTTTAAGCTATATATATATATATATATATATATATATATATATATACACACACTCACCGGGCACTTTATTAGGTACACCTGTCCAACTGCACGTTACCACTTAATTTCTAATCAGCCAATCACATGGCGGCAACTCAGTGCATTTAGGCATGTAGACATGGTCAAGACAATCTCCTGCAGTTCAAACCGAGCATCAGTATGGGGAAGAAAGGTGATTTGAGGGCCTTTGAATGTGGCATGGTTGTTGGTGCCAGAAGGGCTGGTCTGAGTATTTCAGAAACTGCTGATCTACTGGGATTTTCATGCACAACCATCTCTAGGGTTTACAGAGAATGGTCCGAAAAATAAAAAACATCCAGTGAGCGGCAGTTCTGTGGGCGGAAATGCCTTGTTGATGCCAGAGGTCAGAGGAGAATGGGCAGACTGGTTTGAGCTGATAGAAAGGCAACGGTGACTCAAATAGCCAACCGTTACAACCAAGGTAGGCAGAAGAGCATCTCTGAACGCACAGTACATCGAACTTTGAGGCAGATGGGCTACAGCAGCAGAAGACCACACCGGGTGCCACTCCTTTCAGCTAAGAACAGGAAACTGAGGCTACAATCTGCACAAGCTCATCGAAATTGGACAGTAGAAGAGTGGAAAAAATGTTGCTTGGTCTGATGAGTCTCGATTTTTGCTGCGATATTCGGATGGTAGGGTCAGAATTTGGCGTCAACAACATGAAAGCATGGATCCATCCTGCCTTGTATCAACGGTTCAGGCTGGTGGTGGTGGTGTCATGGTGTGGGGAATATTTTCTTGGCACTCTTTGGGCCCCTTGGTACCAATTGAGCATCGTTGCAACGCCACAGCCTACCTGAGTATTGTTGCTGACCATGTCCATCCCTTTATGACCACAATGTACCCAACATCTGATGGCTACTTTCAGCAGGATAATGCGCCATGTCATAAAGCTAGAATCATCTCAGACTGGTTTCTTGAACATGACAATGAGTTCACTGTACTCAAATGGCCTCCACAGTCACCAGACCTCAATCCAATAGAGAATCTTTGGGATGTGGTGGAATGGGAGATTCGCATCATGGATGTGCAGCCGACAAATCTGCGGCAACTGTGTGATGCCATCATGTCAATATGGACCAAAATCTCTGAGGAATCCTTCCAGCACCTTGTTGAATCTATGCCACGAAGAATTGAGGCAGTTCTGAAGGCAAAAGGGGGTCCAACCCGTTACTAGCATGGTGTACCTAATAAAGTGGCCGGTGAGTGTATATGTGTGTATATATATATATATATGCGCAATATGACAGGTCTGGAAGTGTGTGTGTGTATATATATATATATATATATATATATATATATATATATATATATATATATATATATATATATATACATAAGTAAAGATATAGGGCTGGACGGCACTGTGTGGCTCTGTGGCTCAGGTGGGTGCTTCAACCTCAGTGGACGGACTCCAAGACCACCTTGATAATGAAATAAACCGAGAAGAGGCAGCACTCCAATATTCGGTGAAAAACGGAAGATAATTTATTCACCCATCAATGTGCAACGTTTCAATCTCCCAATGAGATCTTTTTCAAGCAACTTGCTTGAAAAAGATCTCATTGGGAGATCGAAACGTTGCACATTGATGGGTGAATAAATTATCTTCCGTTTTTCACCGAATATTGGAGTGCTGCCTCTTCTCGGTTTATTATATATATATATATATATATATATATATATATATATATATATATATATATATAAAAATATTATACACTTCTAGACCTGTCATATTTATATTACTGGAATCAATATTGCCAGCTACAACCCAATGTGTTTAATCCCGGTGTAATTGCATATTATTGGCAGATACAGAAGGAGGAAGGTGACTTGTTCTGTACCTTCTCCCAACTGTCTAGTTACATGGCTGATGTGGCATAGTAAGCCGGCTTCAAGATGCGTTCCGGCGTCCAAATTAAAGCTCCAATTATTATGAACAGTACCATTCAAATAAATGGGATCAGTTCATTTGGAGCCGGACCGCCTGATATACGTATGTGAAGTGGGCCTTACTAAAAGTATCTCTTGCTTTGGAGGACTAGTCCTGTTCCTAAATTACATGGACAACATATGTATAATGTAAATTTGAGGGGAGGTCACTGTTTCAGCAGGTGCTCACTATGATTAGTCATGATGATTAGTCATACAGGCCTTTAAGTATTTTCTGTTATCCGTTATCTTGAGTCCAGCAGCGTATTTCTTATTCCAATTCGAAGTTCTGGTCCTGAGAAATTTGCCAAGATACTAAAAGGTCTGTACAGACCACATCAATTTGACATGTCACATGGTTAGAAAGGTCAGGGAGTGATTGAAAGAGCATAACAAAGATCTGCAAATTTTATCCTGGCCCCCTAATTTCTCTGATTTGAACCCAATTGAGTATCTATGGGAGCTCCTGACTAAAACCCTTTTACATTGCAATGTAGAGCATTGTAGACATTCCTCAATGAATTATGGGCGTCTTCCAGGAACACTTACATTAGCATTTACTGCTTTGTAGCTTCTTACGTTCTTATGTATGAGTGCTGTATATTATAAAGCATAAGGTAATGCTGTTATATCTATAAATCAAGGTAAAAGCTGTGGGTCTACTGGATGCTGATGTGTATGGACCGTCAATTCCTCGCATGATGAATCTGAAAGGGAATCCTGAGGTGTCAGACAGTAAGTGTTATCCTTTCAAACTGTTTTTACCATTATAACATATACCTAGCTAAAACGTTGTTTTTTGGAGCAAGGGTTGTTAGTGTGGGTGCTGAAAAGCTGATTAGCAAGGGTTTGGGTATTCGCTTCCATACAGATCAGTCTGTTTTAAACAGAAAACCCCTTTAAACAGGTACTTTCAAGTCATCTGGTGTCAGAAAGTTATACAGACTTGTAAATTACTTCTAATTAAAATTCTCAAGTCTTCCAGTACTTATCAGCTGCTGCATGTCCTGTCGGAAGTGGTGTATTCTTTCCAGTCTGACACAGTGCTCTCTGCTGCCACCCCTGTCTGTAACAGGAACTGTCCAGAGCAGTAGCAAATCCCCATAGAAAACCTCCTGCTCTGGACAGTTCCCGTTATGGACAGAGGTGGCAGCAGAGAGCACTTTGTCAGAATGGAAAACACACCACTTCCTGCTGCACATACAGCAGCTGATAAGTACTGGGAGACTTGAGATTTTTAAATTAAAAGTAATTTACAAAACTGTATAACTTTCTGACACCAGTTGATTTGAAAATAATTTTTTTTCACCAGAGTACCCTTTTAAGTTCATTTATAAGCACAGAAGAAAATATCTCAAAACAGTTTTTTCCCCCTCTCTCCAGGGAATTTGATGATTCCTCTTGTCAACTATGGAATTCAATGGTAAGACACATTATGTAATAAAATGTTCGTTAGCTTTAATACATAACAGATTAAAGCAAATCTGCCCTAGAAGACCACCTTCAGCTTCGTCATGTAAAACTACTGTTCATATTGTTAGACAGTGAGACATCATTCCTTGCTAAACCCTTTTTTTTTTTTCTTTTTTTTTTTGTAATGTGACAAATCTTTGAGAATGAAAAATAATCTGTCACCATACAAACTTCCTGTAATAGCCAAGGAGGTGAAAATATTGTTCTCATTCTGTAACGTTCATCTTTGATTGTATTTGAGTCCCCCACAGTAAGCCCCCATGTTGTCATTGCTTTAGTGTACAATACCTACGCAGATGGATTCTTTACATGGATTCTTTACATAACTACATACATACATACATACATACATACATACATACATACACACACACACACACACACACACACACACACACACACACACACATATACACTCACCGGCCACTTTATTAGGTACACCATGCTAGTAACGGGTTGGACCCCCTTTTGCCTTCAGAACTGCCTCAATTCTTGGTGGCATAGATACAACAAGGTGCTGGAAGCATTCCTCAGAGATTTTGGTCCATATTGACATGATGGCATCACACAGTTGCAGCAGATTTGTCGGCTGCACATCCATGATGCCAATCTCCCGTTCCACCACATCCCAAAGATGCTCTATTGGATTGAGATCTGGTGACTGTGGAGGCCATTTGAGTACAGTGAACTCATTGTCATGTTCAAGAAACCAGTCTGAGATGATTCTAGCTTTATGACATGGCGCATTATCCTGCTGAAAGTAGCCATCAGATGTTGGGTACATTGTGGTCATAAAGGGATGGACATGGTCAGCAACAATACTCAGGTAGGCTGTGGCGTTGCAACGATGCTCAATTGGTACCAAGGGGCCCAAAGAGTGCCAAGAAAATATTCCCCACACCATGACACCACCACCACCAGCCTGAACCGTTGATACAAGGCAGGATGGATCCATGCTTTCATGTTGTTGACGCCAAATTCTGACCCTACCATCTGAATGTCGCAGCAGAAATCGAGACGACTCAGACCAGGCAACGTTTTTTCCAATTATCTACTGTCCAATTTTGATGAGCTTGTGCAAATTGTAGCCTCAGTTTCCTGTTCTTAGCTGAAAGGAGTGGCACCCGGTGTGGTCTTCTGCTGCTGTAGCCCATCTGCCTCAAAGTTGGCCGTACTGTGCGTTCAGAGATGCTCTTCTGCCTACCTTGGGTGTAACGGTTAGCTATTTGAGTCACTGTTGCCTTTCTATCAGCTCGAACCAGTCTGCCCATTCTCCTCTGACCTCTGGCATCAACAAGGCATTTCCGCCCACAGAACTGCCGCTCACTAGATGTTTTTTCTTTTTCGGACCATTCTCTGTAAACCCTAGAGATGGTTGTGTGTGAAAATCCCAGTAGATCAGCAGTTTCTGAAATACTCAGACCAGCCCTTCTGGCACCAACAACCATGCCACGTTCAAAGGCACTCAAATCACCTTTCTTCCCCATACTGATGCTCGGTTTGAACTGCAGGAGATTGTCTTGACCATGTCTACATGCCTAAATGCACTGAGTTGCCGCCATGTGATTGGCTGATTAGAAATTAAGTGGTAACGTGCAGTTGGACAGGTGTACCTAATAAAGTGGCCGGTGAGTGTATATTGAAGAGAGAGATTACATGTTGAGTTGTGAATAAACGTAATGATTCATTGGCTTCAATAAGAACACAATAAATCATGGTCGTGCATTGGAGGAACAGTCGCCCTCAATATGATGTTATCAGACGCAAACACACAAAGCGAGTCAGAGATTTATTACTGGACGCACACACAGGCTGATTCATTGACTTTATGACTCTGTTCACATCTGCTTCACTGATTCCCTTACATTTGATGCAAAAAATAGCACGGCGCATATGCTTGTGGGTTTGTTTGTTTTTTTGAGACTTTATAGATCCCCTATAAGTCACTGGAATCTGTCATTGTTGGTGTCCATAGTATGATGGATCCAATAACAGAACACAAAAATAGAGTAAACACAGGCAATGAATGAGCACCGTCCAATGATGCTTCTATGTTTTGTGCCAGCATGTCCATGGGTTTCCTTGTGGAAGAGACTGCTCCAGTAGTGTGGAGAGGGTTAATGGTCATGTCAGCAATTGAGCGATTACTAAGACAGGTGGGTTAAGAAAAAAAAGATGTCACCCCTATTGTTATGTTATTGTTAGACTGGTATGTTAATTATGATACCTTACTTATGTCTTTGAGCAGGTAGATTGGGGGGAGCTGGATTACCTGGTTATAGACATGCCACCCGGTACTGGAGATGTGCAGCTGTCAATCTCTCAGAACGTCCCGATCTCTGGTATGGGTAAAACTTAATATGACATGCTTAGCTGTGTCCTGTCTACATCTTAGTTCTTTATTAAAAATTATCTGTCAGCTATCCTGAGATATCTGGTTTTGCTATTACTTGCATTCCCTATGAGCAAAAACACCACTTCTGTAGCACTTAGAACTCTGCATTGTGCCATTCCTGTGGTATTACTCCTGGAAATGCATGCATAAATTGACAAACAGTTGCTACTATTCCCCTTGCCAATTGAGTGTGTTCCTGTCTAGTCTTAAGCAGACTGACCAGTAATGACTGTGTTAAGGGTGGGTTCACACTACGGAATCTGCGCGGATAAGTGCCAGTGGATTCCGTCACTCGTACCCGCTTACGGCGGCGCGCATCTCTGCCTGTCCTGTAGACTCAATTCAATGGGTGGGTGGATTCCACCGTCCACCAAAAGAATTGACGTGTCAATTCTTTCGGTGGACAGCGGAATCGGCCTGGCCGTAGAATGGTGTCTATGGCACGGTTGGATGTGCGCACTGCAATGAGCTTATTACTAGAATGAGTAGAGAAAAGCAGACAGCTGAGTGCTTTTAGTTAGACTCCATAGTCCAAGGAGCTCATCTCCCTCAGTAAGACAGATAAGACGGTGAGCTGGGAGCAAAACACTTAGGCTGCCTTTACACAGAGATTTATCTGACAGATTTTTGAAGCCAAAGCCAGGAATGGATTTGAAAAGAGGAGAAATCTCAGTCTTTCTTTATGACCTGTTCCCTGTTGATAATCTGTTCCTGGCTTTGCATTCAAAAATCAGTCAGATAAATCTCTCTGGGGGACATTTATCAAGAGGTTTGCACCTAATTTTCAGTAAATAATTGCATTTTTCACACATTTTTGGTCTAAGTTCTATTTTCGACAGGTGAATATTTTTTAGAGGCGACATTTTTTTTAATCTGCCTGTTTTAAGTATTCACCCAAAAGTTCGCATAATCCGTGATTAGCGCCCAATTTATCATTTGTGACTTTTTAAAAAGTCGCATAAACAGGCGCAAGCTTACGTCTGGTCAGAACCAGGTGAATAAAACTGCGCAATTTTTTCATAGTTGCGCCTTTTTTGCGCCTTTTTCTTTAGATGCATTTACTTTGGCAGTGCTATATTTTATGTATTCAATCACAAGATATTAGAACAAAATACACACCAATCCCCATTAGAATAGTTGCACTTTAGTAAATGTCCCTATGCTTTCCCGCACACCTCCCCCAGCACTGTCTAATAATTGTGGGGCTCTGAGCACCCAGACTCCCGCTGATTAAAACGTTTTTTTAAACGATGGTTACCAGTCACATTAGTTTTGCAGCTGCCACTAAAATCCTTGGTGGTGTGACCGCATTCTGAGCACTGGCCACAGTTAAAACAAGACTTGAGCCATTTTGTTTATATCTTATCTTTAGCCCCGGTGAGTGATTTTTCATTATACCACAAATTGCAAAAGGCAGTAAGCCACACGTCTATGGAAGCATTACTCTTACTTACTCCTTTTGCAGGAAAGATATAGACATTCGATGGCTGTCGGCCAGTCAGTCTGTTGGCAGTCGGCTCTCAGCTTCCATGCCCTCATTATCAAGCATGCTTGGCTAAATATGTGAGTCAGTTCAGTAAAAAGTGAGGAAATAAACATGTTGCCGATTCCTCTGGCGCCTCTTTATCTACTGGAGAAATTGTATGAATATGTAGAAAAACTTGCAGCCGATACCGCTAATGTGGTAATGCAACTGGATGCAACTTAACATATCTTTGTAGGTTTGTCTGGAAAAAAAAATACCTATATATATAAAAGTGTGTGTATACACAACCGGCACTTCAGATCATGTGCTCACCGTTTAGTAAGGAAAAAGAATTTTGCTTCAGAAAGTCACTACGCTATGCGGATCACTCTATAAACATTTAATATGTCTCCTTTGGTTTCAACAATTCTATTAATTTGCAAAACTATCTTTTCCACCACAGGTTTTCCTCACAATGAGTCAGCCATAATTGCTAACGTTTGTTGTCCTCCATAGATCTGATAAGGGTCTGTCATGGCAGACGTGGTCCTTTATAAGCGAATGTACCATCAGGTACATCGCTATGTGTTTTTTACAGACCGGTCTGTCCCCGAGCACCAGTCGGGCATCATGCACTGGGGTTGGGCCCGCTGGCCCCCATTGTGACAAAATCCCCTCCCCTCTGTGATGCGGCTCCATTAGAATCAATGGAGCAGCGTCACACTGGGGGCCAGCGGGTCTGCCCCCAGTGCTTCTTGCCAGGCCAGTGCTCGGGAATAGACTGGCGACGTGCACAGGAATTCCCTGGTACTTTACAAAAAGGACTGTGCCACTAGCAGCCCTGCACCGCACCACCGAAGAGAAAGTGACTCAGCTGTTAAAGGTTGCACACCCAATAGTAATATGCAAATAAGTAAATCTTTATTAATACACTAACAACAAAGAGTTGTTCAGGACCAGCTGTTGGCACCCCAACATAACATATATTTTAATACATGCTGTGCCCACTACTGTCATACATCTGTTTAAACTAGCAACCCCGCACTGGCGCCGTTTAGCTAATATAAAAAGACCCTTAACGATGTACCTGATGGCACTTTAAAGAAGAAGTCCCACGAAAACGAAAAATGGCAGGCAGGGGTGGGGGGAACAAAAAAACTATTTAACTCACCCCTCCTCGTGCCTCATAGCACCACTCTAGGGTCCCGTACACAGCAGCTGGGTTCCTGCAGCTCTCTTACCTGCAACGTCACGTCACCGGCTGAGTGATTCACCCGCTAAGCCAGTCAGTAACTAGGGCAGGGCGCCTCCTGACTGGCTGGGCAGACAATCGCTCAGCCAAGCCGTGACGTTGCAGCTGGAAGAGCTGGGTACATGACATACCTGGTTTCCACCTAAGGGGATGACAGCCGTCTCCTGTGAACGGGACCCAGGAGAGGCGCTACGGTGGTTCAGGGAGGGGCAAGTTCACTTGTTAGTTTTTTTCTCTCACCCCCCTGCCTTCCGATATTAGTTTCGTGGGACTTCCACTTTAGAAAGCCCCATTACTAGAAGTCACATGGGATGAGATTGGGGGTTGCCAATTAACAGCCTATAATCCGTACATCTGTAAACTGCTAAGTTTATGCAAATGGAATACCGCTGCAGCGCCACCCATCGGTTTTTGGAACTTTAATAAATTGCCAGTGCATTGTTTGATTTTTTTTTTTCTCATTTGGAGCAGCACAAGAGGGGAAATGTAATTTCGCAAACTATATTTTTGTTGTCTTAAGAGTTTTAGGCATTGCGTATCATTCGTGTACATGATTACTTCCCCACCCGTGGCCTGTAGTGTTGGTCATTCCATGTTCTCGGCAGGAGGCAGTGGGAGCAGGCTCATTCCAGACAGTGAGTGGGAGCAGAGTAACTCAATGATTCATCTTCCCAGGGGCTGTGATAGTCTCCACTCCTCAGGATATCGCATTGCTGGATGCTCGCAGAGGGGCTGAAATGTTTCAGAAAGTCGGCGTGCCTGTAAGTTCCCATTCTGTTACATCTAGCTCATCTTTTCCATATCATAGAAAAAGAAAATGGGTGGATTTTTCAGTCCTGTATGAACATACCCTTACAGCAAAAACAGCTTCCAACTACTTTCTGAAATGCAAACTTATAATTTTACTGCTTTTCCATCTAATCCTATAGGACAGTCTTGTCAAACTCCGGCCCGCGGGCCAAATCTGGCCCGTGGTGCCATTATTTTTGGCCCACCAGGCAATTCAGAGTTTTAATTACATATGGCCCACCATGGCTACTACATAAGAGACTATGTGCAGGGCTGGCTACTACATAAGACTATTGTGGAGGGCTGGCTACTACATAAGACTATTGTGGAGGGCTGGCTACTACATAAGACTATTGTGGAGGGCTGGCTACTATATGAGACTACTGGGGAGGGCTGGCTACTATATAAGAGACTATCGGCAAGGACTGGCTACTATATATAAGAGCCTATGGGGGAGGGCTGGCTACTATATGAGACTATGAGGGAGGGCTGGCTACTATTTAAGAGACTATGGGGGAGGACTGGCTATTATAAGACTTAGGGAGGGCTGGCTACTATATGAGACTATTCGGGAGGGCTGGCTACTAAATAAGACTATTGGGAAGGGCTGGCTACTAATTGGGCACTATTGGAAGGGCTGGCTGATATGTGGGGCAATTTTTGGGGGACTGGATATTATATGGGTTAGGGTTTAATCATGTCATAGCAATTTATCATGTCATGTCATTAATCATAGTAAACGTGGCTGGGAGACGCACACTACTGACAGTGGCAGGAACAATGCACGCTGCTCTGACAGTGACAGCACCGTGGCATTCGCACTTCAATAATTGGCCCGCGACTTTGTCCAATTTTTTAAATTTGGCCCAATGTGTATTTGAGTTTGACACCCCTGCTATAGGAAACAACTGAGTGTATTTCTGAATACTGACATATGTTTTAGTTCTTAGTAGCCATAGATTATGTTATTAAGATGACATGCAAAATTGGAACTCTGCCCAAAAGCTGAAAACGTGAAATTTTTACTTGCTTCAGAGGCTTCTCTCCCTCCTGGTTTCTGCAATCTTTTCTCCTGACAAGGGGACAGGTCTGTCAGCCGACATCTCTATTGCTTTGCTTGTTACTACAAGTTACTAATGGAAATAAATGCTGCAGAGCAGCCACCAGGGGGGAGATGAGACCCCTCCGAAGCTTTAATTTATAGTAGATGATAACTAGAAACTACACCCTAAGATAAGAATGGAGTCCCTTATGTGTTGGTTATATTACACTAAACATATATCTTTATCTTGACAGGTTCTGGGTGTAGTGCAGAACATGAGTGTCTTTCGTTGTCCGAAATGTGACCATGAGACCCATATTTTTGGAGCAGATGGGGCGAGGCAACTTGCTGCTACTATGGGACTTGACATTTTAGGTACAAAGCTTCCACCCCCAAATCGCCAGCTATTGCCCTTATTGCAGTGTCCTCTTGTTGAAGTTGTAACACAACTGCATTATACTTAAAGGGGTACTCCGAATAAAATAAATAGTTTTCTGTTCAACAAGTGTCAGAAAGTTATACAGATTTGTCAATTACTTCTATTTAAAATCTTAAGTCTTCCTGTACTTATCAGCTGCTATATGCCCTGCATACCTGAGCATACCTGCTCTCTGTTGCAAATGTCCAAAATAGGAGATGTTTTCTTTGGGGATTTGCTGCTGCTCCGGACAGTTCCTGCCACAGACAGAGGTGGCAGCAGAGAGCACTGTGTCAGACTGGAAAGAATACACAACTTCCTGCAGGACATACAGCAGCTGATAAGTACTGGAAGACTGGAGAGTTTTAAATAGAAGTAATTTACAAATCCTTATAACTTTCTGATACCAGTTGATGTGGAAACCCTTTTTTTTCCTGGAGAGAAGGATCAGGCATCTTGGTCTTAACTGGACAATCTTTTTGTTCTTGTGGAGATAAAGAGCTACAAAGCAATTAGACAGTGGCTCACTCCCCCACCCTCCTTTGATAACACATGCAACTCCTCTTTGTCCTAACCCTTCCTTCCAGGGGAGGTAAGCCGACCTCAGAGGAGCTTAGCAGTAGCTTTTCCCCATTGAGAAGGTTACATGCAATGCATTCAACTTTGTTGTGTATACGCAGGTGATATCCCTCTGCATATTAATATTAGAGAAACCTGTGACTTGGGCAGGCCGGTAGTTGTATCTGATCCAGAGAGCAATGAGGTATGTACTTCTGTAGAAAATTGTATCCATTTGTTATTTGTGTGTAACATTGTTATTTATTTATGAGGTTTTATATATATATGTTTCAGGCTAAGGCCTATGTGGATATTGCGCAACGAATAATAAGAAAGATCTCCAAATGATGGTCGAATGTTCACCGAAACAAAACATTCTTTGTGAAGGCAACAGGGAAGAAAGATCTGACAGGCAGCCGGCAGACAAGAAGCTACATGTAGCAGGTGAAGGCCAGGACAGAAGATGAATGTACAATGAATACTAAACCAAGAAGGTGTGCAGGAAACATAGTGGCTTTATTCTGCTGTTAGACCTACAAGTTATATATTCCTTCATGGCATATTTATACTGTATTTATGTGTATATATATTTTTTATGCAATTGCAAGTTGGCCAAATTAAAGTATATACTATACATATCTGGGTTACTATAGATTTCTTCCCGCAGGAACATATTCATAGGTCGGCTTCATGCTTCTGATTGTTTAGCTCTGAGAAAATAATAGCTAATACATTAAAGGAGTAGTGCGGCGTTTAACATTTATTCACTAAATAACACACATTACAAAGTTACACAACTTTGTAATGTGTGTTATTTAAGTGAATGGTCCCCTTCCCCATGTCCCCCCCCACCCCAGAAGTGTGGTGCGGTATACTTACGTATTTGATGTCGACCCCGGCCGCCATCTTGGGTCGACGACGTGATCTTCGGGAGGCTGGCCGGACCGCTCCAGCCAGCCCTCATGCTGGCCCCACAGATGCCACCCTTTTATATTATGTTGTGAACTTGTAAACATTCTAAATGTTCCCTGCACAGTGGAGCCTGGCCACTGTCACCTAGTCAAGTTAGATGTAGGAAAACCCTCTTAGTGTATTTTTTTTTTTTTTTTTTAGGCTAGCCATACACAGTACAGGCAAATACGTATACACAGGACATAGCAGGTACGAGCACGAGTCAGACCAGGTTCACACTAAGGACAGGAACACACAGAAAACGGGAATTAACCAGGAGTGCAGAACCAGATAGTAGAAACAGGGACATCACTACAGGAACTGAAACCAGGACAGCGGATTCAGGAAAAAACAGACAGGTTAATTACAGGTACAGAATCACAGGTATGCTTTTGCAGTGCAGTAGCACAGGAACACGTTTGCAGGCCCATAGGGCCTCAAAACCAGGCAGGGGTAATATGCTGGAAGCCGCCTCCTATAGTTCCAGGCCACACAAAGAGGTGGAGCTAAATAAGGCACTGTGTCTTTAAATCTGGAAAGGGTGTGTGTGTGCCCCCTCTTGTGGCTAGATCTATTACTACAAGCGAGAGGAAACATGCTGCTCCATGCGTCTAGACATGGGGACAGTGAAGAGGACACCGCCTGCTGTAGATGGAAGAAGGCAGCCGCAGAGGTGAGTAAGAGGACAGCAGCTGAAATGCTCGGCTGTCCTTACAGAAGAGAAAACTCTTTCAGATTAGTTGATAAATGAGCTCATTGTTGGATAGTCGGGGCCATGTTTACATGGGCCACTAAATAGTTGAACAATAGTTCATCCGCCTTAAATTTCCAGATGTTAACTGTAAACCAATGATGAAATTATTCTGAGGAGTAATACTTTGTTTTATACAAATAATCAGATTTCACAGAAGCCATGTTTAATTTGACAGTTCCTAATTGACTTGTAATGGTAATGATCATCAGTTGTCCCCTTTGGCTGCCCAGGCATGATGGGAATTGTAGTTTTGCAACAGCTGGAGGCCTGAAGGTATCCCAACCCTGCTCTAGAGTAAGATGTCCACCAAATGAACTGAGCAGCAGCATGCATGCACGGCCACCACCCTGTTCACTTTCCTTGGCGTTGAGCACTAAGTTTGCAATGTCTGGATGCCAAATAGAGAATGAATAGAGTGCTGACTGTGCATGTGCCCTGCCACTCCATTCATTTGCAGTTTTACCTACCCTGATCAGACCAAGGGAGACCTAACGTAAAAAAAAAACATGGCCTCACAACACTGATTTATCTGGCAATTTCTAATTCTTCATAGTGATTTCTACATGGAACTTTTAGGAATAATATTAGAACTCGACTGAGAAAGGGGATGTCTGTCTTCCATGCACGAATACGCATTAGTACAGCTTTGCACAGAATTTGGCTCTAAGACTGTAATCTATGTTAAAAGCTTTGTACAGTATATTGAAACTGACAGAAAACTGTTAAGCCAAAGACCATTAAAGCATTAACAAAGTTAGCATTAAGGCTTGAATAGAAACTAGATTCACAGTGACGTTAAGAGTTATTGAAAATGATTCAGGGTTTGGCCGTGGCCTGAATACTTGCAGGAGTGTGTGTGCTCTGTGGTCAGACAGATACATCTATCATTGAGTTCACTATATCACAGCTTAAGGCGGTGCTTGCCTGTAACTCAGTAACTGTAAGGCTGGGTTTACACTACGTTTTTGCAATCCGTTTTTTGCATTGGAAAAAATGGATGCATGTGTGTGAATCCGGTTTTCCATTGAATTCCATTATTAAAAAAAAAAAACAATCCTTTTTTATAATGGAATTCAATGGAAAAATGGATGCACACATGCCTGTTTTTTATCCGTTTTTTGCAAAAAATTTTATGCAAAAACGTGAACCCAGCCTTAGCGGTTAATTTTAGAGAGAAAAACCTTAGTGTTTTTTTTTTTTTTTTACTTTTCACCGAATGCAGCAGTGATAATGGTTCTTCATGTGAGTGTCGGTTTTTTCCCACATTTGCTGACGCAGATACATTACTGGATTAGTTATTGATGTCCACGAGTGATTTAAGTGACCTTAGTTGGAATGTCTTCAGTTCATTCTTTTTACTTATTATAAACTGGAATTTAGAAGTAAATCCTTTAATTCACACTCCCCTAGGGACGGGCGTATTGGCCAACACTGCCGTACAGATGCGGAGAAGAGAAATCTATTCCAGCGCTGCAGTTGCGTGACAACCAAGCGATCATTTAGCTAATCGAGATCATACCTACTCCTCAGCGTGACATCACTCGTAAAAGAACAATATAAAAAAAATAAGAGCAACATCTGCTCTGAGAACCTTTTTCTTGAATCCATTATGTCCCTTTTCTTTCTCACAGATGGCGTATTTTTACTGCTAAAGTACTACGTGCTGCAGCGGGGTGCGGACACAGGCACTGCTGGTGATCAGCTGTTTGCCGGAGCCATGGTGCCCACATACACGGAGAATCAGCTGCATTCACACAGCTCTTTACATCGAGCAGTCTCTGTGCTGGGTTACTGCAGTTCAACTACCATTGAAGTGGATAAGAGCTGTGCTGCAGTAACCCAGCACGGCCACTGCGCAATGTACAGTGCTCTCTGCTCTTTTTCTCTGCAGTATGTATATCAGCACAATGGCTCTGGCAAATAGCTGATCAGCGGAGGTGCTGGGGGTGAGACCTCACCCAATCTGATATTGATGACCTATCTTGAGGATAAGTTATCAATATATTTTGCCCAGAAGACTCGTTTTTTCTGATTAACTATAAATGATCACAATAGAGCACTTTTGCGAATGACCTGAAACCGTTTACCATAATCCACAGAACGATAGTTTTTAATTACAATTGATATTGCTATGGTTTGTATACTTTAGTATATGAACAATGTGTACCCACACCAAAAGATTTGCGAACGATTAACAATGATTTTTTTGGTCAGCTCAAAAGATGTAATTAACGATACACAAATTTTTGTTAGTCGTTTCTTCGTTGCCTGCGCAAACAAAATTTTTCGTATGATAATCGTTCTGTGTAATACGGCTTTTACTGTTTGAGGGTTGGGTTCACATTACAGAATCCATGCGGATAAGTTCCGGCAGATGCCGTCGCTCGTTCCTGTCCATGGCGATGCCCACCTCTGCCCGTGCCACAGACACCATTCTATGGCCGGGCCGATTCCGCCGTCCGCCAAAAGAATTGATGCCAACTCTTTTGGCGGATGGCGGAATCGTCTCGGTCATACGAGCAATGGAATCTGCCAATATTTATCCGCACGGATTCCGTAGCATGAACCCTACCCTAAGGGAGCGCTGGAGCGTGGACCCGCTAATGTATGCACCGGGCCGCCGGAGGGTTACAGGGGCTGCCTTTTACATACTCGCAGTGCGATGACATTTTTGTTGTGAGTATGTAACCCTATTGAAAGTAACAGGAGGGGAATCGCCGCGGATTTCGCTGTGAACAAAGCGGGGTCTGCCTCTATGGGAATGCTCACACCAGCACACACACCCCCCCCCCCCCCCTCCCGTCAGCCTGCACCCGCCGCAACTCCCAACAGCTGCAGGCCTGCTCAGGCCCCCTGCCCCACACCAGATAACCGCTGGATTGAACCAGCGCCCCGACCCTGTACAGCCATCGGCCCACACAGGCCAGTTGAGTGTATGTGTTAATGTGTTAATCGGGAAGGTGGGAAGGAGGAGTGTACAGGATTCATGGGGCCCCATACAGTTTTTTGCGATTAGACCCCATGAATTCTAGCTACACTTAGGAGGCACACCTCCTCCACCCTCCATGACTTATTGAATTGCATGGTCCAGTGCTTGAGTAAGAGCTCTGTATATCAATCAATCAAATCAGAGAGGGTTGGTGGAGGGAGGAGGCAAGCACGCTAAGGGCCCTATTGCATGGAAAGATTATCATGCGAAAAATCATCAAACATCGTTCAAATTTAAGCGATAATCTTACAGTGTGTATGCAGGCAACATTAAATGGCTAACAAAAATGTGTTCATATGTCAATGATCGCAACTTTTGAGCTGACGAGACAATCATCGTTAATCGTTTGTTAATCATTCACAAATCTTTTGGTGTGTACACATCGCTCTTTTGTAATAGATTATACGAACTATACGAACTTACAACTATCGTTCCGTGCATTATGGTCAATGCGTTCAGGTTGTTTGCAGTCGTTTATCGTTAATTGGTGGAAACGAAAAATCCCTTGTCTAAGAGAAGCCTATATTCCGGCACAGCCTCCGTGACCCTATAAGTCTGAGCTTTATCCAATGCTGACAGTTTATTTTTATTTTTAAAACATTTAAATTTTTTTATTGAAGTTCTTTATGAAGTTTTATATACTGAAAGAGCATAACACAAACAACTAGTGCTGACAGTTTATCAGGAATCATTCATCAATGCATTGTCTACAATGGCAGACAAGGCAGCCCCCATTCTTTCTATTACAAAGACATCTACACTTTCCGCTTGATATTGCATAACATGAAGTAAAATTTCTCAGGCAAATAATCTGCTAGAAAGGAGTTTTTCTGCTGGATTGTGGATCCATAAACAATAGTCAGCTAGTTTTAGGGTATGTTCGTAGACTGCAGATTTGTTGCAGATTTTGACTGCGTTATTAAATTTAATCCCCAGCATGCAAACATCCCCTTAAAGTGTTACTGTTACAATTGACAAGTCATCATACATGTTGGGAGTTACTGATTGCATTGGGTCTCACTGCTGAGACCCACTGCGATTCCAAGATAAAGCTTGGGGAAGTGCCACAGTGCACTTTATTCTGCAGCCAGCCAAACAATTCATCTCTTTCACTTCATAGACTGTAATGAAGCTAAAGTGTTGGATTTGATTGACAGCCAAAGAGAGACATGAGATGCCACACACTTCCTTGGCTTTGCAGGGGTTCTCAGCAGTGAGACCTGGTGTGATCAGTTACTTGTCTGATGACTTGTCAAAAGTTACCACAAATGACATTAACGCTTTAAAATAAATGTCTACATACTTTACTGGACTGTCATTCTAGACTTGCCACAGGGGAACTTCATTGACTCCATTAAAAATAAAATAAATGCATATAGGTGCACTCACCGATCAATTATTTGACACATTTCCTACTTGTCTGTGCTGCTCTTAGCCCCAGATTAAAACTTTCACAAAAGATCCCAGTTTTACATCATGGCACCCGGCCAGTAATCTACATCTCCTAGCATGCATTGCACCTCAGAGCAAACTGCTAAGTATCCACCTAATCTTCTAGTATCTGCCTGTCGCTGGCTCAATCTTCTTCTGCTTTATACTGTAAAAATATATATCTGTCTCATGGCTATCTATCGATCTATAGATGAGAAAGATAAAACAACCCTAACCCCTATACTGCTCAGGAGGCTGTTGGTGTTCTGTTGTTTCCCCGCCCCTTGGCTAGATGCTTACTGATTGGTTTGATGCCGGTGGTAGGCAGGGTTACAGATGAGGCATTACAGCTTGCCTGGCAACAAGAGACATACAAATAGGAGATCATGTGACCTTGGTCTCAGAAGGAAGGGGGGGGGGGACAGATGAATGGAGACAAAGTGGACCAGGAAGTGAGGATTTTCTGCAGCTTCAGGATGTAAGGCAGGATGTGCTGCAGACAAACAGATTAATTCATGTAAAAGACACCTATTACAAATAAGCTTAGATTATGGGTGAGGATTGAACAGGATCAAATCTGTCTTAAGTGCAGTACCCCTTACATAAAAGAGTACCATGCCCTTTTACCACTGCTTCTTCTCTAGGACCTTATAAAAATGGAGAGGTCAGACAGGTGCTGGTGGGTGACATTGCCAGCTGTTCCTATCCAGTCCTTTTATTTAGACCACACCAACTTGAAATAAAGGTGTTTACACAGAATTTGACTACTTTTTCAGCACTATTGAAGGGAAGCGGCACATCACCATGACAACTGTAAGGATTGCGACTAACGGCTAATGATTAGGGATGTAGGAACTGAATGTACCTATTCCCCCTCACATTATATGCAAAGGGATGGCCACCGTTGTACACAGCACCACAAAAAAAAACATATAACATATTCCCTGTTTAATTTTCATGTCCTACTATAGAAGCCATTTAAAGGGCTGCAATATGTGTTGCTCATAAAACCTTCCATTCCTTGTCTCCTGTTTTTTCTTGTTGTGGCTGTAGCGCAATTGCGTAGCCAAATAGCCAGATTGCATTCACAAAACTTTTATCCGTCTAGCCAGGAACTGGAGGTGTGAATCCATTGCCAGATTTACTCATTTGGATCTGAGCTCTATAGTCTATGCCAGTTTAGTAAGGCTAAAGGAAAGATGATAGATGAAATCTATTCCCTGTCTTGATGCTAAGCCTTTGTTTTGGATTTCTGTTGGATTTTAATCAGGCAGATGTATTTAGTATTTGATAGGAAGTACGCCAATTCCATCTTTATCTAAAGACAACTCCATCCCTGTGTAATACTGAGGTGATACAGGGACATGGAAAGCTAAAACACTGGAAATCCCCCCACTCTAGTAAACATAAGGCGGGCACATGCAAAAGCCCCTTGTGACACCAACCATAATAAAAAGACAAGTCAAAGGCAGGGGCACATCTTCCCAGACATCTGCTTCTTCACTGCCCAGTTTTAGGGCCATCCATGTTTGCCCCCCACCCCAGGTAACTGGTCAGCATCTTGATCTACCGTCATGACTACTTGACACCCCCCCCCCCCCCCCCCTCACGTATGTGGACCAGCTCCACAGCTTTTCTCCCCCATAAACAAGCCACTGGGTAAGCTAATGGTAAGCTCACCATGTCACATAAACCATCACTCAACACGTGAGACACTGCAAAAATATATAAGGCTCCCCCACATACGAAACCTGAGCCACTTCTCCAATGCTTCTCTTATAGGTATCGCTGCAAATGTCTAGCTCAAGATATTAAAATGGCATCGGTCCTGTACCAGCCATTCCACCAAACTTTTTTCGGCCAGAGAACACCAAGCCGTCGAGTTCTTCTACAAAATTTGCTGGGCCCTGTTAGCTTTCCTACGTGCCCTTGGCAGTGCTGTTTTATGCTGGCACTACTATTTAGCATTTTGAGACCATGTCCGTTTAATACTAGGCTTTTTGGGCTTCATGCTTGCAATGACTACTATCTGTTGTGAGGTCAACTTTAGTGTTCCCAATTGGGATATCCAAGATGTTCCTGCCAGTGCTGCCTCCTCCCACAGTCTACTCCACTGAGCCAACCTCAGGTCCATTCTCCTAATCCACTGCACCTTGGCCACCTTCCCAGTTGTATCCCATAGGGTCTCTTCTTAGCTCTCTCTGTGATCAGTACACACAAGAATGGGCGACCACCCAGATACTACTTGGCTCTGCAAAAAAAGTTATGAATTCCTGTAACTCCGAATAAATTCCTTGTGCGTCCTTGACTCCATCTGCATAGCTTCATAATTGATTTCTCAACCTACCCCCTCTTGAACTGTTATGTGGCCTGCCTGTATAATTCAATTTCCATGTGGCCCCAGTCCCAGCGCGGCCCTTCTCACTGATTGACAAAATAGTAAATGCAATAATTTCTTTATCCCTATGTACTAAATTACATCCTGGGCCCTGCATCCCTTCAGCCTATCTAAGTTGCAACTAAGGGCCGATTATCTGTAACAAGTTTTTCTAGAAATGCTAATTCGGCCTATAATCGATATGTGTTAAAGTGTCAGCGATCAGCCCACTGAACGGCTAACTGCATCTTTTAAGCAGCCCTATAATCCTCCACTATTGGCCGCCCTGTGTAAACAGTGATCGTTCATGCGGCCTGGCCCCTAGAGTAGTTGTGCTGTGTAAAGGCACTGCAACCGAGCGGTGATCAAGTATTTATTAGGTACACATGTTAGCAACTCCATCTAACTAACGCGTTTTAAAGGAGAAGTCTGGCCAATTTTAAATCTGCCAGGGGCAGGAGGAAATTTGATCAGGAGTAGGAACTCTCACCGTGCCCACAGTGAGTGGTGGGACTGGCCTCAGGACCCCCACCAGAAGGCCTTTTCCCCCTGAGTTGTGATGACATGACTACCTGGGGGAGAATGCCAGTCCCAGTTAAGGGAATGGCCACTCAGTGATTGGAGCGGAGTCCCGCCCCAGTCACTGACTGGCTGAGGGGCCAGTCCATCAGCCGGGTTGTGACGTGTCAGTGCTGGAGATCCCGGAGTCCGGTAGGGGTCCCGAGGCTGGTCCCGGCGCTCACCGCGGGCACAAAGAAAGATAATTTCCTACTCCGGTTTAAATTTTTCCCTGCCAGCTTTTAAAAACGACCGGACTTCACCTTTAAGTCATAGTTGCCTCCAAGTCCTGTTTTTTATATATGCTATAAAAAAGACTGGAATTTTTAAGTACACAACTTATCCGGTGGAAACTTTTCTCAGACTACTAATCACTCATTTCGCATTTGCTCTTCTGCACTGATTCAGGGGACAGGTGACCTCTGTTCTTGGCGTTAGTGGGGGATCCACGATTACACAAATATTGGTTCAAGAGACTGCTTACTACTGTCAGATCTGGACATCCCTGTACTGCTAGACTGTGGTTCTAGTATGACATCACTTAGACCAAGGAATGTTAGTTGCATTCAGGACTCGACGCTACTGTTCTGCTGGAACCCGGTGATTGCTGTATCCCAGCATCCATAGGTATGTGCAGGTCTGACAATGATTAATAGCCCCTGGTCTAGATGCTATTGGTGGGACCTAAACCAAACAGGTCCCTGTGATGACACTGGGACGAAAGACAGTCAGATCTGGACACACTCGGAAGCAGAAATAATGCAAGACCATAAATATACAGCAGCTCTGTAGACAGGCACAATGCTGGGTGCTACTGCTATATATATCTACTTTACATGATTTAGATCTGACCCTAAAATCATTGTTAATCTTTCCCTGTAATTCCACATTCGTTCACTAATAGTTCAGGATAATTCCACATTGTTCATTCTTTTGCTGGGATCAGATGGAGTAGATGCTCATAGTAACGATCGTTATAACCATTGCAACTATCGTTCTGTGCATTATGGCGAACGATTTCAGGTTAACTATAAACAATCTTGTTTGCGATCGTTAATCGGTAAAAAAAAAAAAACGATTTGTCTAATCGGGCCCTAAGCGTGCCATTCACGCTGGATTCTTACTGCTGCTGTATAATGGCCTCAATGCGCTAAATCTGATGTCTACAGATAAAAGCAGCAAAAACAGCAGGGATGGGAAACCTTTGGCCCTCCGGCTATTGTAAAACTACAATTCCCATCATGCCTGGACAGCCAAACCTAAATCCATGACACATGATTTGCTGCACTATATGCCTTTGCTGAATAAACCACACTGAGGTCAAGACCCGGGTCTGCCGACACCACTGAAATACCTGCTATCTGTGCTGCTTCATTACCTGAGTGTATATATATTAGATTAATATATATTAGATTAGAGTGTCACTGCAGTTTGTTGTTGTTTTTTTGCAGAAATCAATAGTACAAGCAATTTTAAGAAATGTTGTAATTGGGTTTATTAGGCAAATATGCCATTATCTGCATTCAAAAAGACTTTCCCCAGGTCCCCCTCCCTCCCTCTTCTCTCGCATTCACTGCTCATTATCTGGAAATCTCAACTCTTTTACATCAGTCGAGCCCTGTGTAACCTATGGAGAGGGGAGGAGGGAGGAGGGAGATTAGTCGCCAGCAGAAAACAAAGGATTACACAGTGGGAGCTGTGTGAAAGCCGGTATTCAGAGGTCAGAGAGGTCAGTGCTGACTGTCAGAGGAGATAGCCCGGTGATGTAGCTGTAAATTAACTCTTTGTTGTCCTGTTTTAGTGCCTCATCTACCTCCACCCTTTCCCTCTCCATAGAAAACCATGAGGACAGGGGGAGAGCTTCAAACTGTTTTTTCATGATAAAAATGCATTTTTCGGCTAATTACAAAGTTTATTAAAATCGCCTGTACTATTGATTTTTGCAAAAAAATGTAAACGACAGTGACACTTTAACTATATTAAAGAAAGTATTTCAATGGAGAGAGAAAAGCAAATGCAGGACACCTTTTGTGCAGAAGCAAATAGAGGACCAGGACCAGGTATGCCGAATGTATAATCTAATTTTTAGTTGCTTTAAAGGGGAGCTATCAGCATCTAACCTAACCTGCTGATAGGGCCTGGGCTACTGAGGAGGCAGGAATGTGTCTTACCTTCCTCCTCCGCACTGGTTCCTGCACTTTTAGCCGGCGTAATCTTCGTCCAGGAGCACTGCGTCCCTCCCACAGCCCGCCCACTCCATTGATTATGAATGGACGGATGACACTGTGAGGATGCGCAGTGCTCCTGGACGAAGATAACGCAGGCTAACAACGCAGGACAACATACCTTCCTCCCCAGTGTCCCGGGCGCTATAGGGGGCTATTAGAAGCTTAGATGCTGACAGTTCCCCTTTAAAGCACGGCAATAATTCTCTGCTGGAGCGTTTCTGCTATCATGAATGACATTTAATTTGCCTTGAATCCTTGAAGCAATATTGTTTATGGACCATTAATTTCTGCTCAACTTCCTTCAGCGTTGCCGGTGTAAGACATTTATACCCTATTAATAATAAAACACAGATTGCTTTCTACTGTTTTATTACAATGTAACTATCATTGTAACAAACTTCTGATGTGTCACAGTAACATGTTAGAGGTTTGTATCGGTGGGGGTCCGGGTGCTGGTACCCCGCTGATTGGGTGCTGTGTGGCTGTGCGCTCTGTACTCTTCTTCTCTGCTGAGCTATAACAAGGTGTCTATGGAATTATAATGAAAGTCATAAGAGTACACATGGACAATGTGCAGTGTGTAGAGGAGTGTGCCTTCCCCGGACAAGAAGCAGAGAGGGACAGTTACAGGCTAAGGGAGATCTATAACAGAGCCAATGTGTGTATAGAGAGCCCTTATTTCAAGGGTTAAAGTGAACCTGTCACCAAGAAAATGCTAAGTAATCTATCACCACCATGTTATAGAGCAGGAAGAGCTGAGTATATATATATATATATATATATATATATATATATCTTTATGGGAAAAGATTCAGTATAACTTGACACTTGATTGAAATCCCTGCTCACTGTGGGTTAAGGAGTCCGGTGGGCGGTGTCACTCAATGTACTGGACTCTAGCATGGAAACATCAGATGCAATTACTAAATTCTGAGTTATACTGAATCTTTTCGCATAAAGATATATATCAATCTGCTCAGCTCCTTCTGCTCTATAACATGATTGTTATAGGTACTATTTTCATGGTGACAGGTTCCCTTTAAGATACTCTATGTTTGGTAAGCCCTTAAAGCAGGGAGCCAGAATTGCAGACTGAGCCTAGTTCAGGCCCCACTGGGATGGCCAGCTTACTATAACCAAGTCTGTGCCACTTCGGGAGAACCACAGGGCCGGCTGTGCCCCTCATCTCTGTGTGGTGTGCTTGGGCACATTGGTGTCCTGTAGTCTATGTTACAATGGTGAGCAAGTGATCCTGCCCACCACACTATACATTCCAATAAAGGTGGGCAAGTATTATTTTTACCTACAATACATTAGTCAAGCTTAGCTCATGAATGCCGCTATGTGCCAATGCCAGATGACATTGTAGGATAAAGAGCAGCTAAGTTTTATATGATATTGGCACTGTATGCCACTTGAAGATAGGAGAAACTGGATGGCATGTTTTAATACAGTGCATTCTTTTTTCCTTTCAAATGCCAAAAATTTCAATATAATAACTTTGCATAAAAGGGTTATTCATCTTAGGACCGCTGAATCAGCTCGGCATCGCTGTGTCTCCCAATAAGGTTACACATATCTCAAGGGACAATTCAAGCCCTGGAGATGTGTCTGTGACCTCAAAGGGAAACATAGAAAACATACTTACAAGCTTCCAAAGACCTCCTGACTTCGCAACCTGACTACTAGAGATGAGCGAAGCTGCCGGATTTCTGGTTCGTACGAACCAGAAATCTCGGCATCTGACTCCCGCTGTCTGCCGCCTCCGTGCAGCGGGTGGGTACAGCGTAAGGAACGCCTAGAACTACAAACTACAGAAAGCAGTTTTGCTAAAGCAAAGTGTTTGCAATTCTCTTCCACCTTAAAAAAGTTTGGGTGATGAGAATACCCCTTTAAGAATGGGACCTGGATGCACTATGGCAGCAGAGGAATGTTACAGCTTGTATATTAGATGTATTATACAACACACATCTTAAATCACTTTAGGTTTTATATGGTTGTCATAGAAACACTTGTCTAGTCCAGTTAGCCTTTGGCTGGACAGGCAGAACTATCCACATACAGGATTTTGCACACAGCACTTGCGTTTGTTTAGTAGGTGATTGTGTAACATACACTTTTTATTGTGTCATTTTGGAGCAGTTTTTTCTATCATTAAAATTTAACTTGGTTAAACTGAGATATTAGTAATGACATTTTACTTGTAAAGGCTGTTTTTGATATTATATTTACTCTGCATAAACTACTATTTAAAGCGAATGTACTATCAGGTACATTCGCTTTAATTTGACCCACGGATAGATCGGCGCTGGTGAGGGGAAGCCGATGCAGAGGTCCAATTTTTGAACCGCTGCTCGCTTCCTATGTACGGCGCCGTTCTATCCATGGGTACCGGGCCATGAAGCACTGGAGGCGGCCGGTCCACCTCCAGTGGGTGGAGTCCCCCGTCCTTCTGTGATGCGGCTCCATTGATTCTAACGGAGCTGTGTCATAGAGGGCCTCCAGTGCTTCAGTCCCGGCCTGGTACCCGTGGATAGATTGACACTGTACCACGGGCCACGGTTCAAAAAAATGGACTGTGGCACTGGCGCCGATCTATCCGTGGGTCAAATTAAAGCAAATGTACCTGATGGTACATTCGCTTTAAGCCTCATTCACATGTTCAGGATTTGATAAATATTTAAAGGGATAATCCTAAGAAAACAAAAAATATTTTTTTTAATTTGCAAAGTACTAAAATCTTCTTTCTTTTTGTACTTATCAGCTGCTGTATCCTGTAAGCTGAAGTAATTTACAAATCTGGGTAACTTTCTGACACCAGTTGATTTAAAATATTTTTTTTCCCCAAAGTACCCATTTAAGCATTGATTCCGGATCTGCCAACATTCAATGTGTAATGCATGCAATATATAAACCTGTACACAAACATCCTTGCAGATTTTGCCACAATGATCTAAGTGAGAAAAGACAGACAAGTATCAAACTGAGGGATCAGTTACATGCTACCTATACAAATCTATGAAGAGGGAAAGAAGAGGAGGGTGGAGTTGCAAGAAAAAGACAGAAGCAAACAGAGGTGCTGCAAGGAGACTACATGAGCTAGAAGTGAGTAATAGATCTCACCCAGCACTAGATTTGCAGCTTAGACTGCTTAGTTCTGTTCTATAATGTCCCCCAGGCTGAGGGCTACAGGGAAGCAGGACCCCCTAAGCTCAATTATGTATACAAGACACCACTGAGGTTAGGCTGCGCTCACCAGCTCGCAGGAAATTAAAAACTAGAGAAGTCTAGTGACAAATTCCATATCCAAGTTATGAAAGGGCCAGAAATAGTTTCGTTCTTCATGTAATAAATTCTGGATGGATGGTGAATTTTTTTGTGGGTTGCAATGCATCAAGATTTTAGAGCAACAGAGTGATCTTTGACTATGTCATCTGACCATAAATATGTGATGTATGCAGGGCTGTGGAATCGGAGTTTTGGCTGGAGTCAGAAAAAAACGTACCAACCAGCTTTAATAAATTCTTGCAAAATGTTATTATTGAATTTCCATATGAATTTTATAATAAAGGAGTCCTATTTACCCGTTCCCAAACCCCTGCAATACAGCATCACAACTCAAGGTTCCCCCGCCGGTCTCCCGATCCTGTGATGTCACAGCCCCACTCAGCCAATCAGTAAGTGAGGTGGGACACAGCTGCCGTCACTGACTGGCTGAGCGGGTAGTTCTTGTGGGGCTGCAATGATCCAGAAGTGCGGACACTGACAGAGAGCTGATAAATCTGGGCCTATGTCTGACCCCTATATCATTATGTCTGACATCTATACAACTATGGCTGACCTTTATATCTCTATATATCACAGGTATCTGGCCTTGTTAGCAGTTCTCCGTTGGGTATGGTGAATATTTGGTTAGAAACATAGAAGATTGTCAGCAGGAAAAGACCACCTGCTCCATCTACTGTAGCTTTGAGTTCTTCAGGACATAGTATGTGGAGACTGGCTGCATCCACTGCACATACAGGAGAATCTGCTTTATATCTTTGCCTTATTCCCTCAGAAGTCTCCCCAGGATCATGTAGGACATTACACAGAAGCTTCTGAGCCAGATCTGTGGTGTGCCACCAGGTGATGTTAGTACTGGTGTTCATGTCAGCTCAGCCAGTAATGTTAGTGTTGTGACGCCAGGTGTGATGTTGATACCTGTTTGTTTTCAGGGCTGGCTGTGTTCCCCAAATGGTCGTTAACCTGTTGTTGTTGTTCTGGGTCCCTTGGGCTCTCGTCACGGCAATCCTGAGTGGCAACTGACCCAACCGGACTGTCGGTACCGCCACCCACAGAAGGGGGAAAAATAACCCAAGGTGTGTGGTTGTGTGTAAAGGTGTCGGTGCAGATAGAGGATGACAGAGTCCTGTTAATATATAAAATATAACAACTTTACAGTAAGGCTTTTCCGTATAACAATACATGGTTTCACACCTAAATAAATCTTGACACACTTGAGTGCTTAATCTTGGTGCTTGAAGGAGGTGCTTGAGAGAAGTAGAAGAGGTAGTTGTAGCGGTGCTTGTAGAGTGAAGAGTAGAGCAGAGGACAGGAGTTTGCCTGAGGAGCCCTAAAACAGTTTAGCTATGTACTCTGCCGGAACCTTTAGTAAACATATCTTCAATAGTGAATAGTTACTCATTCTCACGTGCAGACAATGTCTTACCACCTTCTGCCCTCTCGTAGAACCCATCCCAGTAGGGAAGTACGAGCCCCAGCTGTAAAAAAAAAAAAAAAAAAAAAAAGATGCAGGGCAGGTCAAAGCTAAGCCTGCAATGCCTCTCTGTGTTTTCTCCTTGCCTCTCTGCATTTTAGTAACACCACGGAGCTGGATATTGTCACCTTTCACTGTACAAATCTTGAGCATGCCCATTGCTAGTGAGGCGGTGCAGGGTCTTGCGTCTGGGGACAGGGTAGGGCTGGGTGATTAATCGAATTAATTCTAATACTAATTCTAATAATAATACTATTAATACTACTACCCCCAATACTACTCTACTACTACCCCTAATACTGCTCTACTACTACACCCAATACTACGCTACTACTACCCCGAATACTGCTCTACTTCTACCCCAATACTACTCTACTACTACCCCTAATACTGCTCCTATTACTGTTCTACTTCTGCCCCCAAATACTTCTCCCAATACTGCTCTACTGCTTGCACTACCATTGCTGCTACTACCCCCACTCCTGATACTACTATGCCCACTGCTGCTACTCCCCTTATCTACTACTACACCCCTCAGCTTCTATGCTTCTTTACCCCTTATCCACTATGCCTCTACTATCACACCCTGCATAAAATAAATAAAAAATCGAGATTTAAATCGAGAAAAAAAAATGTAAAAAAAAATCGAGATTTTATTTTTTGGCCATATCACCCAGCCCTAGGACAGGGTGGGTGTGCGGACCAGGGCCCAGGGTACATTTAATCTGCAAATGTCCACAATGACTCTTCAAACCAACAGGCAGTCACACAATGACTCCTCAAACCAACAGACAGCCTAAGCTGGATTCTATCCTCTGTCCTCTAAATTGCAGATGTAGCTCAACCAGATACAGTTTTTATACTACTGTCTACATTCCAATAAAAAGATGGTAATCATTGACAGAACAATGAATTCACAGGTGAAAACACTTTACAGATGAATGTAAGGACAGCCGTCCATGACCTCAAGCTGAAGAGACGCTGGGTGATGCAACTGCTCAATGCACACATACAAGCAAAGATTTTATTCACCACAGCGCTGGGACTTTTTGTATAAGTGATTTTGGTATAATTTTTTTAAAAACTTTGTTAATTAGCTTATACTAGTCTTGTAACAATTGCGCAAACAGTCAATACTTTACCTGTCCACTCTCCTGGTCTTCTCCTGCACTCTGTATGCGTCCCGGCACCGCATCCTGCAGCTTCAAAGTGGCCTGTGATTGGCTGAGCGTCAGCTCAGACAGGGCGCTCTGAAGCTGCAGTGTAAGGTGCTGGGACGCATACACAGGTAAAGTACTGACTGGGCAAGGGCTGCACAGACATCATTAAGCCCTTGCTAAACCATTACCGGGCCCAGTAAACGAGCACCGATCTAGCAGATTGGCGCTAGTTTGCAATATTGTTCGGACTTTCATCAGCCCGTGTAATAGGATGCTAACTGTTCAGGCTGATAATCATTTAGGCTATGTTTCCACACAGTAAGAGACCGGCCGTTCCAAATTAGTAAAGGAAAAAAGGTTGCCAAGTGATCCCTCTTGACCATTCAACCAAAAATGATTCCCAACTTTGCATGTTCCATCTGCCCCTTACAGTTTACTTCCTTAATGTTACGTGTGATTTCTCCCCCCCCCCACACCCCCCATCCTATATGGGTTGTATAAAAAAAAAATGTTTCTGACCTCATATAAACTGACAATGCTTCTGTCTCTCCCTGCTCGGGAACTGTTCCTTTTTTGGGTGAAGAATATAGAAAAATCCAATGGATCCTCTAAGGCCGTGATGGCAAACCTATGACATAGCCATGTTCATTGACACGCCCAAGAAGGACACCGGCGCCGGAATAACAATATCAGTCTTCTGGTAGTGCTCCCAGGCCTGTCCTGCCACACATACCGCTTGGACTGTGCATGCTCCACGTTACTCAGCACTGTGTTGATTGGATGCGCCGCTACGCCATCCTCCACATTACCCAGCACTGTGATTGGATGAGCCGCCTAGGTAAACTATGGTACCGCACTCCTGCACAGCATCATCTGTGTCTCAAAGGCACAGCACCTGCGCAGCTAATAATCTGTGTTTCAAAGGCACCAACACTCCTGCTTGCGGACCTGACCAGTCAGCAAGTTGGTGAGTATGTGGAGGGTGGTGTTGGTTGCCAGTGAATGAATGGGGCAGGGGGACTGGGGGTGTATGCTGGTGAAGAGATGAGGGCCCAGGAGGACTGGGGGTGTATGCTGGTGAAGAGCTAAGGGCCCAGGGGGGCTGGGGGTGTATGCTGGTGAAGAGATGAGGGCCCAGGAGGACTGGGGGTGTATGCTGGTGAAGAGATGAGGGCCCAGGGGGGCTGGGGGTGTATGCTGGTGAAGAGATGAGGGCCCAGGGGGGCTGGGGGTGTATGATGGTGAATAGATGAGGGCTCAGGGGGACTGAGGGTGTATGCTGGTGAAGGGATGAGGGCCCAGGGGGACTGAGGGTGTATGCTGGTGAAGGGATGAGGGCCCAGGGGGACTGAGGGTGTATGCTGGTGAAGGGATGAGGGCCCAGGAGAATTGGGGGTATATGCTGGTGAAGGAATGAGGGGACTGGGGGTGTATGCTGGTGAATGGATGAGGGCCCAGGGGACTGGGGTGTATACTGGTGAAGGGATGAGGGCCCAGGAGGACTGGGGGGTATATGCTGGTGAAGGGATGAGGGCCCAGGGGACTGGGGGTGTATGCTGGTAAAGGGATGAGGGCCCAGGGGACTGGGGGTGTATGCTGGTAAAGGGATGAGGGCCCAGGGGACTGGGGGTGTATGCTGGTGAAGGGATGAGGGCCCAGGGGGACTGAGGGTGTATGCTGGTGAAGGGATGAGGGCCCAGGAGAATTGGGGGTATATGCTGGTGAAGGGATGAGGGCCCAGGAGGACTGGGGGTGTATGCTGGTGAAGAGATAAGGGCCCAGGGGGGCTGGGGGTGTATGCTGGTGAAGAGATGAGGGCCCAGGAGGACTGGGGGTGTATGCTGGTGAAGAGATGAGGGCCCAGGGGGGCTGGGGGTGTATGCTGGTGAAGAGATGAGGGCTCAGAGGGGCTGGGGTGTATGCTGGTGAAGAGATGAGGGCTCAGAGGGACTGGGGGTGTATGCTGGTGAATAGATGAGGGCTCAGGGGGACTGGGGTGAATGCTGGTGAAGAGATGAGGGCCCAGGGGGGCTGGGGGTGTATGATGGTGAATAGATGAGGGCCCAGGGGGACTGAGGGTGTATGCTGATGAAGGGATGAGGGCCCAGGGGGACTGAGGGTGTATGCTGGTGAAGGGATGAGGGCCCAGGGGGACTGAGGGTGTATGCTGGTGAAGGGATGAGGGCCCAGGAGAATTGGGGGTATATGCTGGTGAAGGAATGAGGGGACTGGGGGTGTATGCTGGTGAATGGATGAGGGCCCAGGGGACTGGGGGTGTATGCTGGTGAAGGGATGAGGGCCCAGGGGGACTGGGGGTGTATACCGGTGAAGAGATGGTGCCAGGGGGACCTGGAACATGTGTGCTGTGAAGGGATGGGGGATGGTTTTTTTTGTATTTTAACAAATAGCATCTCCCTGATGATTTATTAAATAGTTATATGTTACAATTATATATTTTTGTTATTTAAACTATAAATATGTTTGGACACACCATCCGAGTTATATTAGTTTTTTTGCCGAATATTGACACACCAAGCTCAGAAGGTTGCCCATCACTACTCTAAGGCAAGTGTGAACGCAACCACCCTGACAGATAGATAGAAGGACAAATCCGGAAGCTTACCGAGTATTTCCCAAGAAGTTGACACAAAGAGACTGGAGAAAGAAAGAAAAAGGGGAAGGGAGTGAAACTGCTGCTGACCTTACTGAGCAACCCACATAGAACCCGGAGAGGCATTCCTGGCATTCCAGCCAAAGCTTCTATTGCTCGCTAGACCACGCCTGGCTTCATGTCTGGACAAGAAAAGATTCTCCAGCGAGTTTCACATACAATCCGGAGAAGAGGATATCGTGCAACCCTCCTACTTTTGGATTCTCTATTTCAGTATATGGAATATATTTGATTAGTGGCCGTCGTATCCTTATACCAGGGATATAGCTGAAGGAGACAAACGGGCCCAGAACTCTTATTAAATTATATTATACAATATTATCACTAGAAATTAAATTATTTAGGTTTGGGTTAAGATTTTTAGTTTTTTTCTTCTTTGCTTTGTTTGTAGAGGTGAATGACAACCTACAAAGCTTCATGATTGAGTAGATTTTTTTTTTAACAGGGATACGGAACCTTCGGGCCTCCAGCTGTTGCAGAACTACGATTCGCATCATGCCTGGACAGCCAAAGCTAAAGCTCTGACTGTCCAGGCATGATGGGAATTGTAGTTTTGCAACAGCTGGAGGGTTCGAAGGTTCCCCATCCCTGCTTTATAACAACATTAAGTTGGACTCACAATGCGTTTGGGCAGTATGTTAGGTGTATACTTTAGAAAAATGGCAAAAAGGTATATGATATATGCTGTGGTGTGCTCATTAAGTTTAAATGTAACCACTAGTAAATACATTTCCCCACAAAATAAAGCTATACATTTGGAAATCGGACCAAATGTAGTCACTAGTAGACTACATTCAGTGCCTTAAAGGGGTACTCCGTTTCAGAAAGTTATATAGATTTGTCAATAACTTCTATTTAAAAATCTTTAGTCATCTCATAATTATTAGCTGCTGTATGTCCTGTATGCAGGAAGTGGAGTATTCTTTTCAGTCTGACACAGTGCTCTCTGCTGCCACTTCTGTCCATGTCAGGAACTGTCAAGAGCAGGAGAGGTTTTCTATGGGAATTTGCTGCTGCTCTGGACAGTTCCTGTCAGGGACAGAGGTGGCAGCAGAGAGCACTGTGTCAGACTGGAACGAATAAACAACTTCCTGCAGGTCATACTGTAAGTACTGGAAGACTTGATATTTTTAAATAGAGGTAATTGACAAATCTGTATAACTTTCTGAAACCAGTTGATTTGAAAGACAAAAAATCTCATTGGAGTAACCCTTTAAAATTAATGGTCCCTAAACAGGTATGTCGCAATACACGTCGGCTTACCTTTTTGCTGATACATTTACCTATAACATATACCTCTGACATATTGCCCAGACAAAGTGGACCTAACAGGCCTGTGTCTATAACCCAATAGCACCTATACAAATTGTGTCATACAATAAATAGTTACACACTTCTCCCATAATTGGCGTATTGAGCCCTATTCACACAGAGATCAAAGTGGTGTGGGTGAGGGAGAGATTATATTCTCAAGAAACATTGCATTGTCCATAGCACATTTGGGGATTGTAGTAAATTAAAGCCATATGGCTTTAATTGTTAAATGGTTTTTCCAGGAAAAAATATGTAAGGATTTATCTATAAGATAGGCCATTAATCTGATGATTGTCAGGTGCCGACATCCAGATGAGATCAGCTATCCGGTACACTTTTCCGGATCTGTTGTCCGGTGCAACTATAGCACCAGGATGTAAACGGCGTACAGCACTGGAAGCCTTAGTAATGTACTTCATGTAGTGGTGGTGACGGGTTACCGCAGGGCAGAACCTATTCACAGCTCTGCAGTATCCAACTGCTACCACTATGCAATGTACGGTGCTGAGGCTCCATAAATTGTTCACATCCAGGTACCATGACTGTGCCAAGCAACTGATCCTGTTTTGGAGAAAAACAATCATCCTCTAATGTTAAAGGTGGCTTAACTGGATCTTTTCTTTGAGCTCTAGTCCCCCCCCCCCCCCCCCCACACACACACACAAGTGATGTTTCCATCTCTGACCAGCCCCTCCAGCCTACACCACCATCTCCCTGTCATTTACACACACACATATCTTCATTGGGATATTTAAACCGTGTTCACACTTGGCAAAAATGCATCAAAACACAACCAAAATTCCACTCTCCCTATGGAGAGTGAGATGTGATTACAACATGCTGCCTTGTTGTGCTGTATGATGCAGCAGGTGCTGCAACCTCGCAGTGAAATAGTCTGCAGATGTTATGCAACAGGTTTTCGGGGTTGGGCTCACAGGAGTGCTGGAGGAGGGGGTTAGGCAGGGGAGGGGAGAACTGTGATGAACAGCTGAGGAAAAGCAATGCAACTGCTCAACCAAAAAGTACAACCACAAAATAAAAAACTAAGACCCCCCAAAACGAATAGATTTTTGGTGATTTTAGGCCTGCGGCAGACAGGTAAGCAATTCTATCTGCTTCTGCAGCAGTTTTATTCCCCCTGAAGTACCCTGAAGTGAAGAACCACCTTTGAATGACATGGCTCTAAAGCCAGTGAATGTAGAAACAGCTGTACTAAGCTAGTACTACAGCAGAGTCTTCTCATAGAGATCTATGATACCGTCAACTCGAACATTGAACTCATAGTTGGGCTGGGATTCTTCACTGTCATACTGGTGCAAAAATATGTCAGTAATATGTTTGTGATAAACTGGCCTCAAAAACAAGGAATCTGAATATCCCTTTAAAATGCTGTCAATCATCGTCCTCCAGGCAGCTCCATAGACTTATAATGGAGCTGCCTAGATGGAGATCGCTGCAGGACAGGGAGTAAAATGCCGTCTATTTCTCCCAGCTCATTCTCCTCATCCATGGGGGGTCTCAGCAGAGAGAACATGTCTCTGTGACACATCAAAAGTTTTCCTTTAACCCTTTAAGGACATGGCCCATTTTCGTTTTTACGTTTTCGGTTTTTCCTCCTTGTGCATAAAAGGTCATAGCACTTGCATTTTTCCACCTAGAAACCCACATGAGCCCTTATTTTTTGCGTCACTAATTGTACTTTGCAATTACAGGCTGAATTTTTGCATAAAGTACACTGCGAAACCAGAAAAAAATTCAAAGTGTGGTGAAATTGAAAAAAAAACCGCATTTCTTTTATTTGGGGGAAATGTGTTTTTACGCCATTCGCCCTGGGGTAAAACTGACTTGTTATGCATGTTCCTCAAGTCGTTACGATTAAAACGATATATAACATGTATAACTTATATTGTATCTGATGGCCTGTAAAAAATTCAAACCGTTGTTAACCAATATACGTTCCTTAAAATCGCTCCATTCCCAGGCTTATAGCGCTTTTATCCTTTGGTCTATGGGGCTGTGCGAGGTTTCATTTTTTGCGCCATGATGTGATCTTTCTATCGGTACCTTGATTGCCCATATACGTCTTTTTGATCGCTTTTTATTACATTTTTTCTGGATTTGATGCGACCAAAAATGCGCAATTTTGCACTTTGGGATTTTTTTTGCGCTGACGCCGTTTACCGTACGAGATCAGGAATGTGATTAATTAATAGTTTGGGCGATTACGCACGCGGCGATACCAAACATGTTTATTTATTTATTTATTTGTTTACTTTTATTTAAAACCTGGGAAAAGGGGGGTGATTCAGACTTTTATTAGGGGAGGGGGCTTTTTACTATTAACAACACTTTTTTTTTTTTTTTTTTACACATATACTAGAAGCCCCCCTGGGGGACTTCTAGTATATACACTTGGATCTCTCATTGAGATCTCTGCAGCATAGATATGCTGCAGAGATCCATGAGATCGGCACTCGTTTGCTTTCGGCTGCTGCAGCCGAAAACGAACGAGTGCCGAGCCGAGGACGGCGCCATCTTGGACGCGTCCCCGGCCGGCATCAGTAACGGAGATCGCTCCTCCGGGACAAGGTCCCGGAGGAGCGATCTCCCCCACTAGACACCAGGGAAACGTTGCCTCCGGTAATCGGAGGCAGCTGTCAACTTTGACAGCTGCCTCCGATTAGCTAATTAGCGGGCACGGCGATCAGACCGTGCCCGCTAATAGCAGCGGTCCCGGGCTACTCGCGGCACCCGGGATCGCGGCACTTCAAAGCGGGGCCGCCGCGCGGCCCAGCTTTGAAGTGCAAGTGCGGACATATGACGTACTGGTACGTCATATGTCCTTAAGAGGTTAAGGCGATGCCCATTTAAAGTGACTCTGTACCGACACCTTGCCGCCTCCAAACCACCCACACTGCTTTGTAGAGGTACTCATGCCGTGTCCGATTCTGGGGTCGGCCTGTCTCCCAGTGCCAGTATTTAGAAGAAAAACTTCTTTTATCAATGCAGCGGGGCGAGCAGTCAGTGCCCTAGGACTGCGGCACCTCACTTCTCTCCTCCACCAAGCCCAGGGGCATTCTAAAGTGAAGGGAGGAGGGAGAGAGGTGTCGCAGGCCTAGGGCACTGATGCCCGCACCATTGCATTGATGAAAGTTGTTTTTCTTTTAAATACCGGCATCGGGATACAGGCCGACCCCATAACCGGACACCGAGGGCTCTAAAATGCGGTGTTGGCGGTTCAGGGGCGGCAAGGTGCGGGTACAGAGTCTCTTTAAACTGTACACTAAATTCATTGTAGTGACTGGGAATGAAGAAGCCAGAACATACGGCCGTTCTTCCATCTTCTATAAGAAAAGAATCCCAAGGGAAATTTCCGCATGAAAATTTAAAGCAATAAATGTAGATCTGCCTGAACTAAAGCTAGACTTCACTTTAATAATCATTAAAACGGAATCCCTATCTATTCCCTGCGAAAGGTTTTTCTAACTAAAAGGGCCTTCAGGCGGATCATTTGCACTGAGACCCTGGTATTAGATTTGGGGAAGAATTTGCATCTGAAACTTGGTACAGAATGAGAATATTAATAATGGAAGTAGCATTGCCGAGTAGTTAGTCCTTGTATTCTCAGCAGGTTGCTCTAAGCCAGATTATCTAGAAATACTATTACCATTCCAAATTTCCCAACAATCCTCTATATGAATATTTGATGTTTGTTTTTCTATGTAACTCTTCCATATGCCGCCTATCCTGTCCCTAATATATATCTCAGTATTGGCTGCCAACTGTAACTAATATGTCTGCTGTGTTCACAATATAACATATGTGGCTCTACCAAACTCTACTTGTCTTCCTGGGTTCTTACACGTTACTGGATTCCAGCAATGCCGAAGTCTTCCATGTCACGTAGCTATAGGATACTCTAAGCAGAAGAAATGTGTTTTTCGTGTCTTCTTGCAACTTGAAAAAAAAAAAACGTTAACAATATGGTGTGAACACAGACTCTGACAAAAAATGGGAGCCAACCAGGGCTGTTTTAATACATTGGTGGGCCCATTGCACAGTCCTCAAGAGTGCCCCCCCCCAACCCAGCGTTATCAGAATCGGAGCTCCACCCACAGTATAATGCTCTGAAATTGCCCCCACACTGTATTGAGCCTCAATACATACGGTACTTACCTTATAACCTTGTAAAGATATCACCAATGATACCATAACATAATACCGCCACACCATGACCACTATGACTACAGACCCTATAACAGTTACATCCATTTACTCACAGGGGGCGTCTTCTCTGATCAGAGTCTTTCACCTTTTCTTTCACTCCATCCTGCGTGGGCCATCTTTAAGTCTTTCCCCAGCTGTGAATCTTCTCTTCAGAATCTGCCAGAGAAACATTTTAGACTCCAACAGCAGTAGTTACCCCCCTATGTACCCCTATATAGTAGTTACTCTGTACCCCTCTGTGCCCCTATTTAGTAGTTACACCCCTCTGTGCTCCCACTTAATAATTAAGTATGCTCTGTGCCCCAATATAGTAGTAAGGTCCCTATATAATTTAGGCACCTCTGTGCAGCCCCAATGTTAGCATAGACCCGTGTGCTGACCCCAGTAGTATAGACAGCTGTGTGCTGCCCCCAGTAGTGTAGACAGCTGTGTGCTGCCCCAGTAGTATAGAGAGCTGTGTGCTGCCCCCAGTAGTATATAGACCCCATTGTGCTGCCCCTAGTAGTAAATAGACCCCCTGTGCACTGCCCCCAGTAGTATATAGACCCCATTGTGCTGCCCCCAGTAGTATATAGAACCTCTGTGCACTGCCCCCAGTAGTATATAGACCACTAGGTGCTGCCCTCAGTAGTATATAGTAGTATATATATATATATATATATATATATCCCCTGTGCGCCCCTATATAGCCCCCTGTGTGCTCCCCGACTTATATATACCCCCCTGTCCACCCCCTTTTATATAATCCCCCTATGCACCCCCCAGTTATATATATATACCCCCTGTGTGCCCCCAGTTATATATATATATATAGCCCCTGTGTGCCCCCAGTTATATGTACCCCCCTGTGTGCTCCCCAAGTTATATATACCCCCCTCTTATATAATCCCCCTGTGCACCCTCCAGTTATATATACCCCCTGTGTGCCCCCCAGTTATATATACCTCTCTTTGCACCCCCCTTTTATATATTCCCCCTGTCACTGTGCACTCCCCCAGTTATAAATATACCCCCAGTGTGCCCCCCAGTTATATATACCCCCCTGTGCGCCCCATCCCCCCAGTAGTATATAGGCCCCCCTGTGGCACCCCTAGTTAAATAGACCCCCGCTGTGTGCTCCCCCCTCCCATATAGCAAGTAACAAAAAAAAAAAACACTTTATACTCACCTGGTACCGCTCCTTCCTCTTCTCTTCACCTCATCCTTGTGGCCGCGGTGATGTCACTCAGTGCCGATACCACTGCGGGAGAGCGGCCTCTTGTGACCACAGGCAAAGCACTGCCTGCGGCCACAAGGATGACTGACAGGGAGGGAGCCAATGGCTCCCGACCTGTCAGTGCCGCTGCTGCTGCCTGTACTTATGAGCGCTCGTTACGAGCTACAGTACAGAGCGCAGCAGCAGGCGGGGGGGGGGGGGGGGGGGGGCCTGCAGGGGGCACCATGGATGGGTAATTTATCCATCCCGATGGCGCCCCCCCTGGCAGGCTGGTGGCCGGAGCCCTGTGCGACCGCTATGGTCGCACAGAGCAAAGGCCGGGCCCTGCTCAGGGTGGGCCCCTTTAACCAGTGGGCCCGATGCACCATGTGCCCTCTGGTTAAAGCGGCCCTGAAGCCAACATATAAGTAATGCTCCATAGACTAACTATAAAGTCCCGCAGTGAGACGGGGAGAGCACTTCTAAGCGCATTCTAGCAATTGGTGAGAGTTCTGAACACCCAGACCTCGACTGATCAAAATTTTTACTATGAACATATCATAGAGTGACAGTGACACCTTAGGAAATTGAAGTTACAGGAACTATTTAAAGGGCAACTCTAGCTATAAAAATTTTTTTTTTTAAATCAGCTGGTGTCAGAAAGTGCCAGAGATTTGTAATTTACTTCAAAGTCTAAAGTCTTCCATTACTTAACAGCTGCTTAATTGCTCGAGTTGCCCTTTAAGTGTTACTCACTGTTCCATTGCCATGTTTCCATAGGGGGGTTCAACACCTGCCAATGCTTACATAATTCTTCCAGTGGTCACAATTTAGGGTCCTAGTAGATGGGTCAATGGCGGTCCGATCAATAATCTAAACGAGCGCCAATCTGCTAGATCGGTGCACATTTACTGGGCCTATTACATGGCTCGATGATTGCTTAGCAAGGGCTGCACGGACATCGTTAGCTAAGTCTGTTTAGCCCTTGCCCTTATACATTACCTCTCCACGCTCTTGGTCTGCAGCTTGACAGTGGCCTGTGGCCACTCAGCCAATCACTGTGCAGGACCACAGTGGCCATTGATTGGCTGAGCAGCTCAGACAGGCTGCTCTGAAGCTGCAGCCGTGCACCAGGAGTGAAAGCAAAGGGCAAGAGAAGACCAGGAAGGTGGAGAGGTATTCTATAACAGTTTATTCAATCATTAGCTTTCGGCCATACATCGCTATTACACATAGCAATGCCTTGTCGGTGGCCAATGATTTTAGGCCCAGACCTGATCAGCTGTTGATCGTTGTCATCGTCATCTCTATTACATGGAGCGATAATCGGACGGATCAGCCCGATTCAGACAATTATCGCTCCGCGTAATAGGGAACTTTGGCAACAACTCTACTTCCCTTCTTGGTTGTTAGTATTGCCAGGAGCCCAGCACTTTCTCATGATGTTAGGCCTGGGGTCCAATTTGAGGGTACCAGAGATGTTCCTTTTAAAGAGGTCATGATCCCTGTGGACCTGATGGTCCTAAAAAGATTGGGGCACTCTTTATCCTGGGAATCCCTCTGCCTATATCTGCCCAGAATTGTATACAACGTACAGTAGTTGCACTAGTGTTTCTTTGGAAGGCGGCCATTTTGTTGCCTCCTTTTCCCTATGCTTCCCTATATTCCTACTACTTTACGGCTATCAGTAAGCATGGCTCTCCAGTTTTATAGATAGCCGTCTTCAGCCTCTGTTCTGTTTGTAACATCCGGACACAATACAACTAATGTATGCCAGTATCTTCTGCCAAGAGCCATTAATCAAACCTACATTTCACTGGGGGATAGGCAGCCGGCTCAGGGGCACCTGCCACAAATTCATCTTGCAAACACTAAATGATACAAAAGTGACCTGTAATTTGCATTTTATATGCATATCTAGGAAAGGATAAAGCAGTTCAAAGAAATCCACAGCAGCGCAGAGGAACAATCCCCACTTCTGTCTGTAGATTAGTACAATTTTTGGATGAGATGCATTTTAATCGGATTTTACTCTTAAAATGGGTTTTCGATACATATACAGGAAGGAAAAACTATGATTTCACTTCAATCCAGTCTGATCTTTTATGTTTATGTACTTATGTGAATTTTTATAAATATACATTATTGTGATTTATATTTAAAGGTGTACTCCGGTCAAGGGACTTTTTTAACATATGCCTGGGGATAGGTTGTTTTAACATAATAAAGCACACTTACCTTCCAGCTATTTGGCTTTCTCCAGGTGCTGAGGCCGCAGTGTTGCAGCCCACCCAGCCAATCAGCGGCTGCTCAGTACTACAGTTCCCAGAATGCATTGCTTTTCTTAGCTCTCCCACTCTGTCTATTTCCATCTCACAGCACTTTTCCCAGTTCACGGAACGGCTGGTCTCATACTATGTATGAACATGGCGCCATTGTGTATCAATGGAGGTTACTAATAAATTTCTTGAATCGTATAACCGTCTACCTCTTGCACTTTAGAGTGGGTGGAATAACAAAAAAAAAAAAAAAAAGTCTGCAACTTCTTATGTCATTCAGAGTGTGGTAAATCTGACCTGTTATCTTTATTCTGCTAGTCACTACAATGAAAATGATACCGAAGATTTATATATATAATTTTACCTTTTTTTTTTTTTTTTTTAAATAAAATTTTAGTCTTTGATTATACTTTTACCTTTAGCAACTAACCTGTAACTGCTTGATCACTTGTAGGGTACAAACCCACACAGCGTATACACAGCAGATACGCAACAAATACGCAGCAAATACGCAGAAGATTTGTTGGTACAGACTTGATGCTGTGTTCAGTTATTTAGATCTAATCTGCTGCGTATTTGCTGCGTATTTGCTGCGTATCGCAGCAGTAAATACGCTGCATATACGGTGTGTGGGTTTATACCCGTACAGTACACTGCAATACTAATGCATTGCAATGTACTGTAATTTTGCTGTTCTCCTATTACACCCTGCCTTTAGTGACAATCACGGCAGTGTCTAAGGCCTATAGGCCCTGGTCTGCTATATGAAATACTCTGCACCCCATGATTGTGGAGGCATGGTAAGATTGGCCCCCAGCATCTCTATTGACTACAGCATCTAGGGGGTTAAAGGGCAACTATCAGCAGACGAACCTAACCTGCTAATAGGTAAGGGATGTGTTTTACCTTCCTCCTCAGCGCCGGTCCCGCACTGTTAGTCGGGGTAAACTGTGCTCTGGAGCACCCTTAAGAGCACTGCCACATCATCTGACCCACCCCCTCCATTGATTATCATTAGAAGAGGCAGGCCGGATGATGGGGCAGTGCTCCTAAGGGTGCACTGTTTCCTACAGAGGAGTATACATAAAGCCTCCAACGCCTTATCTTATCTTTGATTTTTTTTTACTATACAATCAAAATTTTCTAATGCACTACTGATCCTATCAATTTCTTTCAAAGGTTTATGGTGGGGAAAATCCCTTTAACCCCTTAATGGCCTGTGTTATGCCTTTTTATGGTGGTTATTTAGAGGTTTTATTCCTATGTGGCATCTTTTTTATGGTGCAGCCGCAGTTCAGGAGTAACCCAGAGGAAAAGGGAAAGATATTATTTTAACTCTCTTTATTGTTAGATATAGAACACTCAATCGGTTACATCGACCACATAGTGACGAGTGTCATGTGACTAGACTTAGGGTCCTATTACCTGACTGTATTGAGGCCATGCAAGGATGCAAAAAAGAGCAAACCAGTGAAAGGGGGCCCAACTGCTGTGAAGCCCCACCGAGGTGACACTGTCTATATAAGAGGTGGGCCCAACTGCTGTGACGCCCCACCCAGGTGACACTGTCTATATAAGAGGTGGGCCCAACTGCTGTGAAGGCCCACCCAGGTGACACTGTCTATATAAGAGGTGGTACAACTGCTGTGAAGGCCCACCCAGGTGACACTGTCTATATAAGAGGTGGCACAACTGCTGTGAAGTCCCACCCAGGTGACACTGTCTATATAAGGGGTGGGCCCAACTGCTGTGAAGCCCCACCCAGGTGACACTGTCTATATAAGAGGTGGCACAACTGCTGTGAAACTTCAACTAGTGGACACTGTCCACCTATGAAATGAAGTGATTTTAGAACAGAAAGAGGACAAAGGCAACTTTTATAAAGATATATATCAAATGTGCAGAATCTAAGATTATGGATGGTGCAGAGAACCACACATAGACTAAGGGGTGACAATATCACTTTAAAGTGGTACTTAGGCATTAAATTAAATTGCTGTATTCTTTCAAGTCTTTTATGGCGCAGCCAATCGTGGCTGAGCAGTTGATGACGTGGCAGAGGAGGGACGGCATGAGGCACGGCTGGAGCGATCCCCGAAGATGACATCGTCAACCCAAGATGGCGGCCAGGGTCGACAGCAATTAAGTAAGTATAATGCACCAATACTTCCGGGATGGGGGGAACATGGAGAAGGGGGCCATTCGCTTAAATAACACTTAAATGTTAAACGCTGCACTACTCCTTTAACTGCAAGGGCACACTATTAGTCCAAACATTTTAATTTATATGTTGTCATGAAAAATCCAACTGTATTCTAAAAATATCTTGGCAAATGATGATAACACTATTAAAGGGGTTTTCCTGGCTTAAAAAAAAAAACATGGCTTCTTCCTTCCAAAAACATCACCTCTCCTGTTCTCAGTTTGGGTGTGTGGTTTTACAACTCATTGGAGTAGAGATGAATTGTAATACCACACACAACCTGAGGACAGGGGTGGCGCAAGAATGTAGCTGTGTAACCCTTTTAAGTCAGACTCAAGATAGGAAAGGCCAGAGTTATGCAAGTCAGGATTTACAGTGACTCCCATGCACTTGACCTATCACTTCCGTACTACGGCTGCTGCCAGGTTTTGCATGACCTGTGAATCATAAGTGTCTAAATTCCAGGAAAACGAGCCTTCTTTTATTGTATATAGCATCTTTTGTGTTTTATATCTTTTATCCCACTGACTTAATCAGAGCCTGAAGCTGTGCATGACTGTAATGATTCACACCGAGCGAGAACTGTGTCCATTGTAAGTACAGACAAGGCCAGTGACCCATATACCCGGGCTCAGTCCCAAGCAATCTCTGCCCTCTCCACCGCATTATCTCATTCATGAACAATATTGGTTGGCACACTCAGGTTTCATCCTTTGCATCGAGATTGAACTACTCAAAATGTATTGCAAACTGGAAGCCTGGAGTTCTACATCATACTGCAGAATTCATATATGAATACACAGCCACTTCTATTATATCCGTTATTAGTATTCACCGCATTGTTGTGACATAGCGAGATGATAGGACTCGTGTTATCTATTCAGTCGGTGATGCTATCCTGTTATGTGGAACCAACAATTATCTCTTATAAGACAAATTGCTTATACGCTTAGTGAATTAACGTCTGTTGCTGTTTATTTCTCTCTATATATTGATTGCTTTGTATGTGTTTATTTTACCCATGAATAAGGAGGCATAAGACATGCGAAACCCGTCGGTGCGACTTTTAAGGCATGAACTAAAAATTGGACACTACAGGATGGATCTGATTCAGTCACAGATATATAATATATTTCATTGTATACTTGTATTACCCATGAAGCGGCAATATTTTTCTCAGTACTCAATGGGTCATTCCATGGTAAAATGTATGAAGTCATTCAGACTGAGTATTAGCAATCTTAATGCCAAAGTTTGTGTCCCTACAAAGTCTGATAGTGTCCAATCATTTCTGACAGTAGGGTGGGTAGGTGTAGGGTGTCATCTTGTTGGCAAGAGGAATGGTAGACCTGGGCTATACGAAAACATATACAGTGTGATTTACCCAACAATCGTCTCTTGTTAAAGGAGAACTCTGAGCATAATTTAAAAAATTATACAAGGCAGAGGGTGGTGGGAACATAACAATCAGTGGCTACTTAGAAGCTACAGCCACCGGGACGGAGAGAGAGAATACCGGGAGCAGAGAGAGGTAAGGGATCAGGTGTTTGGCAATCATCAGCCGATTTTAGATCCAAACCTAAACCAACGATCAGCCAATGATTGTTTCATTGGCTCTTCGCTGTCTTTATTGCACAGAGCGATAATTGGCAGAATCGTCCCAATTTGGCCAATTATAATTCGTATCGTAATAGGGTCCTAAGTGAAGCAGGGAGTCGTAACCAATTTGACAGGAGTCCCTGCTCCTTGTACTAAACAGTAAGCCAGTGATGCTTTATGCATTGCTGGCTTACTGTCAGTTGATTAGTTGGTCTGGGCACTCTGCGCCTGGAGATGCTCAGTGAGTCTGTCAGGTCAGCCTTACTACAGGAACAGCACTAAGCTTGGCAATTGTAAAGGTCCCACATAGAATGAATAGAACACTGGCTGCAGATGCCTGCTACCGCTCCAATGATTCAGAAGTCATTCTCCTTCATTCCTCTCTAATACCTTTATATCCTAGAGCGTGTTTCCTCCACTTTTTACATCCAAATACTTTTAACCCTTTATTGTATCATGAATAATTTCATCATAGAAATGTCACCTGGCAGAATCTCACTCCTTTTCTAGGAACACTCTAAAAAAAAAAAGCATTATTAGAAGTACAAAGTCTAAACGAGTATGAATTCCAGCCTTGCTGTTATGGAATCTCTGAGTTGTGCATTGTCCCCTCGGGCCTTGCATTAGGCATAACATAATATATCAGTTTTCCGGGAGTGTTCAATAAAATCACACCCTAGTCAAACCTGAAAAATCAGGTATGAGAGCAATAAATTCCAACCCCTCCTTCCTTAACTCAACTCATGCTTACAGGGGTCCAGGAGACAGAGATCCGGGCTCCTATAGGCAACATGTTGTTACGGGGAGAAGTATACATTGTTTGATGTGTGTACACTAACATGGAGGGGCCAGGTAGTGATTATTCTCTAACATCATTAAAGGGGTACTCAAATCAAGTGGTTTCAGAAAGTTATATAGATTAGTAATTCACTTCTTTTTAAAAATCTTAAATTGTCCCATACTTATCAGCTACTGTATGCCCTGCAGGAAGGGGTGGATTCTTTCCAGTCTCACACAGTGCTCTCTGCTGCCACCTCTGTCCATGTCAGGAACTGTCCAAAGCAGTAGCAGATCTCCATAGAAAACCTCTCCTGCTCTGGACAGTTCCTGACATGGACAGAGGTGGCAGCAGAGAACATTGTGTCAGGAAAGAATACACCACTTCCTGCAGGACATACATCAGCTGATAAGTATGTGAAGACTTGAGATTTTTTTAAATAGAAGTAAATTACTAATCTGAGTTGATGTGAAGGAAAAAAGATTTTCGCCGGAGTACCCCTTTAACAGTCCTTCAGTGTTATATAATGGTACATACCCAAAACATCCTGGATACACTTATCTGTGCTGTAAGATATTAGGCTAAGCTCCAGCCAAACTTTTCCCATTTTACGCGTTCTCTAATCCTCAGCAGCACCACCTATTCTAGGACACCGCCACTACTTAGTGCATGCCAGGCATGTGGATGCGAGTGCACACAGCAAATGAGGAAGCAATTAGGGATTAAGGTAAAGATCCACTATCTAAAAATCTTAAGTAAAAAAAAAGAAAGAAAATTGAGGCGTATGGGATGTTACTTAAGGTTACAAACACACACGGCTTATATGCTGCGTATTTATTGCTGCAAAACGCAGCAGATACGCAGCAGATTAGATCTAAATAACTGAACACAGCATCAAATCTGCTGCGTATCTGCTGCATATTTGCTGCGTATCTGCTGCGTATCTGCTGTGTGTGTTTGTACCCTAACTACGTTCACACAGAGCAAAAGGAGCGGATTACGCAAGGAAATATTTCCGCCTGAAATCAACTGACGCTGAATTCCGAGCAGAATATAAGCAGAATGTAAGCAGAATCCCTGCGTATTCTGCTAGGAAAGCGTTCAGCTCATAATCAGCTCATGACAAATTCAGCGCGGAATACTCGAGGAATCCGCGCTGAATCCGCATGCATTCAGCGCTGAAATTCAGCGAGTATTTGGTGAGTAAACTAGACTATACCAGAACATATACTAGAATCCTCCTCCCCCCCTTTTCCCCATTTCCGCGCTGATTCAGCGAGTAATTTCCGCTTGTATTACGCTTGTATTCCGCGCTGAATCCGCGCGTATTCCGCGCTGAAACACAAAATCAGAGCCCCATTGGTTTGTATAGGCTTCCGCTAGCGGAAGAATGAACATGTTCATTCTTCTGGCGGAAAGCGGATTAGTTCAGTGCGGAAATTCCACTGTGTGAACTGCAGAGCAGAATTTCCATTCAACACAATGGAAATTAGCTCTGCACCTATTTTAACGGCTGAAATTTCAGCGCTGATTCAGCGCAGAAATTCAGCTGCTTTTGCTCAGTGGGAACGAGCCCTTAGCTGGGAAATGAATGAAAGAAGAAGGAAAAAAGGATATGACAAAGGCAATAGGAAACCAGGTAAGTAGAAGTGAGGACCTCAATTACATGAATATATTAAGGTAATTACCCAAGAACAAGGGTGTGTTCACACGTGCAGGTTTGTAATTGCATTAATTAAACACAGATCATGAAAAGAGGATACTATATATAGGAAAGACTGAGGGGGAGATTTATCAGTTGCCCCTAGCAACCAATCAGATTCCACCTTTCATTCTTCACAGGTTCTTTGGAAAATGAAAGGTGGAATCTGATTGGTTGCTAGGGGCAACTGAGCCAGTTTCACTTTACACCATGTTTGATAAATCTCCCCATGAGAGTTCTCTGTTTAATTCCTGACTTTGTATTCTTTAATTGCATCTGAAAACCTAAAGGGGTCTTCTACCTAAAACTAAAGCTCCTATTACACGGGGGGCGAACAGCAGGAGCAAGCGAGCACCGTCCTGTCGGGTCAGCGCTCGCTTGCTCCTCGTTCCCCGCAAGTAAGAGTAAGGGGGGCCACCCGGACAATTTAACGATCGCCCGGCCAGCCCCCCCTGCTTTATTGTGTGACTCTGAATTACTGGAAAGATACTGTCTGACATTCCCAGGGGTCTACTGAATGACTTTTTGATTGGCTTTATTGGGTATAGCGGGGTAAGGGCAAACTGGGAAACTGGCGAGGGCCCAGGATGCTTGTAGGACTCGAGTATGAGTAAGGGCCCTATTCTACAGGACGATTATCATTTGGATAATCGTTAAATAGTTTGGTTGAATAGCAGTTAGCGATTAAACGACAAACGAGAAATCGTTGATCTCCTAATGAGACCTGGAGCTATTTTTATCGTTGCCCCTTCGTACATCGTTCATAAGTGGTTCGGTGTAATAAAACACCGTTCGGTCGTTTCTTGGTCGTTAGTGGGTGCGTTCAACAGCTTAAAGGGGTTGTCCGGCGATAAAAAATTATTCACAGAATAACACACATTACAAAGTTATACAACTTTGTAATGTATGTTATGTCTGTGAATGGCCCCCTTCCCCGTGTCCCCCCCCCCCCCACCCGTGTACCCGGAAGTGTGGTGCACTATACATACCTGTCACGTGCCGACCACGGTCTCCGATCCTCAGCAGTGACGTCTTCTTCGGGCGGCCAGCGGATCTTCCCGAGTGCTGGCCGCCCTCTGCAGCGTCATCCGAAGCTCAGCCGCGATTGGCTGAGCATAACTGTGCTCAGCCAATCGCAGCTGAGCAGCTGATGACGTGGCCGGACAACCCCTTTAATAGTGCAAATCCTATTGGCTAAACACATTTATTGACAGGGACCATACTTCCATTTAAAACCATTTTGCAATTTTTAGCTACGAAGCAGCTCGCTCGAAGCGGTTTAGTTACGCAACAGAAAGTTCGCTCAAAGGATTTTTAAAAATTTTTTATTTGTTGGGCAATGGGATACACTGCATACAATGTATACGAAAGAAGTCCCGTCGCACTTGTTTTTATTTACATTTTTATTGTAAATCCAAATTGATAAAAAAAAAAAAAAAATAATAAATAATAAAGAAAGCTTAGAAAACTGTAGCATAATAGGATATATTGCATGTGAACATTTATAATATTCATAGATTGTGTACAAATATTAAAGGAAAAATACGCCCACCAGAGGCAAAGAGAATAAGAAAAAAAATGACTCACCCCACCTACTTTATCCTTAACAATTATCCAAATGGTAATCGTCCCGTGGAATAGGGCCCTAAAGGACCATGAGAACCAGCCTTATACTAGAGCAGTAGGAGTGAGGAACAGCCTTATAATAGAGCAGTATGAGCGAGGAACAGCCTTATACCAGAGCAGTATGAGCGGGGAACAGCCTGATACTAGAGCAGTAGGAGTGAGGAACAGCCTTATACTAGAGCAGTAGGAGTGAGGAACAGCCTGATACTACAGCAGTATGAGTGAGGAACAGCCTTATACTAGAGCAGTATGAGTGAGGAACAGCCTGATACTACAGCAGTAGGAGTGAGGAACAGCCTTATACTAGAGCAGTAGGAGTGAGGAAAAGCCTTATACTAGAGCAGTTGGAGTGAGGAACAGCCTTATACTAGAGCAGTATGAGTGAGGAACAGCCTGATACTAGAGCAGTAGGAGTGAGGAACAACCTTATACTAGAGCAGTAGGAGTGAGGAACAGCCTTATAATAGAGCAGTATGAGTGAGGAACAGCCTGATACTAGAGCAGTATGAGTGAGGAACAGCCTTATACTAGAGCAGTATGAGTGAGGAACAGCCTTATACTAGAGCAGTAGGAGTGAGGAACAGCCTTATACTAGAGCAGTATGAGCGAGCAACAGCCTTATACTAGAGCAGTATGAGTGAGGAACAGCCTGATACTAGAGCAGTAGGAGTGAGGAACAGCCTGATACTAGAGCAGTATGAGTGAGGAACAGCCTTATACTAGAGCAGTAGGAGTGAGGAACAGCCTTATACTAGAGCAGTATGAGCGAGCAACAGCCTTATACTAGAGCAGTATGAGTGAGGAACAGCCTGATACTAGAGCAGTAGGAGTGAGGAACAGCCTTATACAAGAGCAGTATGAGCGAGGAACAGCCTGATACTACAGCAGTAGGAGTGAGGAACAGCCTTATACTAGAGCAGTATGAGTGAGGAACAGCCTGATACTAGAACAGTATGAGTGAGGAACAGCCTTATACTAGAGCAGTATGAGTGAGGAACAGCCTTATACTAGAGCAGTATGAGTGAGGAACAGCCTGATACTAGAGCAGTATGAGTGAGGAACAGCCTGATACTAGAGCAGTATGAGTGAGGAACAGCCTTATACTAGAGCAGTAGGAGTGAGGAACAGCCTTATACTAGAGCAGTAGGAGTGAGGAACAGCCTGATACTAGAGCAGTAGGAGTGAGGAACAGCCTTATACTAGAGCAGTATGAGTGAGGAACAGCCTTATACTAGAGCAGTAGGAGTGAGGAACAGCCTTATACTAGAGCAGTAGGAGCGAGGAACAGCCTGATACTAGAGCAGTATGAGTGAGGAACAGCCTTATAATAGACATTCCATTCTGATGGTAACACAAACAACTAATAAAACTTTACAGCTCTGATATGCCTGCACAGTGCAGGAAGCTGGATGTGATAAGCCTGTTACATGCCGCATACACAGTGCTGGAGAGGTGACCAATGAACCCGACACCAGGTGTTTAACCCCTAGTTGACAAGATCAAAATGGAGTCTAAATTCTCGACCCAGGGCCGGGGCTTTGGTTTCATAACTTCCCCAGAGATTATATGGAGCGGCACCATGTGGATCAGGAAGATGGGGGCACCTACACCTGAGGTAGTGATCAATGGAAGTCTCAGTAGTGTAGCCTATCTCTCATATATGGAAAGTGTCACCTAGGCGGGGCTTCATGGCAGATGGGCCCCCTCTCCTATAAGGACAGTGTCACCTAGGCGGGGCTTCATGGCAGATGGGCCCCCTCTCCTATAAGGACAGTGTCACCTAGGCGGGGCTTTATGGCAGATGGGCCCCCTCTCCTATATAGACAGTGTCACCTAGGCGGGGCTTCATGGCAGATGGGCCCCCCCCCTCCTATATGGACACTGTCACCTAGGTGGGGCTTCATGGCAGATGGGCCCCCTCTCCTATATGGACAGTGTCACCTAGCTGGGGCTTCATGGCAGATGGGCCCCCTCTCCTATATGGACAGTGTCACCTAGGCGGGGCTTCATGGCAGCTGGGCACCCTCTCCTATATGGACAGTGTCACCTAGGTGGGGCTTCATGGCAGATGGGCCCCCTCTCCTATATGGACAGTGTCACCTAGGTGGGGCTTCATGGCAGATGGGCCCCCTCTCCTATATGGACAGTGTCACCTAGGCAGGGCTTCATGGCAGATGGGCCCCCTCTCCTATATGGACAGTGTCACCTAGGCAGGGCTTCATGGCAGATGGGCCATCTCTCCTATATGGACAGTGTCACCTAGCTGGGGCTTCATGGCACCTGGGCCCCCTCTCCTATATGGACAGCGTCACCTAGCTGGGGCTTCATGGCAGCTGGGCCCCCTCTCCTATATGGACAGCATCACCTAGCTGGGGCTTCATGGCAGCTGGGCTATCTCTCCTATATGGACAGTATCACCTAGCTGGGGCTTCATGGCAGATGGGCCATCTATCTTGGGCGTGGTGTTTTCTTTCCAGTCTGGAAGGCGGGAGAGATTTTCTATGGGGGATTTGCTACTGACATGGACAGAGGTGGCAGCACAGAGCACTGTGTCAGGGCTGGAGGACATACAGCAGATGATAAGTACTGGAATACTCAGGATTTTTTAATAGAATTACAAATCTCAGGCAGAGCTCTTTTTTTGGTGAACTACCACTTTAAGCCATACAAAAGTATATAAAAAAAAAAGACTCAAAAGCCATATGTGACCATACAAACGGTTAAAAGGGGATCTTTTCTGTGGCAAGTATACAATCTCCTGATAGGCGTACAGTTGGAAGATCAGGTTGTCGTGGTTACATCCCACATCAGCCGATTTCTGTGCACAGGCCCAAAATAAGGCTTCTGCGCAGAGCTTGGCAGGTGTGGGACGTATCCATGGCAACCTGATATTCCGACTGTACACCGAGCCACCACTACAGCCACCCTATGGGGCCTGTGCCTGTCTGTGCTCAGATACATTGGCATCCTATGCTGACAGGGACAGATGTGAGGTGAACCCGGCCTCATGCTGAAAATAAGGCTCCAAAACAGTGTGAACAAGGGCTGTAGAGGAAAATCAAACAACCATTAGAGGTTGTCCAAGCCATTAACTACAGGCCCTATTCCACGGAACAATTATCGACCGTATTCGGCACATATCGGCCATTACGGCCGATAATCGTACCGTGGAATAAAAGGCAACAATCAGCCGATATCGTTCATGTTAAAACATGTTGAAAGACAAATGACCAGGATAGCAGTGATCTGTTGCGTCGCTCCGTGGAATAGGATTGCGACAGCGGACTGCCACTATCCCCTATGGGCTGCCCGGACGATCCAGTGATCACCTGGGCACCTCCCCGCTGCCCCTTCCGCACTCACCTGCTCACTGCTGCTGCGTGTAACAGTGACGGCAGTGAGCGGGGAACAAGGAGCAAACGACCGCTAATAGCTCTTGTTTTCTCCTCACTGTTGGCCCACGGAACAGGGGTTTTACACGGAACGATTTATCGTTCGAATTTGCACGATAACGATCGAATTCGAACAATAATCGTACGTGTAAACGCTGTGAACGATCAAGCGACGAACGAGAAATCGTTCATTTTGATCTTTAAACAAGTTCTCAAATCGTCGTTGATCGTTTGCAAAAAATCCGCAGATTGTTCCGTGTAAACATTCTTTCAACGATTTCACCTATGTGTGAGATAGGCTTAAGCGATCGCAAAACGATTTTTCCATACGATGTATCGTTCCGTCTAAACGCTGATCGTTATAAAAAAAAACATTGTTCATTCAAAATCGGTAATCGTGCGATTGGGCGAATTATCGCTCCGTGTAAAACCACCATTAGATCTGACCCTAAAATTATCGTTAATCGTTCGCTGTAATTCCACGTTCGTTCGCTTAAGTTCCGTGTTTTTTCACTAATCGCTCAGTGTAATTAAACATTGTTCTTGTTTTGCTGGGATCAGAAGGAGTAATGGTGCATTTACACAGACAGATTTATCTGACAGATCTTTGAAGCCAAAACCAGGAACAGACTATAAACGGATCAGGTCATAAAGGAAAGACTGGGATCTATCCTCTTTTCAAATCCATTCCTGGCTTTGGCTTCCAAAATCTGTCAGATAAATCTATCTGTGTAAACGCACCCTAAACGATCATAGTAATGATCACAATAACTATCGTAACTAATGACCATCGTTCTGTGTAATATGATGAACGATTTCAGGGCAATGCTGCGTTTACACGTAACGATTATTGTGTGAATTTGCGAATAACGATCGAATTCGAACGATAATCGTACGTGTAAACGCAGCGAACGATCAAATGACGAGCGAGAAATCGTTAATTTTGATCTTTGAACATGTTCTCAAATCGTCGTTGATTGTTTGCAAAAAATTCGCAGATCGTTACGTGTGAACAGTCGTTCGCCGATTTAACCAATGTGTGAGATAGGCTTATGGTCCTTTTACACGGTGCGATAATTCGCCCGATCGCACGATTAACGATTTTGAATGAACAATGTTTTTTTTATAGAGATCAGCATTTAGACGGAACGATACATCGTTTGGAAAATTCGCTATGCGATCGTTTTGCGATCGTTTAAGCCTATCTCACACATAGGTGAAATCGCTGAAAGAACGTTTACACGGAACGATCTGCGAATTTTTTGCGAACGATCAACGATGATTTGAGAACATGTTGAAAGGTAGTGTCCCCAACCTTGTTTGCGATTGTTAATCGTTAAAAATCGCTCTGTGTAATTGGACCCTAACCCCTTAGGTCAGGGGTCCCAAACTCGCGGCCCGCGGGCCAACTGCGGCCCGCGGGACACAAGTTTGCGGACCCCACCACTTTACTGCCCGGCGGCCCCCCTCCGCCACCCGTCCCATTGATCGATCACTCTTGTGACCGCAAGCAGTGTTTTGCTTGCGGTCACAAGAGTCTGTGTTGGACGGACCCCAGCTGATGCTGCCTCCCTGGGGGTGTCCCCGGGATTTCCAGGTAGCATGCGCACCAGGGAGCTGTGTGCGCAGCGACTGTTGCTTCCGGGTCAGGGAGCGCTGACCCGGAAGTAACAGCCTGGCGCACACAGCTCCCTGGTGCGCGTGCTGCCCGGGAATCCCGGGGACACCCCCAGGGAGGCAGCATCAGCCGGGGTCCGTCCGTAAGAAGGGAGCTGGGACGGGGGATCGATGTGTTAGGTGAGTTGTTTTTTTGTTTTGTTCTTTATCTACTTTGCGGGGGACAAGATATGGGGACAACATCTACAAAGAGGGGGGGCATTTATAAGGGAGGCATCTATTTGGGGGGAAAGATAAGGGAGGCATCTATATGGGGGAAAAGTTAAGAAGGGGGCAACATAAAAGAGGCATCTATATTGGGGGGAGATAAGGGGGGCAACATAAAGGAGGCATCTATATGGGGGGGAGATAAGGGGGCAACATAAAGGAGGCATCTATATGGGGGGGAGATAAGGGGGGCAACATAAAGGAGGCATCTATATGGGGGGGAGATAAGGGGGCAACATAAAGGAGGCATCTATATGGGGGGAGATAAGGGGGCAACATAAAGGAGGCATCTATATGGGGGGAGATAAGGGGGGCAACATAAAGGAGGCATCTATATGGGGGGAGATAAGGGGGGCAACATAAAGGAGGCATCTATATGGGGGGGAGATAAGGGGGCAACATAAAGGAGGCATCTATATGGGGGGAGATAAGGGGGCAACATAAAGGAGGCATCTATATGGGGGGAGATAAGGGGGACAACATAAAGGAGGCATCTATATGGGGGAGATAAGGGGGACAACATAAAGGAGGGATCTATATGGGGGGAGATAAGGGGGGCAACATAAAGGAGGCATCTATATGGGGGGGAGATAAGGGGGGCAACATAAAGGAGGCATCTATATGGGGGGGATAAGGGGGGCAACATAAATGAGGCATCTATATGGGGGGAAAGATAAGGAGGGGACTACATGGGGGGCATCTACTATAGGGGGACTACACAGAGAGGGGAGATGCACATGGGGCCATCTATATGGAAGACTGAGCAAGGGGCCATCTCTACACAGAGGGGGGCATATTCTATAAGGTGGATCAGATAGAGTCAGCCTACCTACTAAATGAGGCTGTAAAGGGGCCAATACAGATGTGCAGTTAGTAGAAAGATGAGGATGGTGCCAGTGTGAGGAGCCTAATATGTTTCTCTGGCAGATTCTGTGGATTCGCGGCTCGAAGAAGTTCTCACAATGGCCCAGGAGAGAAGGAGAAGATGATGAAAAGGGAAGAACTCCGATCAATGAAAACGTCCTCTGTGAGTCACCTGATGTAACTTTCATGTTCAGAAAGTTATATGTTAAGGAACTGTCAATACAGACATTTGAATCTGAATAATAACAATTACATTTGATGACATTGGAATGTTTTTGTAAGAGCTTTCCTTGTGGAAACCCTGATGCGGCCCAGCCTCACCCAGACTCTACCTCCAGACCCCTGCCTTAGGTACAACAAACCTGATAGTTGCACTACTCTAAATAGGGGTCCGGGTCAGGTGACGTCAGCTGAGAACACCTCAGTACCAGTCCTTGCCTGCAGGGGGCAGCATTCTGCCACCTCGGCCACTTTCCTACTGCATTTCGGCAATGGGTGGGCAGGAGACCGATCTCAGTCAGCTGCTACCCCGGCATTAGGAGAAGACGTGGGGTGAACTCCCCTCTAAGCCATCGCGGTCACTACTGAGGGTTTTTTTTCACTACCGTTTGACAGCCCCGTTTTACGGTAATAAACTGTAGTTGTAAATCTTATTGTTATATATTTTTTATGAACAGGGGTAATGCGCTGCAGTAGTATACGTGCACTACCTCTGTTTTGCGCTAATGCCTGCAAAACTACATGTCCCAGAGTGCTTTGCGTCAGTATCAGGGGGCAGGGTGGAGAGCGATGACGGCTCTTGTGGGCGGAGTCGCAGCGGGAGCGTGCCGTTCAAGCATAATATGGGGGGCGGAGATAGAGGAGTGCAGGGGGCGGAGACAAGGGTGGGGGCGTGGTTTGACGCGGAGTCGCCCAGTTTTCCCTTTCGATGACGTCGATGCTGTGGATGACGTCAGCGGACTGGAGGATTCTCGGGGAATGCGCGTCCCCGGGTCCGCGTTCGCGACGCTTCCATCGGGCCTGGGGAAGGGGGGGGTGTCCTGCGCCGCCATTACTGGATAGAGCCGGAGGTGCACGGAAGAATCGGCGGCTGGAGAGGAGAGAAGGAGAGCGCTCCGGGAGAGGTGATCGGAGGAGAAGGCTGGATGTGCGGGGAGGCGAGGAGGAGATGCGGACACTAGACAGGTGAGGATCCGGCGGGGAGGGAGGCAGGCCGGGGCTGTCAGGAGCCTGCTGCCGGTGTGGGGGTGACCGGGGGATCGGACGGGCTCTGCCTATAGGGGGGGATGTAACCGGCCCATTGCCCGGAATCCGGGTCACTCTCCGGGGACAGACGCTGCTGGGTGACCGGGCACAGGAAGGGGGCGCCCGATGTGGGTCACTGCGGACACCCGGTGCTCCCGGGGATGGTGACAGCTGATAGGATGCGGCCATTGTACCGGACTGTACCGGGAGGTGGGAGAAAGCAGGACAGAGTGATATATCAGGTAGTGTCCCCAACCTGTGGCTGCTGGAGAACTACAACCCCCAGCATACTCAGCCTAGGTATCACAGAACTACAACCCCCAGCATACTCAGCCTAGGTATCACAGAACTACAACCCCCAGCATACTCAGCCTAGGTATCACAGAACTACAACCCCCAGCATACTCAGCCTAGGTATCATAGAACTACAACCCCCAGCATACTCAGCCTAGGTATCATAGAACTACAACCCCCAGCATACTCAGCCTAGGTATCACAGAACTACAACTCCCAGCATACTCAGCCTAGGTATCACAGAACTACAACCCCCAGAATACTCAGCCTAGGTATCACAGAACTACAACCCCCAGAATACTCAGCCTAGGTATCACAGAACTACAACCCCCAGCATACTCAGCCTAGGTATTACAGAACTACAACCCCCAGCATACTCAGCCTAGGTATTACAGAACTACAACCCCAGCATACTCAGCCTAGGTATCACAGAACTACAACCCCCAGCATACTCAGCCTAGGTATTACAGAACTACAACCCCAGCATACTCAGCCTAGGTATCACAGAACTACAACCCCCAGCATACTCAGCCTAGGTATCACAGAACTACAACCCCAGCATACTCAGCCTAGGTGTCACAGAACTACAACCCCCAGCATACTCAGCCTAGGTATCACAGAACTACAACCCCCAGCATACTCAGCCTAGGTATCACAGAACTACAACCCCCAGCATACTCAGCCTAAGTATTACAGAACTACAACCCCAGCATACTCAGCCTAAGTATTACAGAACTACAACCCCCAGCATACTCAGCCTAGGTGTCACAGAACTACAACCCCCAGCATACTCAGCCTAGGTATCACAGAACTACAACCCCCAGCATACTCAGCCTAGGTATCATAGAACTACAACCCCCAGCATACTCAGCCTAAGTATTACAGAACTACAACCCCCAGCATACTCAACCTATGTATCACAGAACTACAACCCCCAGCATACTGTCATAGCCTAAGTATTACAGAACTACAACCCCCAGCATACCCTGATAGCCTAAGTATAACAGAACTACAACCCCCAGCATAATCAGCCTAGGTATCACAGAACTACAACCCCCAGCATACCCTGATAGCCTAAGTATAACAGAACTACAACCCCCAGCATACTCAGCCTAGGTATCACAGAACTACAACCCCCAGCATACCCTGATAGCCTAAGTATTACAGAACTACAACCCCCAGCATGCTCAGCCTAAGTATTACAGAACTACAACCCCCAGCATACTCAGGCTAAGTTTCACAGAACTACAACCCCCAGCATACCCTGATAGCCTAAGTATCAAAGACCTACAACCCCCAGCATACTCAGCCTAAGTATTACAGAACTACAACCCCCAGCATACTCAGCCTAAGTATTACAGAACTACAACCCCCAGCATACTCAGCCTAAGTATTACAGACCTACAACCCCCAGCATACTCAGCCTAAGTATTACAGACCTACAACCCCCAGCATACTCAGCCTAAGTATTACAGAACTGCAACCCCCCGCATACTCTCATAGCCTAAATATCACAGAACTACAACCCCCAGCAGACAGCCATAGCCTGAGTATTACAGAACTACAACCCCCAGCATATCCTGATGGTCTAAGTATCACAAATCTACAACCCCCAGCATACTCTCTTCGCCCAAATATCACAAATCTACAACCCCCAGTATACCCTGATAGTCCAAGTATTACCGTACTACAACCCCCAGTATACCCTGATAGTCCAAGTATTACCGTACTACAACCCCCAGTATACCCTGATAGTCCAAGTATTACCGTACTATAATCCCCAGTATATCCTTATAGTCCAAGTATTACTGTACTACAACCCCCAGCATGCCCTGATGGTCCAAGTATTACAGAACTACAACCTACAGCATATCATGATAGCTGAGCTAAAACTACAACCCTCATCATTCCATTAAAGCTGAACTAGTGTAAAACTACAACCCCCATCATACCTTCACAGCTGTAACTCACATTGCACATAGACTATTCAGATGTACAAAACTACAACCCCCATTGTGACTTAACAATGTTGCAAAATCCCAATTGGTGTGTCAGGTAGTTCAGAATCCTAACTCCCATCTTGTCGTGACTGCTGAAATGATCTAAATCTAGGAGTCCTATCATGCTGCACTAAACTAGTACAAAATTGCAATCCCCATCATGACTTGTCTGTCAAAATGTTGCAGAACTACAACTCCCATCATTCTCTGAAATATTTGTGCTGGACAACAAATATGTTTGGGGAACTACAACTCTTATAGTGTACAGCTTGATGGGAATCGTGTATATATATATATATATATATATATATATATATATATATATATATATTCTTAAGATCTGGAGACCCCCGCTGCCTGTGTACTCTGCGGCCCCCATGGACTGGCCTCCTGGGGTGTTGGTGGTCATCTGGTGCCCCACGGCTATCCATATACTCCTCCACATTGGTATGTTGCCAGGGTAGAGCTTGCCCGCGCCTTGGAGGGCATCAGTTTTAGGGATGAGGCTACGGCTCTAATCCCCTCTGCTGCCAGATGGCTTATAACTCATTGTGCTGCAAGTCATTGTAGGGCGGCTGACAGCGGAGGAATTAGCTGGTGGGACAGTAACCCTTTCACGGCCGCTCTGCTACCTGACGCCGTCCCATCTGACGGCTAAGTTTTTTGTGCTCTCTGTTAGTCTGTGCGTTGTTGTAATAGTACGGTATGTGTGTGTGTGTGTGTGTGTGCATATATATTCTGTATACCTCTGTGTGAAACATGCAGGATACATCAATACAGGAAGTGAGGCAGTCTGTCTATAACCCAGCATAGTCCATACATGTATGGGGGAGGGGGACGGCACTCTGTGATAACCTGCATATTACAACCTATACTGTATGGAGAGGGGTGGTATACAGCCACCGACCTCCACTCATTGAGCCAGTCCAGTGCAATGCTGTCTGAGCGATACACGATTTCCTGTAGGACATACAGCAGCTGATAACTACTGGAAGACAAGATTTTTTAATAAAAGTAAATTACAAATCTCTGGCACCAGTTGATTTAAAATAATTTTTTAAAGCTACCCCTTAGGCTGGGTTCACACTGCGTTTTTGCAATCCGTTTAACGAATCAGTTTTTTATTAACGGACAAAAAAAATTGTGTCAGCAACGTTTTTGTGTCCGTCATAAAAACGGATGCACACAACTGCATCCGTTTTTGCAATCCGTTTTTCATCCGTTTTTTTTTTTTTTCAAAAAAAGGATGAAAAAAAAACGGATTGCAAAAACGCAGTGTGAACCCAGCCTTAAAGGGAACTTTCATGCTGCCCGAACCACAAGTCATCAAAGCGCTCTTGGTCTTGATTCATAGATTCCTAACTGTTTAGGATAACATCAAGGCCACCAGGACTTGTAGTTCGGGCAGCATGATCATAGGTTCCCTTTAGCTAGAGCAGAGCTGGTCAGTGGGTTCTGAATTTCAGCACCTTTACATTCTTACCCGGATTAAAAAAAAGAAAAAAAAATCTAGGACCCTTAAAATATATATATTTTTTTTAAGTGACCATGTGTATTAATTCCAGTGGCTATCCGCTTTTCAAAGCGTTGGAAGGAACCCTGGATTACGTGTGGGTGTAAGACTTATCATCTCCTCCCAGCACTGCCGGGGTTAACAGCGCAGGCATACGTTTCTATAACCAGATAGGAAGCTGTGGCCGTCAATGTCATGTGTGAGCAAAGTGAAAGTCGGATCAAAGTGCAGCGACGACGACTCTTGGACTTCCCCATTGGATTTAGTCATAGGAGAGGTCGAGAAATGAAAGTGTTCCCGAATTGGTAGAACTACAACTCCCATCAGGCAGTTCGCAGTAGTAGTTCTATTCGGATTGGACCCATGACAGCTATGCCTGGTCCATGATGAATACTTATAGGCCTATTACTACCTAATACAGGGGTAGGGAACCTTGGTTCTTCAGCTGTTGCAAAACTACAACTCCCATCATGCCTGGACAGCCAAAGCTTTAGCTTTGGCTGTCCAGGCATGATGGGAGTTGTAGTTTTGCAACAGCTGGAGGGACAAGGTTCCCTACCCCTGATCTAATAGGTTCTATATGGGTCTTGCCGACTTCCCTCCCGTAATGTGAACAGAGCCGTAGTGATCGCAGCCCGCAATGGCTTCTGGGAAACCTCTCCATCCCCATAATAGAAATACTAAGTCGGCTTTTCTGTTCGCTCGATGATATTAATAAAGCTGGTTAACAATGCCTGGCACTCTGATGTATATTGAGTGTTGTAGATTATATATATCTGTCTGACTATATAGGAATCGCACTCTCTTGGTGCTTTTGTGGAGATTGGCCTGTTGCTAAGCAACGCCAATGGTTGCCATAGGTAGAGGGCAGGTATGTCTGTGAGGGGAAACTTATTTTATCAAGAAATGGCAGCAAGACGGCTCGGTGGGGGAGGGAGTGGGCTCTTTTTGTCCTGTTTGGTTTAACCGAAAGTACCATTGGGGGGCATCAGTTGTACCACAAAAATATGATCAACTTTGATGTCTACTGCTAATAATTAAAGGGGTATCCCGGTGGGCCAAGCTTTTCTCTGTTGATGATGATGATGATAATGAAAAATAAATATTTTCAGTCATTTTTCACAGAATCCCTGCAACACTTAGATGTTTATAGCCCGTTGCCTATGGTTACGACCTGAAGTTCAGCTGGCTGGTCGCACATGCTCAGTTGCGCAGCACTAGGAGTGGGAGTGGTTTATCTATGAAACTATATGGTGGAGAGGACTGTTGGGGGGGGGGGGGCGGGAAGATGGAGGAGTAGATGTCAGCAGTGCATGATGGGAATTGTAGTTTGTCTACTCTTGCTGCACTCAATGTTAGTTAGGGATAGGGGCCTATTTCACCGGAGCGATAATCGGCCGATTATCGCTCGGTGGAATAGAGAGAACAATCAGCCGATGATCGTGTCATCGCCTGATCGTTCATTTAGGTTTGAAGCTAAAATCGTCGTTCGCCACCAGCGTATCGCTACAGTGGAATAGCGGTGCGCGTCGGCGACCGACGATCCAAGCAGCATACATTACCTAGCAGGGCTTCTCCTGCGCTCCGTATTCCTCCCCGGGTCCTGTGTTCAGCAGCAGCTTCGGAGCGGCCTGACTGAGCTGTCAGACCGCTCAGCCAATCACAGGCCAGGACCGCCGCAGCCAGTGATTGGCTGAGCGGTCTGACAGCTTAGTCAGGTCGCACTGAAGCTGATGCTGCGCCGCAGGACCCGGGGAGGAAGACGGAGCGCAGGAGAAGCCCTGCTAGGTAATGGGTGCTGCAAGGACATCGGTAACTATGTCCCTGCAGCCCTCGCTAAACGATCATCAGGGTTGTGGAATAGGCTCAGTAAACGAGCGCTCGTTTACAACGTTGCTCGGCCCGTGGAATAGGGCCCTCAGGGTCCTATTACACAGCGATTTTTAACGACTAACGATAAACGATCGCAAACGAGATTGTTAATCGTTAATCTGAAATCGTTTACCATATTACACAGAACGATGGTAGTTAGTTAAGATCGTTACTATGATTGTTTATTCCTTCTGATCCCAGCAAAACAATGGACAATGTGCAATTACACTGAACGATTAGTGAACAAATGCCGAACTTGAGCGAACTAATGTGGAATTACAGAGAACGATAAACGATAATTTTAGGTTCAGATCTAAATCAACGACCAACGACATACGAACGATTTTCCGATCGTTGCCTGCAATTACACAGAACGATTATCGTTTAAATTCAAACAATAGAACGATTTTTCGCACGATAATTGTCCCGTGTAATAGGGCCCTTAGTGTCATACCCCTGTAATGTCTCTATAGCAGGGGTAGGGAACCTTGGCTCTCCAGCAAAACTACAACTCCCATCATGCCTGGACAGCCAAAGCTTTAGCTTTGGCTGTCCAGGCATGATGGAAGTTGTAGTTTTGCAACAGTCAGAGAGCCAAGGTTCCCTACCCCTTCTCTACACTATTCTTCGTCAGGACTTCAGACTGCCCCTTTAAATTGTCATCTTGGGTTGTCTTGCCAGATGCTACATGGAGCTGATGGTGAGGCCATACTGTCCATGCTATTCTCCTGCTGGAGTGGAAAAACAGTTTCCCCATAGGTTTGTGTTTCGTTATTCCAGTCACCACCCTTCCCTATTGAAAGGCTCATTGTCACATCATATAGTGACTAGTGAGGTTTGGCCAGTGCTATTAGATGGTGTGGTGCACACGCCCTGATGGCTAACACAGAGCAAAGCAGAGAGGAGGGGGAGGAGCATGGCCGTGTATGGGAAGCAAGCATGGAGTGCACAGCTATTGCCGCACTCTACCCAGAAAAGTTTTGCCACATAGAACTTG